>NC_091283.1:32907261-33219761 GCF_032444005.1 Ranitomeya imitator
GATCTATTCAGCTAGGCTGGAAGCTCTGGGCAGCAGAGTTTGCCCTCCACACCTTTAGTCAGGTGTGGAGATTTTTGCATTCCTCTGCGGTGGACTTTTTCTAGTTTTTATTACTGACCGCACAGCGTTCTGTCCTGTACTATTTCTATCTAGCTAGAAGTGGCCTCCTGTGCTTAATCTTGTTTCATACTACGTATGTCATTTCCTTCTCCTCTCACAGTCATTACTTGTGGGGGGCTAATCTATCCTTTGGGGATTTTCTCTGAGGCAAGATAGTTTTCCTGCCTCTATCTTTAGGGGTAGTTAGCTCTTAGGCTGTGACGAGATGCCTAGGCAGAGTTAGGAGCATTCCACGGCTACTTCTAGTGTTGTGTCGAGCTTAGGGACTGCGGTCAGTATAGTTACCACCTGCTCAGAGCTAGTCGCATGTCGCTCCTTAATCACCAGACCATAACAGGTTGGCCCTGGGTTCCTCCTAATGCAGGACAATGTCAGGCCTCATGTGGCTGGAGTGTGTCAGCAGTACCTGCAAGATGAAGGCATTGAAGCTATGGACTGGCCTGCCTGTTCCCCAGACCTGAATCCGTTTGAACACATCTGGGACATCATGTCTCGCTCCATCCACCAACGTCACGTTGCACCATAGACTGTCCAGGAGTTGGCAGAAGCTTTAGTCCAGGTCTAGGATGAGATCCCTCAGGAGACCATCCGCTGCCTCATCAGGAGCATGGCCAGGCAATGTAGGGAGGTCATACAGGCACGTGGAGGCCACACACTACTGAGCATCATTTCCTTGTCTTGAGGCATTTCCACTGAAGTTGGAACAGCCTATAACTTCATTTTCTGCTTTGATTTTGTGCATCATTCCAAGTCCAGATCTCCATGGGATATTAGTTGTGATTTACGTTGATCATTTTTAGGTTTTTGTGTTCTCAACACATTCCACTATGTAATCAATAAAGATTTACAGCTGGAATATTTCATTCAGTGATATCTAGGATGTGGGATTTTAGTGTTCCCTTTATTTTTTTTTGAGCAGTGTATATTGATTAGCACAGAATATTTGACCTATTCAAAATTAGGAAAATACATATATTTATTCCAGTTGTAATTTACAGATGGTTTTCTTTGCTGCAATGTCACAGTCCCAAGAGAATAGACACCTGAATATTTATCATGGCTGACGAAAAAGGACTATATCTAAAATTAATGTAACGGTTTTAATTGCCCATTGAGGACTTTGTTAAAGGTTAATCATGAGTAAACGCAAGGGAGTAATTTTCACTAAATAAAGGCTACAATTGAAGGCAGATATTTATAAGCATCTGGGTTATTTGATCAGCGACTACGGATGAGGCTACAGGGGGCGCCGCAGAATTCTAAATATTCCTATATCCAATAAAGGAAAAAAAGCAGATTGGACCGATGTAAATAGAGGATGTGGCTTCGTCCTTGCTGAATGGTACTAGATCTTGCTGGTTACTGCCAATTGCTAAGTTATTGGTAAGTTTAGCAAAAATGGACGCTTACCGTAATATAATTACATAGACAGAAAACGAATTAAATGAAAATGGAAGGTACTTTGGTAATATTATTAACAGAGGGTATTCTAATGTCATGATCTAACAGCAGTATCCAAGAATAAAAACACGAAATATTGATTCTTCAATTACTTGACGTGAGCTTGGCCACAATGCAAACAAACCAGACATCAGTCACATATTTCATAATTAAGGGCATATCGGATGACCCGCATTTGGAGCTTCTGATCTTCTTGCTGGTTCTCCTGATTTATCTCATCACTATATCTGGGAACTTGACCATTCTCATTGCTTGCAGAGACCCTCATCTCCACACCCCCATGTACTTCTTCTTGGGCAACTTGTCCATAGTAGACATCTGTTGTTCTACAGTTTCCTTGCATAGAATCCTTACAAATTTTATCGTTGGGGATAAAAGAGTTTCTTTCTTTGCTTGCATGGCTCAGATGTACATGTTTGGGTCCTTAGAAGGTCTTGAGCTGGCAGTCTTGACAGCCATGAGTTATGACCGCTATGTGGCCATCTGTAAACCTTTACAATATCACTTGATTATGAACTCTAGGACATGTGGAATATTGGCTGCCGTCTGTTGGATTTTGGGATTTTTGCAAGTTCTTCCTCCTGCTGGGACAATTTATAGTTTTTCCTGCTATTTCTCCATTGAGATCAATCACTTCTTCTGTGATATAATCCCTGTGATAAGAATTTCATGTGAAGACACCACATTTGTTGAAATGCTCTTCTTCATAGAAGGACTATTTCCCATAATCCTGACACCATTTCTCCTAACGTTTGTGTCCTACATATTTATCATACATGCCATACTAAGGATACGTACCAGCTCCGGAAGATTGAAGGCCTTCTACACATGTTCCTCACACCTAATGGTGGTCATATTGCTGTACACAACACTTTTCGGACAATATCTGACACCAAACCTAAGTAGTACTTTGGAGTCCAAGAAAGTTTTTGCTCTGTTTAACACGGCTGCCGTTCCTATGCTAAATCCAGTAATCTACAGCCTAAAGAATAAAGATGTGAAAAGGGCTTTGAAAAAGATCCTAGGTCCTGGTGAACTCCATTCAAGATTATGATGGTCAACTCCTTCAGCTGGAAAACTTATTTAAAGTGGGGAGCTAAAAATGGGGAAAAAAACTTTTCTAAATATGTTATGTTGTGTTGTGTATTGGAAATTAGGGTTGAGGATTCAATATCATCAGTTAGCCAGTGCAAATAATATCTACAAATAGTTCATTTCATATCCACCCACCATCAGCCCATAAGTTTCTCCCATAGCGTACACCTGATTACTGGTCTCAGTAGTAGGACATCCTATAACAAGTTTATTTTACAGGGAATATGTAATCAGAAAATGACCAATTTATTAAATTTATTATCATGTTTTTGTTTTAATTTTTTGCCAATGATTTTTATATCACAAATTTAGTGGCAATGAAAATGATGAATCTTGCAATTTTCACATTGGCCACTGGAACTTTTTTTTATACCAATTTCCTGTTTTAGGAAATGCACATGTACATTAATAGTAATGATCAAACACAGACTATTTTTTGAATTGAAGCATTACATCTAATGAGCATCTGAAAAGTTCATTGTGAAGTCAGACAGGGGATTGTGAATGGTTGATTCTGTGTTATTAGCTGTGTATAGAATTATCAGACATTGTACAGGTGGAGGTGAGCTGCAACAGAGACTATTGTGATTAGTGGATCCTGTGGTGTGGTATGAGCTGTGCTTTGAGGCGTTACCTGCTAATATAATCCTGCCTCTGATTATAAGGAAATTGCAGAAAACTCATGCTAATAGAATTGGAAGTATGAGTCGAAAAGGGCCCCCTTGATCAGTTTGAAAATTGCAAGATTATGAATTTTGTTTTTTTTAATAAAGATAGTAATATGAAAAATAAAATATTGACAACTTTTTTCTTTTAAATACTTGTAACAAGAAATCATTACTTAAATAATGAGTCGATTTCTGATGACACATTAACTTTAAAAAGGATCCCTTTAAAACAGAAAAGGATTGGTCTACAGCTTGTTAATAGCTAAAGGGCTGGAGAGATTTTGGAAGAGCTCGTTCCCCAGATATTTGGTACAAAACCCATTTACTGATCATAAATTCTCACTTTATTTTAGAATTGATGGTACTGAACCATCGACAAATTGCATAAAATGTACCTTAATTAATCTTCACTGTCATGGAGATGCTCATCAGCCATCTGCACAATGCTTCACATGTAGTGTGAGTGCCTACACTTCTCACCTACAATATATGGGCTGATGTTTACACCCACTGCGGTACCTTACGTGAAACAGATATTCACATAGCACTGGTGCTAGCTTTCTTTTCTATATTTACAAGATCCATCTCATAGATAAAAGCCATTCTTTATTAGATACTTTATCATTACTACAAATGCAATTCATATGTAGTTACTGAAAATCTGTGTCCACTACCTTTTAAATAAATGTGTGTCAAAGCTCTTGATGCAGTAATGTGCATGGAGGAGATCAAATCTGATCTTTTTGCCACTTGGCTGCCATGGACTCATTTCTGTTTTTCCCCTGCGATCTGTACTTGGCTTTGAGAAGATATTGTCCCATCCTCCATAAAAACTGAAGGAGATGGAGTCAAAAAGCCTGTCTATAGTAAGTCCACAAGTTTTTATTACCACATAATACAGCAACATTTAATAAAAATATTTTTCACCCAGAATTAATAGTAATACACAGTATCAGGTAGATTGTAAAGGACTTCAGCACAATGGGTCTGGAAGTCAGCATATAACACTATAGTAAGAGGATCGGGGGAAATATGTTCCTAAAAAATACTCAGGTAAAATAGGTGTTAATGCTCCTTTTAAAAGGCCAAAAGTACAATATAGCTGGTTCAGGAGTAGTCCTTACCCACATGTGAATCTTAGTGTGACTGCAGACTCCCAGCCCCAATGCACAATTCGCTCCGAGGAAGCCCACATGAAATACCAGACTTAAGGTAAATAAAACTCCTAAAGGGTTTTTGGCATTGCTCTCACTCCCAGTTTTTAAGCTTTCTATTGGTTCATCCAACATTTTTTATATTGCAAATCTTACATTCGATACAATAAATGACAGGATCAGAATCATGATTGATTAAATCGTTGATCACATCAAGCGATAATTTGTGTCTTCGTTCTTATTGTGCCTTCTGCATGTAATACTGCAATCATTGTTTTCTTTAGTCTAACCTTTGTACTGCACATTCAGGGGTAACGAGTGCTCTCATAGATGGCTGATCACTCCTCCCTTCAGTCTAAGGATATGTGCCAAAAATGACTTTTCCAGGTGATACCCTTTCAAACCCGCCTGAAAAAGAGCTCAGAGAAACATTGAAAATAATGAACCTATGCACAGAACTAATTGCTATACATTTGTTACATCTTTTTAAACTTTTTTATTTAACTATGCCCGTACTGGGCAGCACGGTGGCTTAGTGGTTAGCACTGCAGCCTTGCAGCGCTGGAGTCCTGGGCTCTAATCCCACTGAGGACAACATCTGCAAAGAGTTTGTATGTTCTCTCCGTGTTTGCGTGGGTTTCCTCCGGGCACTCCGGTTTCCTCCCACATTCCAAAGACATACTGCGCCAATGTCTTCTCTAAATAACCAGAGAACTGGCAGATCCAACTTCCATCAGTTCTGCCTCCGCTAAGTGGACAGGATTGGAGGGGGAATGACCGAACCTCTCTGTCTCTCATCATGCCGGTCCCAATTTCTGTGATCCAACTGAACAGCCTTAGTCATGGCATCCTCCAAGGAACAAGGTGGAGTATGGCGAGCCAGAGCGTCTTTGAGAGTATCTGAGAGGCCTTTGTGGAAGTGGCACCTGAGAGCTGCATCATTCCACAGCACGTCCATGGACCATTGCCGGAACTTGGTACAGTAATCGTCAGTGGTGTGGCCCCCCTGTGTCAGAGTCACAATCTTTGTCTCCGCAACATGGATCCTGTGAGGTTCAATACTGGTGGAAAGAAAAAAAAGTATTTGGGCCAATTGTAATGTGACACGTGTCACCACTCATGAACTTACCTTGAGGCAGGATAATCAAGAGGTCTGAGGTCAGTACCAAGAGGGCTCATAATAGACAAAGGGAAAGGACAAAAGTGTAGTCAGGCAGCAGTCTGAGGTCAGAGTATCAAGAAGGTAGCGGATCAAGACAAAGGGGAAAGTCAAACGGATGGTCCAAAGTTAAATCCAAGGTCTGATTGGAGATCAGGATACAACTCAGAGCAGAGTAGTCACACACACTACTTGAGCAAAGCTACAATTGGCAAAGGTCTGACAATTGTCAGAGTGCTAAATAGCCCTGTAATCATCCGGAATGGATGACACCTGGAGAAGATCCCACAGACACCGCCAGATAGGGCGGCTGAGATGTCAATCACAATACTCCTACCTCAGCCTCAGATTGGGCAGTAGAGCGGATACTCACAATCCTGACAGCTCAGCCATCCCTCGATCCCATAGGGCAGCAGAGCTGTAAGTCACATCGTCTTTAGGACCTCGTGAGTGTTGGAATCGGGACACTTACCATGTGTCAAAAATGAATTCAATGTGAATAAGGGTATACGTGGCCTCCATGTATTTGAGCTGAACATTATGTTTATATAGCTTCCCATAGCTGGTTGTCAACAGTCTCGCCCCGGTCCTGCTCGGTCATTATGCAGCGCCCCAGAGTCCTGGTCATTGCAGTAATGTCGCTCTGCCACTAACGGGAGTGATGTTATGTCTGATTGCACTAAAGGAGTTCACCTGACCAGGTATCACAGTCACACATTACACTTCACACTCCGGCCACCAGGGGGAGCAAAAGGCTCTATGTATTAGGCCACTCCTCACACTCTGGTAAAACTGGGGGTTGGACAGGAAGTTAGGGAGAACGCAGTCTGGGAGAGCTCCAGGGAGGACCTGTCAGGGGTGGGTTCCTGGCAGGTACCTAGCAGAAAGGACAGAACGTTACGGAGCTGCGCCTGCACTACCTTGCGGCGGTATCCTAAGGAAGGACACGAAGCGAAGGATATTGTGGAGAAGTGAGAAACGAAATCGCAGCACAAGGAGATAAACCAGTAGGAATCGTGCCCCGAGATCGACAACATCCTACTGAGGCGCGTAGCCGGTGGCCGGAACACCGAGGAAGTAACAGACTTCAAGCATTACTTCAAACAGCGGCAGGACAGTTGATTATAGGTTGGCTGTCTACCTTACATCACCTAAGCAGACATAGGGGGCAAACGTGGAGAGGGGCGTCTCTAGGGTCCCAGAATACCTCCGAGCCTACCCATCATACGGGTGCTGTTATGGCTGGCAATCAGGCAACACAGCGTGCAGTAATCAGCGCACATACAGAGATCTGGCAATAACCCAAAACAATAGGACGAGCTCTGAGACGTGGAATCTCTGTAGACTGCAGTACCTGATCTATCCTCACACAACTGGAAGCAGCAGTGGATTGCGCCTAACAACTACCTATGCAACTCGGCACTGCCTGAGGAGCTGACTAGCCTGAAGATAGAAAAACAAGCCTGACTTACCTCAGAGAAATACCCCAAAGGAATAGGCAGCCCCCACATATAATGACTGTTAGCAAGATGAAAAGACAAACGTAGGAATGAAATAGATTCAGCAAAGTGAGGCCCGATATTCTAGACAGAGCGAGGATAGCAAAGAGAACTATGCAGTCTACAAAAAACCCTAAAACGAAAACCACGCAAAGGGGCAAAAAGACCCACCGTGCCGAACTAACAGCACGGCGGTGCACCCCTTTGCTTCTCAGAGCTTCCAGCAAAAGATAATAACAAGCTGGACAGAAAAAACAGAAAACAAACTAGAAGCACTTATCTAGCAGAGCAGCAGGCCCAAGGAAAGATGCAGTAGCTCAGATCCAACACTGGAACATTGACAAGGAGCAAGGAAGACAGACTCAGGTGGAGCTAAATAGCAAGGCAGCCAACGAGCTCACCAAAACACCTGAGGGAGGAAGCCCAGAGACTGCAATACCACTTGTGACCACAGAAGTGAACTCAGCCACAGAATTCACAACAGTACCCCCCCCTTGAGGAGGGGTCACCGAACCCTCACCAGAACCCCCAGGCTGACCAGGATGAGCCACATGAAAGGCACGAACAAGATCTGGGGCATGGACATCAGAGGCAAAAACCCAGGAATTATCTTCCTGAGCATAACCCTTCCATTTGACCAGATACTGGAGTTTCCGTCTAGAGACACGAGAATCCAAAATCTTCTCCACAATATACTCCAATTCCCCCTCCACCAAAACAGGGGCAGGAGGCTCCACAGATGGAACCATAGGTGCCACGTATCTCCTCAACAACAACCTATGGAATACATTATGTATGGAAAAGGAGTCTGGGAGGGTCAGACGAAAAGACACCGGATTGAGAATCTCAGAAATCCTATACGGACCAATAAAACGAGGTTTAAATTTAGGAGAGGAAACCTTCATAGGTATATGACGAGAAGATAACCAAACCAGATCCCCAACACGAAGTCGGGGTCCCACACGGCGTCTGCGATTAGCGAAAAGCTGAGCCTTCTCCTGGGACAAGGTCAAATTGTCCACTACCTGAGTCCAGATCTGCTGCAACCTGTCCACCACATTATCCACACCAGGACAGTCCGAAGACTCAACCTGTCCTGAAGAGAAACGAGGATGGAACCCAGAATTGCAGAAAAATGGAGAGACCAAGGTAGCCGAGCTGGCCCGATTATTAAGGGCGAACTCAGCCAACGGCAAAAATGACACCCAATCATCCTGGTCAGCGGAAACAAAACATCTCAGATATGTTTCCAAGGTCTGATTGGTTTGTTCGGTCTGGCCATTAGTCTGAGGATGGAAGGCCGAGGAAAAAGATAGGTCAATGCCCATCCTACCACAAAAGGCTCGCCAGAACCTCGAGACAAACTGGGAACCTCTGTCAGAAACAATATTCTCAGGAATGCCATGTAAACGAACCACATGCTGGAAGAACAAAGGCACCAAATCAGAGGAGGAAGGCAATTTAACCAAGGGCACCAGATGGACCATTTTAGAAAAGCGATCACAGACCACCCAAATGACAGACATCTTTTGAGAAACAGGAAGGTCAGAAATGAAATCCATCGAAATATGTGTCCAAGGCCTCTTCGGGACCGGCAAGGGCAAAAGCAACCCACTGGCACGTGAACAGCAGGGCTTAGCCCTAGCACAAATTCCACAGGACTGCACAAAAGCACGCACATCCCGTGACAGAGATGGCCACCAGAAGGATCTAGCAACCAACTCCCTGGTACCAAAGATTCCTGGATGACCGGCCAGCACCGAACAATGAAGTTCAGAGATAACTTTACTAGTCCACCTATCAGGGACGAACAGTTTCTCGGCCGGACAACGATCAGGTTTATTAGCCTGAAATTTCTGCAACACTCTCCGCAAATCAGGGGAGATGGCAGACACAATGACTCCTTCCTTGAGGATACTCGCCGGCTCAGATAACCCCGGAGAGTCGGGCACAAAACTCCTAGACAGAGCATCCGCCTTCACATTTTTAGAGCCCGGAAGGTATGAAATCACAAAATCAAAACGAGCAAAAAACAACGACCAACGGGCCTGTCTAGGATTCAAGCGCTTGGCAGACTCAAGATAAGTAAGGTTCTTATGATCAGTCAAAACCACCACGCGATGCTTAGCACCCTCAAGCCAATGACGCCACTCCTCGAATGCCCACTTCATGGCCAGCAACTCTCGGTTGCCCACATCATAATTACGCTCAGCAGCAGAAAATTTCCTGGAAAAGAAAGCACATGGTTTGAACACTGAGCAACCAGAACCTCTCTGTGACAAAACCGCCCCTGCACCAATCTCAGAAGCATCAACCTCGACCTGAAACGGAAGAGAAACATCAGGTTGACACAACACAGGGGCACAGCAAAAACGACGCTTCAACTCCTGAAAAGCTTCCACGGCAGCAGAAGACCAATTAACCAAATCAGCACCCTTCTTGGTCAAATCGGTCAATGGTCTGGCAATGCTAGAAAAATTACAGATGAAGCGACGATAAAAATTAGCAAAGCCCAGGAATTTCTGCAAACTTTTTAGAGATGTCGGCTGAGTCCAATCCTGGATGGCCTGAACCTTAACCGGATCCATCTCGATAGTAGAAGGGGAAAAGATGAACCCCAAAAATGAAACTTTCTGCACACCGAAGAGACACTTTGATCCCTTCACGAACAAGGAATTAGCACGCAGTACCTGGAAAACCATTCTGACTTGCTTCACATGAGACTCCCAATCATCTGAGAAGATCAAAATGTCATCCAAGTAAACAATCAAGAATTTATCCAGATACTCACGGAAAATGTCATGCATTAAAGACTGAAAAACAGATGGAGCATTGGCAAGTCCGAACGGCATCACCAGATACTCAAAATGACCCTCGGGCGTATTAAATGCCGTTTTCCATTCATCTCCCTGCCTGATTCTCACCAGATTATACGCACCACGAAGATCAATCTTAGTAAACCAACTAGCCCCCTTAATCCGAGCAAACAAGTCAGAAATCAATGGCAAGGGATACTGAAACTTAACAGTGATCTTATTAAGAAGGCGGTAATCAATACACGGTCTTAGCGAACCATCCTTCTTGGCTACAAAAAAGAACCCTGCTCCCAATGGTGACGACGATGGGCGAATATGTCCCTTCTCCAGGGACTCCTTCACATAACTGCGCATAGCGGTGTGTTCAGGTACGGACAAATTAAATAAACGACCCTTAGGGAATTTACTACCAGGAATCAAATCGATAGCACAATCACAATTCCTATGCGGAGGAAGGGCATCAGACTTGGACTCTTCAAATACATCCTGAAAGTCCGACAAGAACTCTGGGATGTCAGAAGGAATGGATGACGAAATAGACAAAAATGGAACATCACCATGTACTCCCTGACAACCCCAGCTGGTTACCGACATAGAGTTCCAATCCAATACTGGATTATGGGTTTGTAGCCATGGCAACCCCAACACGACCACATCATGCAAATTATGCAGTACCAAAAAGCGAATAACTTCCTGATGTGCAGGAGCCATGCACATGGTCAGCTGGGCCCAGTACTGAGGCTTATTCTTGGCCAGAGGTGTAGCATCAATTCCTCTCAACGGAATAGGACACCGCAAAGGCTCCAAGAAAAATCCACAACGTTTAGCATAATCCAAATCCATCAGATTCAGGGCAGCGCCTGAATCCACAAACGCCATGACAGAATATGATGACAAAGAGCACATTAAGGTAATGGACAAAAGGAATTTGGACTGTACAGTACCAATAACGGCAGAGCTATCGAACCGCCTAGTGCGTTTAGGACAATTAGAAATAGCATGAGTAGAATCACCACAATAGAAACACAGTCTGTTCAGACGTCTGTGTTCGTGCCGTTCTACTTTAGTCATAGTCCTGTCGCACTGCATAGGCTCAGGTTTACTCTCAGACAATACCGCCAGATGGTGCACAGATTTACGCTCGCGCAAGCGACGACCAATCTGAATGGCCAAGGACATAGACTCATTCAAACCAGCAGGCATAGGAAATCCCACCATTACATCCTTAAGAGCTTCAGAGAGACCCTTTCTGAACAAAGCCGCTAGTGCAGATTCATTCCACAGAGTGAGTACTGACCATTTTCTAAATTTCTGACAATATACTTCTACATCATCCTGACCCTGGCATAAAGCCAGCAGATTTTTCTCAGCTTGATCCACTGAATTAGGCTCATCGTAAAGCAATCCCAGCGCCTGGAAAAATGCATCAACATTACTCAATGCAGAATCTCCTGGTGCAAGAGAAAACGCCCAGTCCTGTGGGTCGCCGCGCAAAAAAGAAATAATAATCAAAACCTGTTGAATAGGATTACCAGAAGAATGAGGTTTCAAGGCCAAAAATAGCTTACAATTATTTCTGAAGCTCAGGAACTTAGTTCTGTCACCAAAAAACAAATCAGGAATCGGAATTCTTGGTTCTAGCATCGATTTCTGATCAATAGTATCTTGAATCTTTTGTACATTTACAACGAGATTATCCATTGAGGAGCACAGAGCCTGAATATCCATGTCCACAGCTGTGTCCTGAAGCACTCTAATGTCTAGGGGAAAAAAAAGACTGAAGACAGAGCTAAGAAAAAAAAATGATGTCAGGATTTCTTTTTTCCCTCTATTGGAAATCATTGAATGGCTCCTTGTACTGTTATGGCTGGCAATCAGGCAACACAGCGTGCAGTAATCAGCGCACATACAGAGATCTGGCAATAACCCAAAACAATAGGACGAGCTCTGAGACGTGGAATCTCTGTAGACTGCAGTACCTGATCTATCCTCACACAACTGGAAGCAGCAGTGGATTGCGCCTAACAACTACCTATGCAACTCGGCACTGCCTGAGGAGCTGACTAGCCTGAAGATAGAAAAACAAGCCTGACTTACCTCAGAGAAATACCCCAAAGGAATAGGCAGCCCCCACATATAATGACTGTTAGCAAGATGAAAAGACAAACGTAGGAATGAAATAGATTCAGCAAAGTGAGGCCCGATATTCTAGACAGAGCGAGGATAGCAAAGAGAACTATGTAGTCTACAAAAAACCCTAAAACGAAAACCACGCAAAGGGGCAAAAAGACCCACCGTGCCGAACTAACAGCACGGCGGTGCACCCCTTTGCTTCTCAGAGCTTCCAGCAAAAGATAATAACAAGCTGGACAGAAAAAACAGAAAACAAACTAGAAGCACTTATCTAGCAGAGCAGCAGGCCCAAGGAAAGATGCAGTAGCTCAGATCCAACACTGGAACATTGACAAGGAGCAAGGAAGACAGACTCAGGTGGAGCTAAATAGCAAGGCAGCCAACGAGCTCACCAAAACACCTGAGGGAGGAAGCCCAGAGACTGCAATACCACTTGTGACCACAGAAGTGAACTCAGCCACAGAATTCACAACAGGGTGCGTCCTAGCCAGAAAAACTTGGGGGACGGAGAAGAGAAAGAATGAATACGAACGTTGTGAGGACTATCCCGAATGCTCAGCAGGCAAGGACTACAAAACACAGGCGCTAGTGGGTAGACACTGATCTCCACTTGCAAAGGGAACTCTGGATGTGCCTTCGGACCGGCCGGACTCAGCCAGCCCTGTTAGCAGTGCTCTGGATTGCGGATCCCGAAGTCTTCAGCAAAAAGGTAAAGAGACTGCAACCCTGTGTCCTCGTTATTAACTGCGCCTCACATCATCGCCACCTACACTACTGGGAAGCCCTGGGGATATACTTCACCTGTGGGAAGGTATACCATCTAGCTGCCATTCCATCACCCCAGCGGACCCCTAAGCAGCGTCGGTCACCCTGACCGAATACCACAGGTGGCGTCACAAACCCTTGACAAACTTTCATCACCCCTTTTATTGGACGCCCCTTAGCAGGGTCACGGACCGGGTCCAGCCACCGTGACAACCCCAGCACCGAGACAGAGACGACCGGTACCCAGAACCCCGCGGCCCTGTGTCTGGGGGTGCTCCAATTATTCCCATTGAGGTAATTTTTGATGCATGGCAAGGTATTAATACTAGGGGTTAGCACCGTCCTGATTAGGCACATCTTGTCGCTAGTGGGATGACTTTTTTGATCAAAAACAGTGTTTACTAAATGCCTCAAGTTCTTTATATGCACTATTGCTCTTTACTTACTTACAGCACGGTATATGTTCATTTTGCTTCTATCTTAGGTTTTATCTGTTTAATGGTCAGTGTGAACACGCTCCTACACGTTGCATGTATAACAACTTATATCCCAGTTCATTTCCTTTAGTTTAGTTACTCTTCAAGTTTACTTCTTAGTTTGTTTCACTTCTTGTTCGGAGCCCTCGAGATTTCATCGCAGCTCAGGAAAAGGTATAAGTGTTTTCATACAGTGAGAAAGAAGCATCTGCCGTGAATGATGCACCAGGGACGACCCGTGTACATCTTAACCTCACATTACTTCTCGTTCACGTCTTACATTATTATGATGTGATGGTGTTACATTATTTTACTTCATCCTGTACAATATTGCAGAAGGTAAGTGACTACTTTGCATTATCCAGTAGCCGCCATGTCACGCATTATGCATGTTTATTACAGTCTTCTAGGATTTTGCACATTCTTGGAATTAAATATTTCTTTTGAGCTATGACGGTAAGGGCGCAGTCAGAGGGCCTTATAAATTGGACCGAAATCGGAACACAGTGCGAGGACTGGCCGGCAGTGTGACAACTTCATGTATTTCTATACAACGTCACGCTTGGGTTGGGAGAGCCGCCGGCCAGTCCTCACACTGTGTTCTGATCTTGGTCCGATTTATACAGTCGTCTAACTGCGCCCTAAGAAGAAGAAGTATCATGACATACTTAACCGATTAAGTGCTGGCCTATCGTAAATTCATGGCCAAGATATTTTAATTTTTATTGCTACATTTTACCAACATTTAGTTTTAATATCTATATAAAGGGTGTGTGGGTTGTAGAAAGGTCATTTTGGGAAAAAGAGAGCATTCGTAAAAACCCTGATATTTACCATTGTTTTGCATTTATTTTACACAGTTTACATATGTAGCACAAAGGTTTTTCGGTGAAGACAAGTTATCAACTATCCACACTGACCTCTTGGTCTTGCACTGATCAGCAGAATAGGGCAGCTATCGCATCACATGATATAGCATAGCCAATTAGGAGTGACTATCATAGCCAGTGTAAAAGCAGGGGCAGGGAATGCAGCTGATATTTTGTAGTGAACCTGGAAAATGAGCTGACCAATAGCAATAAGAGAAAACTAAAACATTGAATGAATATTACAAATAGCGTGTGTGACAGCCCAACAATGATAAACATTTACCCATATCCATACACTGTATATTGAGATCACTTAGACATTTGTTGTAAATTCTGTGGTCAAGCTCCCTCCTGTGGTCATGAGTGGTACTTTGGCTGGTTCTGTCTATGAGCTTCCTCTGGTAGATGTGAGTGGGGCTGCGGTTTCTGAGTTTCCTTCCTCAGGTGACGAGGTTAAGTCGTTAGGTGCTGCTCTATTTGACTCCACCTAGTTCTTTGTTCCTGGCCTCCAGTCAATGTTCCAGTATTGGTCTTGCTTTCTCCTGGATCGTTCTTGTGGCCTGTCTGCCCTGCATAAGCTAAGTTTTGCTTGTGTTACTTTTGTTTCCTATATTTTCTGTCCAGCTTGCTATATTGGTTTTTCTTGCTTGCTGGAAGCTCTGAGACGCAGAGGGAGCACCTCCGTACCGTTAGTCGGTGCGAAGGGTCTTTTTGCCCCCTCTGCGTGGTTGTTTGTAGGTTTTTGTGTTGACCGCAAAGCTATCTTTCCTATCCTCGGTCTATTCAGTAAGTCGGGCCTCACTTTGCTAAAATCTATATCATCTCTGTGTTTGTATTTTCATCTTAACTCACAGTCATTATATGTGGGGGGCTGCCTTTTCCTTTGGGGAATTTCTCTGAGGCAAGATAGGCTTATTTTTCTGTCTTCAGGGCTAGCTAGTTTCTCAGGCTGTGCCGAGTTGCATAGGGAGCGTTAGGCGCAATCCACGGCTACCTCTAGTGTGGTATGATAGGATTAGGGATTGCGGTCAGCAGAGTTCCCACTGTTGTGAGTTCTGTTTTTGGGCTCCCTCTGGTGGTTACTGATGGTACTGGGTGATTTGTGTTCTGCTGTCTCTGGTGTCAACCTGTTCTATTAGGATTTGGGAGTTTCCTATTTAACCGGGCTTTCTTGTCATTTCCCCGCCGGCTATCAAGGTTATCAGAGTGTTTTGTTACCTCAGCTTCTGGCTTCAGTAATCTTCAGGACAAGCTAAGTTTTGATTTTCTTGTTCCACGTTTTGCTTTTTTTTTGTCTTGTCCAGCTTGCATATAATTGTCTCTTTGCTGCTGGTTGCTTTAGTGGGCTGTAATTGCTCCTCATGTTCCATGAGTTGGAACATGAGTTCAAGTAATTACAGGATGGTTTTTTGAAGGGTTTTTTGCTGACCGCACAGTTTACTTTTGTATCCTCTGCTATCTAGTTTTAGCGGGCCTCATTTTGCTGAATCTGTTTTCATACTGTGTATGTGCCTTCCTCTCATTTCACCGTCATTATATGTGGGGGGCTGCTATTTCTGTGGGGTATTTCTCTGGAGGCAAGAGAGGTCTGTGTTTCTTCTAATAGGGGAAGTTAGATCTTCGGCTGGTGCGAGACGTCTAGGATCAACATAGGCACGTTCCCCGGCTATTGTTATTTGTGTGTTCAGGTTTAGGGTCGCGGTCAGCTCAGGTTCCATCACCCTAGAGCTCGTTGATGCTTGTCCTTTTGTGATTCCCTGCCATTGGAATCATGACAGTATAGCCGGCCAAAATGTTTGGACTGAAGTAGGAGGAAAAGTAGTCTGAGGAAGTTTTTTTTTTTTTTTTCTCTCCTCTGAGGTTGCTGCCTAGCCTTAATTGCTGCCAGGCTGATTTTTTTTTTCCTCCTCTTAATCCTTGATTGGCTCTGACCTTAGCTGTTTATCATGGACGTCCAGAGTTTAGCTTCCAGCTTGAATAATCTTGCTGCTAAGGTTCAAAATATACAAGATTTTGTTGTACATGCTCCTATGTCTGAACCTAGAATTCCTATTCCAGAGTTCTTTGCTGGAGATAGATCTAGTTTTCTGAATTTTAGGAACAATTGCAAGCTGTTCCTTTCTTTGAAATCTCGCTCTTCTGGAGACCCTGGTCAGCAGGTTAAGATTATTATATCTTTCCTGCGGGGTGACCCTCAAAATTGGGCATTTGCATTGGCACCAGGGGATCCTGCGTTGCTTAATGTGGATGCGTTTTTTCTGGCATTGGGTTTGCTCTATGAGGAACCTAACCAGGAGATTCAGGCTGAAAAAGCTTTATTAGCTCTCTCTCAGGGGCAAGATGAAGCAGAAATATATTGTCAAAAATTTCGGAAATGGTCAGTGCTTACTCAGTGGAATGAGTGCGCCCTGGCTGCAAAGTTCAGAGATGGCCTTTCTGAGGCCATTAAAGATGTTATGGTGGGGTTCCCTGCGCCTACGGGTCTGAATGAGTCTATGACTATGGCTATTCAGATTGATCGGCGTTTACGGGAGCGCAAACCTGTGCACCATTTGGCGGTGTCTTCTGAACAGGCACTTGAGACAATGCAATGTGATAGAGTTCAGTCTAGAAGTGAACGGCAAAACTATAGGCGGAAAAATGGGTTGTGCTTTTATTGTGGTGATTCAGCTCATGTTATATCAGCATGCTCTAAACGCACAAAAAAGGTTGATAAGTCTGTTGCCATTAGTACGTTACAGTCTAAGTTCATTCTGTCTGTGACTCTGATTTGCTCATTATCATCCATTTCCGTTGATGCCTATGTAGATTCAGGCGCTGCCCTGAGTCTTATGGATTGGTCATTTGCCAAGCGATGTGGGTTTAGTCTTGAGCCTCTGGAGGTCCCTATTCCTTTGAAGGGAATTGACTCTACACCTTTGGCTATGAATAAACCTCAGTACTGGACACAAGTGACCATGCGTATGACTCCCGTTCATCAGGAGGTGATTCGCTTCCTGGTATTGTATAATTTACATGATGTTCTAGTACTTGGTCTGCCATGGTTACAAACTCATAATCCAGTCCTTGACTGGAAAACAATGTCTGTGTTAAGCTGGGGATGTCAGGGGGTTCATGATGATGCACCTCCGATTTCTATCGCTTCATCTACTCCTTCTGAGGTTCCTGTATTTTTGTCTGATTATCGGGATGTTTTTGAGGAGCCTAAGCTCAGTTCGCTTCCTCCTCACAGGGATTGCGATTGTGCTATAGATTTAATTCCTGGTAGTAAATTTCCTAAAGGTCGTTTGTTCAATCTGTCAGTGCCAGAGCATACTGCTATGCGGGATTATGTTAAGGAGTCCTTGGAAAAGGGACATATCCGTCCATCTTCGTCCCCTTTGGGAGCAGGTTTTTTTTTCGTGGCCAAAAAAGATGGGTCCTTGAGGCCTTGTATAGATTATCGTCTTTTGAATAAGATTACCGTAAAATATCAGTATCCTTTGCCTTTGTTGACTGATTTGTTTGCTCGCATTAAGGGGGCTAAATGGTTCACTAAGATTGATCTTCGGGGTGCGTATAATCTTATACGAATAAAGCAAGGTGATGAGTGGAAAACCGCATTTAATACGCCTGAGGGCCATTTTGAGTATTTGGTAATGCCTTTCGGACTTTCTAATGCTCCTTCAGTCTTCCAGTCCTTTATGCCTAAAGGGCTCAAAGTGTCTCTTTGGAGTCCAGAAGATTTCTTTCTTGGGGTATATTTTTTCCCCTTCTACTATTGAGATGGATCCCGTCAAGGTTCGGGCTATTTGTGACTGGACGCAGCCTGCATCTCTTAAGAGTCTGCAGAAGTTCTTAGGCTTTGCTAATTTCTATCGTCGTTTTATAACTAATTTTTCTAGTGTTGTTAAGCCTTTGACGGATTTGACTAAGAAGGGTGCTGATGTTGCTGATTGGTCTCCTGCGGCTGTGGAGGCCTTTCGGGAACTTAAGCGCCGGTTTTCTTCTGCTCCTGTGTTGCGTCAGCCAGATGTTTCGCTTCCTTTCCAAGTTGAGGTTGATGCTTCCGAGATTGGAGCGGGGGCGGTTTTGTCACAGAGAAGCTCCGATTGCTCGGTGATGAAGCCATGTGCGTTCTTTTCTAGAAAATTTTCGCCCGCTGAGCGGAATTATGATGTGGGTAATCGGGAACTTTTGGCCATGAAGTGGGCATTTGAGGAGTGGCGTCATTGGCTGGAGGGTGCTAGACATCGTGTGGTGGTCTTGACTGATCACAAAAATCTGATTTACCTTGAGTCTGCCAGGCGTCTGAATCCTAGACAGGCTCGTTGGTCACTGTTTTTCTCTCGTTTCAATTTTGTGGTTTCATACCTGCCAGGTTCAAAGAATGTGAAGGCGGATGCTCTTTCTAGGAGTTTTGTGCCTGACTTCCCTGGAAATTCTGAGCCCACTGGTATCCTTAGGGATGGGGTGATTTTGTCGGCCGTCTTCCCAGACTTGCGACGTGCTTTGCAGGAGTTTCAGGCGGGTAAACCTGATCGTTGTCCGCCTGAGAGACTGTTTGTTCCGGATAGTTGGACCAGTAGAGTCATCTCCGAGGTCCATTCTTCTGCGTTGGCAGGTCATCCTGGAATATTTGGTACTAGAGACTTGGTGGCCAGGCCTTTTTGGTGGCCTTCCTTGTCGAGGGATGTGCGTTCTTTTGTGCAGTCTTGTGAGGTTTGTGCTCGGGCTAAGCCTTGCTGTTCTCGAGCCAGTGGATTGTTGTCACCTTTGCCTATCCCAAAGAGGCCTTGGACGCACATTTCCATGGACTTTAATTCGGATCTCCCTGTCTCTCAAAAAATGTCTGTCATCTGGTTTGTGTGTGACCGCTTTTCTAAAATGGTTCATCTTGTACCCTTGCCTAAGTTACCTTCCTCCTCTGAGTTGGTCCCTCTGTTTTTCCAGAACGTGGTTCGTTTGCATGGGATTCCGGAGAACATCGTTTCTGACAGGGGATCCCAGTTTGTGTCTAGATTTTGGCGGACGTTCTGTGCTAAGATGGGCATTGATTTGTCCTTTTCGTCTGCATTCCATCCTCAGACGAATGGCCAGACGGAGCGAACTAATCAGACCTTGGAAACTTATTTGAGGTGTTTTGTTTCTGCTGATCAGGATGACTGGGCTACCTTTTTGCCGCTGGCCGAGTTTGCCCTTAATAATCGGGCTAGTTCTGCTACCTTGGTTTCTCCTTTCTTTTGTAATTCGGGGTTTCATCCTCGTTTTTCCTCTGGTCAGGTGGAGCCTTCTGATTATCCTGGAGTGGACATGGTGGTGGATGGGTTGCATCGGATTTGGAGTCATGTGGTGGACAATTTGAAGTTGTCCCAGGAGAAGGCTCAGCAGTTTGCTAATCGCCGTCGCCGCGTGGGTCCTCGACTTCGTGTTGGGGACTTGGTGTGGTTGTCTTCTCGTTTTGTTCCTATGAAGGTCTCTTCTCCTAAGTTCAAGCCTCGGTTCATCGATCCTTATAGGATCTTGGAAATTCTTAACCCTGTGTCGTTTCGTTTGGATCTCCCGGCATCGTTTGCAATTCATAATGTGTTCCATCGGTCGTTGTTGCGGAGGTATGAGGTACCTGTTGTTCCTTCGCTTGAGCCTCCTGCTCCGGTGCTGGTGGAGGGAGAATTGGAGTAAGTTGTGGAGAAGATCTTGGATTCTCGTGTTTCCAGACGGAAACTCCAATATTTGGTCAAGTGGAAGGGTTATGGTCAGGAGGATAATTCTTGGGTGGTTGCCTCTGATGTTCATGCTGATGATTTGGTCCGCGCTTTTCATAGGGCTCATCCTGGTCGCCCTGGTGGTTCTCGTGAGGGTTCGGTGACCCCTCCTCAAGGGGAAGGTACTGTTGTGAGTTCTGTTTTTGGGCTCCCTCTGGTGGTTACTGATGGTACTGGGTGATTTGTGTTCTGCTGTCTCTGGTGTCCACCTGTTCTATTAGGATTTGGGAGTTTCCTATTTAACCGGGCTTTCTTGTCATTTCCCCGCCGGCTATCAAGGTTATCAGAGTGTTTTGTTACCTCAGCTTCTGGCTTCAGTAATCTTCAGGACAAGCTAAGTTTTGATTTTCTTGTTCCACGTTTTGCTTTTTTTTTGTCTTGTCCAGCTTGCATATAATTGTCTCTTTGCTGCTGGTTGCTTTAGTGGGCTGTAATTGCTCCTCATGTTCCATGAGTTGGAACATGAGTTCAAGTAATTACAGGATGGTTTTTTGAAGGGTTTTTTGCTGACCGCGCAGTTTACTTTTGTATCCTCTGCTATCTAGTTTTAGCGGGCCTCATTTTGCTGAATCTGTTTTCATACTGTGTATGTGCCTTCCTCTCATTTCACCGTCATTATATGTGGGGGGCTGCTATTTCTGTGGGGTATTTCTCTGGAGGCAAGAGAGGTCTGTGTTTCTTCTAATAGGGGAAGTTAGATCTTCGGCTGGTGCGAGACGTCTAGGATCAACGCAGGCACGTTCCCCGGCTATTGTTATTTGTGTGTTCAGGTTTAGGGTCGCGGTCAGCTCAGGTTCCATCACCCTAGAGCTCGTTGATGCTTGTCCTTTTGTGATTCCCTGCCATTGGAATCATGACATCCCACGTCCCAGAGCTCCTCCTATGTTAGTAACTATCAGGTCACTTTGTGTGCTCTTAACCACTAGGTCCATTGTGGTTCTGAATCACCTGTTCATAACAGACATTACTAAGGTTGTGTTTGAGTTAAAGAGCTTGAAAAGTGTTCAATACAGTCCTAGGAGACAGCACAAGGTTACACGTGTTTTCATGGCAATTGAACCTAGATTTGCTGCTAATCGAGTTTTGGGGAAAATGTTTACAATGCTGGTGAATTTAGATATCAAAAGATTTGCCCATATCTAAAGGCAACCTTATGTCTGTCCAAATTTTCAACTCAAGGCCAGTAAGAAGTAGCAAACCGGTGGAAAAAAGATTATAATCCAAATGTTACAGTGAGAGAAATAATTATTTGATTCCTTGCTGATTTTGTAAGTTTGCCCACTGACAAAGACATGAACAGTCTATAATTTTAAGGGTAGGTTAATTTTAACATTGAGAGATAGAATGTCAAAAATAAAATCCAGAAAATCACATTGTATAAATTATATACATTCATTTGCATTTTGCAGTGAGAAATAAGTAGCCGATCCCTCTGGCAAACAAGACTTAGTACTTGGTGGCAAAACCCTTGTTGGCAGGCACAGCAGTCAGATGTTTTTTGTAGTTGATGATGAGGTTTGCGCACATGTCAGGAGGAATTTTGGTCCACTCCTCTTTTCAGATCATCTCTAAATCATTATGATCTTGAGGCTGTTGCTTGGTAACTCGGAGCTTCAACTCCCTCCATAAGTTTTCTACGGGATTAAAGTCTGAAGACCTAGGCCACTCCATGACCTTAATGTGCTTCTTTTTGAGTCTCTTGTTTGTTGCCTTGGCTGTATGTTTCGGGTCTTTGTCTTGCTGGAAGACCCAGCCACGACCCATTTTTAATATCCTGGCTGAGGGAATTAGGTTGCCACTCAGGATTTTACAGTACATGGCTCAATCCATTCTCCCATTGATTCAGTGAAGTATGTTGTGAATTCTGTGGCTGAGTTCACTTCTGTGGTCACAAGTGGTATTGCAGTCTCTGGGCTTCCTCCCTCAGGTGTTTTGGTGAGCTCGTTGGCTGCCTTGCTATTTAGCTCCACCTGAGTCTGTCTTCCTTGCTCCTTGTCAATGTTCCAGTGTTGGATCTGAGCTACTGCATCTTTCCTTGGGCCTGCTGCTCTGCTAGATAAGTGCTTCTAGTTTGTTTTCTGTTTTTTCTGTCCAGCTTGTTATTATCTTTTGCTGGAAGCTCTGAGAAGCAAAGGGGTGCACCGCCGTGCTGTTAGTTCGGCACGGTGGGTCTTTTTGCCCCTTTGCGTGGTTTTCGTTTTAGGGTTTTTTGTAGACTGCATAGTTCTCTTTGCTATCCTCGCTCTGTCTAGAATATCGGGCCTCACTTTGCTGAATCTATTTCATTCCTACGTTTGTCTTTTCATCTTGCTAACAGTCATTATATGTGGGGGCTGCCTATTCCTTTGGGGTATTTCTCTGAGGTAAGTCAGGCTTGTTTTTCTATCTTCAGGCTAGTCAGCTCCTCAGGCAGTGCCGAGTTGCATAGGTAGTTGATAGGCGCAATCCACTGCTGCTTCCAGTTGTGTGAGGATAGATCAGGTACTGCAGTCTACAGAGATTCCACGTCTCAGAGCTCGTCCTATTGTTTTGGGTTATTGCCAGATCTCTGTATGTGCGCTGATTACTGCACGCTGTGTTGCCTGATTGCCAGCCATAACAGTACAAGGAGCCTTTCAATGATTTCCAATAGAGGGAAAAAAGAAATCCTGACATCATTTTTTTTTCTTAGCTCTGTCTTCAGTCTTTTTTTTCCCCTAGACATTAGAGTGCTTCAGGACACAGCTGTGGACATGGATATTCAGGCTCTGTGCTCCTCAATGGATAATCTCGCTGTAAATGTACAAAAGATTCAAGATACTATTGATCAGAAATCGATGCTAGAACCAAGAATTCCGATTCCTGATTTGTTTTTTGGTGACAGAACTAAGTTCCTGAGCTTCAGAAATAATTGTAAGCTATTTTTGGCCTTGAAACCTCATTCTTCTGGTAATCCTATTCAACAGGTTTTGATTATTATTTCTTTTTTGCGCGGCGACCCACAGGACTGGGCGTTTTCTCTTGCACCAGGAGATTCTGCATTGAGTAATGTTGATGCATTTTTCCAGGCGCTGGGATTGCTTTACGATGAGCCTAATTCAGTGGATCAAGCTGAGAAAAATCTGCTGGCTTTATGCCAGGGTCAGGATGATGTAGAAGTATATTGTCAGAAATTTAGAAAATGGTCAGTACTCACTCTGTGGAATGAATCTGCACTAGCGGCTTTGTTCAGAAAGGGTCTCTCTGAAGCTCTTAAGGATGTAATGGTGGGATTTCCTATGCCTGCTGGTTTGAATGAGTCTATGTCCTTGGCCATTCAGATCGGTCGTCGCTTGCGCGAGCGTAAATCTGTGCACCATCTGGCGGTATTGTCTGAGAGTAAGCCTGAGCCTATGCAGTGCGACAGGACTATGACTAAAGTAGAACGGCACGAACACAGACGTCTGAACAGACTGTGTTTCTATTGTGGTGATTCTACTCATGCTATTTCTAATTGTCCTAAATGCACTAGGCGGTTCGATAGCTCTGCCGTTATTGGTACTGTACAGTCCAAATTCCTTTTGTCCATTACCTTAATGTGCTCTTTGTCATCATATTCTGTCATGGCGTTTGTGGATTCAGGCGCTGCCCTGAATCTGATGGATTTGGATTATGCTAAACGTTGTGGATTTTTCTTGGAGCCTTTGCGGTGTCCTATTCCGTTGAGAGGAACTGATGCTACACCTTTGGCCAAGAATAAGCCTCAGTACTGGGCCCAGCTGACCATGTGCATGGCTCCTGCACATCAGGAAGTTATTCGCTTTTTGGTACTGCATAATTTGCATGATGTGGTCGTGTTGGGGTTGCCATGGCTACAAACCCATAATCCAGTATTGGATTGGAACTCTATGTCGGTAACCAGCTGGGGTTGTCAGGGAGTACATGGTGATGTTCCATTTTTGTCTATTTCGTCATCCATTCCTTCTGACATCCCAGAGTTCTTGTCGGACTTTCAGGATGTATTTGAAGAGTCCAAGTCTGATGCCCTTCCTCCGCATAGGAATTGTGATTGTGCTATCGATTTGATTCCTGGTAGTAAATTCCCTAAGGGTCGTTTATTTAATTTGTCCGTACCTGAACACACCGCTATGCGCAGTTATGTGAAGGAGTCCCTGGAGAAGGGACATATTCGCCCATCGTCGTCACCATTGGGAGCAGGGTTCTTTTTTGTAGCCAAGAAGGATGGTTCGCTAAGACCGTGTATTGATTACCGCCTTCTTAATAAGATCACTGTTAAGTTTCAGTATCCCTTGCCATTGATTTCTGACTTGTTTGCTCGGATTAAGGGGGCTAGTTGGTTTACTAAGATTGATCTTCGTGGTGCGTATAATCTGGTGAGAATCAGGCAGGGAGATGAATGGAAAACGGCATTTAATACGCCCGAGGGTCATTTTGAGTATCTGGTGATGCCGTTCGGACTTGCCAATGCTCCATCTGTTTTTCAGTCTTTTATGCATGACATTTTCCGTGAGTATCTGGATAAATTCTTGATTGTTTACTTGGATGACATTTTGATCTTCTCAGATGATTGGGAGTCTCATGTGAAGCAAGTCAGAATGGTTTTCCAGGTACTGCGTGCTAATTCCTTGTTCGTGAAGGGATCAAAGTGTCTCTTCGGTGTGCAGAAAGTTTCATTTTTGGGGTTCATCTTTTCCCCTTCTACTATCGAGATGGATCCGGTTAAGGTTCAGGCCATCCAGGATTGGACTCAGCCGACATCTCTAAAAAGTTTGCAGAAATTCCTGGGCTTTGCTAATTTTTATCGTCGCTTCATCTGTAATTTTTCTAGCATTGCCAGACCATTGACCGATTTGACCAAGAAGGGTGCTGATTTGGTTAATTGGTCTTCTGCTGCCGTGGAAGCTTTTCAGGAGTTGAAGCGTCGTTTTTGCTGTGCCCCTGTGTTGTGTCAACCTGATGTTTCTCTTCCGTTCCAGGTCGAGGTTGATGCTTCTGAGATTGGTGCAGGGGCGGTTTTGTCACAGAGAGGTTCTGGTTGCTCAGTGTTCAAACCATGTGCTTTCTTTTCCAGGAAATTTTCTGCTGCTGAGCGTAATTATGATGTGGGCAACCGAGAGTTGCTGGCCATGAAGTGGGCATTCGAGGAGTGGCGTCATTGGCTTGAGGGTGCTAAGCATCGCGTGGTGGTTTTGACTGATCATAAGAACCTTACTTATCTTGAGTCTGCCAAGCGCTTGAATCCTAGACAGGCCCGTTGGTCGTTATTTTTTGCTCGTTTTGATTTTGTGATTTCATACCTTCCGGGCTCTAAAAATGTGAAGGCGGATGCTCTGTCTAGGAGTTTTGTGCCCGACTCTCCGGGGTTATCTGAGCCGGCGAGTATCCTCAAGGAAGGAGTCATTGTGTCTGCCATCTCCCCTGATTTGCGGAGAGTGTTGCAGAAATTTCAGGCTAATAAACCTGATCGTTGTCCGGCCGAGAAACTGTTCGTCCCTGATAGGTGGACTAGTAAAGTTATCTCTGAACTTCATTGTTCGGTGCTGGCCGGTCATCCAGGAATCTTTGGTACCAGGGAGTTGGTTGCTAGATCCTTCTGGTGGCCATCTCTGTCACGGGATGTGCGTGCTTTTGTGCAGTCCTGTGGAATTTGTGCTAGGGCTAAGCCCTGCTGTTCACGTGCCAGTGGGTTGCTTTTGCCCTTGCCGGTCCCGAAGAGGCCTTGGACACATATTTCGATGGATTTCATTTCTGACCTTCCCGTTTCTCAAAAGATGTCTGTCATTTGGGTGGTCTGTGATCGCTTTTCTAAAATGGTCCATCTGGTGCCCTTGGTTAAATTGCCTTCCTCCTCTGATTTGGTGCCTTTGTTCTTCCAGCATGTGGTTCGTTTACATGGCATTCCTGAGAATATTGTTTCTGACAGAGGTTCCCAGTTTGTCTCGAGGTTCTGGCGAGCCTTTTGTGGTAGGATGGGCATTGACCTATCTTTTTCCTCGGCCTTCCATCCTCAGACTAATGGCCAGACCGAACGAACCAATCAGACCTTGGAAACATATCTGAGATGTTTTGTTTCCGCTGACCAGGATGATTGGGTGTCATTTTTGCCGTTGGCTGAGTTTGCCCTTAATAATCGGGCCAGCTCGGCTACCTTGGTCTCTCCATTTTTCTGCAATTCTGGGTTCCATCCTCGTTTCTCTTCAGGACAGGTTGAGTCTTCGGACTGTCCTGGTGTGGATTATGTGGTGGACAGGTTGCAGCAGATCTGGACTCAGGTAGTGGACAATTTGACCTTGTCCCAGGAGAAGGCTCAGCTTTTCGCTAATCGCAGACGCCGTGTGGGACCCCGACTTCGTGTTGGGGATCTGGTTTGGTTATCTTCTCGTCATATACCTATGAAGGTTTCCTCTCCTAAATTTAAACCTTGTTTTATTGGTCCGTATAGGATTTCTGAGATTCTCAATCCGGTGTCTTTTCGTCTGACCCTCCCAGACTCCTTTTCCATACATAATGTATTCCATAGGTCGTTGTTGAGGAGATACGTGGCACCTATGGTTCCATCTGTGGAGCCTCCTGCCCCTGTTTTGGTGGAGGGGGAATTGGAGTATATTGTGGAGAAGATTTTGGATTCTCGTGTCTCTAGACGGAAACTCCAGTATCTGGTCAAATGGAAGGGTTATGCTCAGGAAGATAATTCCTGGGTTTTTGCCTCTGATGTCCATGCCCCAGATCTTGTTCGTGCCTTTCATGTGGCTCATCCTGGTCGGCCTGGGGGTTCTGGTGAGGGTTCGGTGACCCCTCCTCAAGGGGGGGGTACTGTTGTGAATTCTGTGGCTGAGTTCACTTCTGTGGTCACAAGTGGTATTGCAGTCTCTGGGCTTCCTCCCTCAGGTGTTTTGGTGAGCTCGTTGGCTGCCTTGCTATTTAGCTCCACCTGAGTCTGTCTTCCTTGCTCCTTGTCAATGTTCCAGTGTTGGATCTGAGCTACTGCATCTTTCCTTGGGCCTGCTGCTCTGCTAGATAAGTGCTTCTAGTTTGTTTTCTGTTTTTTCTGTCCAGCTTGTTATTATCTTTTGCTGGAAGCTCTGAGAAGCAAAGGGGTGCACCGCCGTGCTGTTAGTTCGGCACGGTGGGTCTTTTTGCCCCTTTGCGTGGTTTTCGTTTTAGGGTTTTTTGTAGACTGCATAGTTCTCTTTGCTATCCTCACTCTGTCTAGAATATCGGGCCTCACTTTGCTGAATCTATTTCATTCCTACGTTTGTCTTTTCATCTTGCTAACAGTCATTATATGTGGGGGCTGCCTATTCCTTTGGGGTATTTCTCTGAGGTAAGTCAGGCTTGTATTTCTATCTTCAGGCTAGTCAGCTCCTCAGGCAGTGCCGAGTTGCATAGGTAGTTGATAGGCGCAATCCACTGCTGCTTCCAGTTGTGTGAGGATAGATCAGGTACTGCAGTCTACAGAGATTCCACGTCTCAGAGCTCGTCCTATTGTTTTGGGTTATTGCCAGATCTCTGTATGTGCGCTGATTACTGCACGCTGTGTTGCCTGATTGCCAGCCATAACAGAAGTAGTCCTGTGCTCAGGGCCGTATTTAGAGTTTCTGCTGCCCTAGGCACTTTTAGTGCTGCCTCCCCCTTTGGTGAGTATAACACTATCGGCAGTGACTTTGGCAAAAATCGCTGATGTGAAAGTCGCCTTTTGCAGCAGATCCGACAGTTTTTCCGCATCTGCCGCGTAATGGATCACTTAGGGCAACACTGCATTCGGCCTCATTCATTCCCTATGGGACTTACAGACATGTGCGGCACTTGCGGTTTTGCCGCCATCCGGCAAATGCGGTACTTGCAGCAATGAGAAAAAACACTACTAGCAGTGTTTTATGTATCATCGTAACTGCAAAACCGCAATTGCCGCACATGTTCGCAAGTAGCCATCACTACCTGTCCCTGCACCTTGCTAGCTCATCCCTATCCAACCCTCCCTGACCTATAACTACACTATAAAGCTTCAGAAAAGCAATTTATTAACTGACATATTCCTATGATAATGAGGGCTCTAGGCTACGGCGTAGACTGGGACGGGCAGTGTCCGGGTCTCCATCCTCTCTGTGCACACCCTCAGTCCCTGCCTCACTACCTGTGCACAGACCTCCCTCCACCGGACCCGGTAATCGCCGCTCGCAGTAGGATACCGGCAGAGGTGTATCTAGGGTTTCTGGCACCCGGGGAAAGAATTCATTTTGGTGCCCCCCCTCCGCCAAGGACATATGTGATTTGCACACTCAGTCATGTGCCCACGAGCTCCTCTCCCTAATGCTCTCAATGTTCAGTGAAAAACTAAGAGAAGCAGAAGAGAAGCTCGTTGTCACAGGACCATAAGAGTATGTGTCCACGTTCAGGATTGCATCAGGATTTGGTCAGGATTTTTCATCAGTATTTGTAAGCCAAAACCAGGAGTGGAACAATTAGGGTCTGTTTCCACGTGCAGGAAACGCTGCGTGTCTGACGCTGCATAGAGCCGCAACGTCAAACACGCAGCGTCCAGATGTTACAGCATAGTGGAGGGGATTTAATGAAATCCCGTCTCCACTATGCGTGGTAACACGCACGCGGTGGCCCTGCGACTCCGGACATGCTGCGCGTCTTTTCAGATCGCAGCATGTCCGTATATCTTGCGGCGACGCTGCGTCGCCACAAGATATAGCACAGGGTGCTATGGTGGGGTGCGATGATGCCGGATGTGTGCTGTGAACACATCCGGCATCATCGCGTCCCAGAAAGGGGGCGGGGCTTACCGCAGAGCGGCTAAGCCGCTCCGGCGATACCGCCGGCCATCCTGAAAGTGGACACATAGCCTTAGAGGAAAACTATAATAGAAACATATGCACCACTTCTGTATTTATCACCCACTCCTGGTTTTGGCTACAAATACTGATGTAAAATACTGACCAAATCCTGATGCAATCCTGAACGTGGACACATACTCTAAGTCTGAAAATCGCATATGAGTGACGTGTCCATGTGACGACTACTGGAACTTGCAGAGCTGAATCCTGACATCGCAGCTTCTGAATTCTCACAACGCATGCACTGCACACTTTTAGGATTCTCCCTTGCCGGTGGACAGTCATGTCAGCACAAGTATGTGATTTGTATACTTCTGACCACATTCCGACTAGATGTGCCCGGCCTCGCTCAGTTCATTTTCATTGACGGAGGTCACGCATGTCTAGTCAGCACATGATCGCATTAATGTAAATCCCCAGCATGAGAGAATCCTGACAGCGTGCAGTGTGCACTGTGAGAATTCAGAAGTCTGCAGTCACAAAGAATGACTGCAGACTCATCACAAGCCTGGACATCCCCTTTAAAAGGGACTCTGTCACCTGAATTTGGAGGGAACAATTTTCAGCCATAGGGGCGGGGTTTTCGGGTGTTTGATTCACCCTTTCCTTACCCGCTGGCTGCATGCTGGCTGCAATATTGGATTGAAGCTCATTCTCTGTCCTCCATAGTACACGCCTGCACAAGGCAAGATTGCAGATTGTGCAGGTACAGTATGTACTACGGAGGACAGAGAATGAGCTTCAATCCAATATTGCAGCCAGCATGCAGCCAGCGGGTATGGAAAGGGTGAATCAAACACCCGAAAACCCCACCCCTATGGCTGAAAATTTTTCCCTCCAAATTCAGGTGACAGTGTCCCTTTAAATCTCCTAGCATATATAAAAACATGAGAGTTAGCATCACAAATAACATTTACATCCAGGTACCTGATAGATGACGTCGCCTCTGGAGCCGTTCTCCTTTTCTTCATCTTGTCCAGATCCCATGATGAGTTTTTTCTCATCCACAGCCGTCTCTGCAGACTTCCATCTTCGCCGCTCTTTTGCAGAAAGTCTCCACATGACGCCCTTAAAGATACAAGTGTCATTATAATGCTCCCAAATAAAAAATTGCCCCTCACTATATTGTCTGCACAAAGTATGACCCCCACACTGTCCCTCTTATGGTACATGCTCTTCACACTGACCTCTCCTTTCTATACCGGTCCCCTCTTCACACTGTCCTCTCACACTGTGTCCCCCTTATAGGGCCCAGTATTTATACTCCATATTTATACTCCATCCTCCCACACTGCGTTCATGCCTCCCCCATCCTCCCACCCTGCGTTCATGGCTCCCCCATCCTTCTCCCCTGCAAGCATGGCTCCCCCATCCTCCCACTCTGCGTTCATGGCTCCCCATCCTTCTCCCCTGCGTTCATGGCTCCCCCATCCTTCTCCCATGCGTTCATGGCTCCCCCATCCTCCCACTCTGCGTTCATGGCTCCCCATCCTTCTCCCCTGCGTTCATGGCTCCCCCATCCTTCTCCCCTGCGTTCATGGCTCCCCCATCCTCCCACCCTGCGTTCATGGCTCCCCCATCCTCCCACCCTGCGTTCATGGCTCCCCATCCTTCTCCCCTGCGTTCATGGCTCCCCCATCCTTCTCCCCTGCGTTCATGGCTCCCCCATCCTCCCACTCTGCGTTCATGGCTCCCCCATCCTCCCACTCTGCGTTCATGGCTCCCCATCCTCCCCTGCGTTCATGGCTCCCCCATCCTTCTCCCCTGCGTTCATGGCTCCCCCATCCTCCCACCCTGCGTTCACGGCTCCCCCATCCTTCTCCCCTGCGTTCACGGCTCCCCCATCCTTCTCCCCTGCGTTCACGGCTCCCCATCCTTCTCCCCTGCGTGCACGGCTCCCCATCCTTCTCCCCTGCGTGCACGGCTCCCCATCCTTCTCCCCTGCGTTCACTGCTCCCCATCCTTCTCCCCTGCGTGCACGGCTCCCCATCCTTCTCCCCTGCGTGCACGGCTCCCCATCCTTCTCCCCTGCGTGCACGGCTCCCCATCCTTCTCCCCTGCGTGCACGGCTCCCCATCCTTCTCCCCTGCGTGCACGGCTCCCCATCCTTCTCCCCTGTGTGCACGGCTCCCCATCCTTCTCCCCTGTGTGCACGGCTCCCCATCCTTCTCCCCTGTGTGCACGGCTCCCCATCCTTCTCCCCTGTGTGCACGGCTCCCCATCCTTCTCCCCTGTATGCACGGCTCCCCATCCTTCTCCCCTGTATGCACGGCTCCCCATCCTTCTCCCCTGTATGCACGGCTCCCCATCCTTCTCCCCTGTGTGCACGGCTCCCCATCCTTCTCCCCTGTGTGCACGGCTCCCCATCCTTCTCCCCTGTGTGCACGGTTCCCATCCTTCTCCCCTGTATGCACGGCTCCCCATCCTTCTCCCCTGTGTGCACGGCTCCCCATCCTTCTCCCCTGTGTGCACGGCTCCCCATCCTTCTCCCCTGTGTGCACGGCTCCCCATCCTTCTCCCCTGTGTGCACGGCTCCCCATCCTTCTCCCCTGTGTGCACGGCTCCCCATCCTTCTCCCCTGTGTGCACGGCTCCCCATCCTTCTCCCCTGTATGCACGGCTCCCCATCCTTCTCCCCTGTATGCACGGCTCCCCTTCCTTCTCCCCTGTATGCACGGCTCCCCATCCTTCTCCCCTGTATGCACGGCTCCCCATCCTTCTCCCCTGTATGCACGGCTCCCCATCCTTCTCCCCTGTATGCACGGCTCCCCATCCTTCCCCCCTGTGTGCACGGCACCCCACTTTTTTTCCCTGTCATACTTACCTCTCACCGGCGCGCAGCACAGAACTTCCTGGCATCTCAGCGTCTTCCTTCCTGTCTTCAGCGGTCACATGGTAGCGCTAATTAAGGGTGATGAATATGCGCATATTCATCACCCTTAATGATCGGTACCATGTGACCGCTGAAGACAGGACGCGCTGCAGGCGCTGAGACGCAGTTGCAGCCACCGCTGGAGGAAGGTGAGTATTACGTCTTCAGGGAGGGAGGGAGGGGGGCGGGAAGGAGGGAGGAGGGGGGGGGCGGGAAGGAGGGAGGGAGGAGGGGGGGCGGGAAGGAGGGAGGGAGGAGGGGGGGCGGAAACTTGACCCCGGAGTTTTATAAAAAAAAAAAAATAAAAAAAAAGAAAAAACCTAGCTCAAGGGCGCCCCCCCGCATCCCGCCGCCCTAGGCACGTGCCCTCAAGTGCCTAGTGGCAAATACGGCCCTGCCTGTGCTCATAGCAGAGAAACACCTCCCAAAAATAATGTTTCCACCTCCATACTTGACAGTGGGGTGATCGCTCACCTTCCTCCTAATCAAGGATACCCCAAGAGGTGAGATTTTGCATGGTTCCCCAGATCGATGTTGATTGACAGTCATTGTGTATTTCTTCCATTTTCTTACTAATGCACCAACGGTTGTCTCCTTCTCACCCAGCGTCATACTTATGGTTTTGTAGCCCAACCCAGCTTTGTGCAGGTCTATGATCTTGTCCCTGACATCCTTATAAAGCACTTTGGTCTTGCCCATGTTGTAGAGGTTAGAGTCTGACTGATTAACTGAGTCTGTGGACAGGAGTCTTTTTTAAAGGTGACTATGTAAGACAGGATGTCTTTAATGCAGGTAAAGAGTTGATTAGGAGCGTCTAACTGGTCTGTAGGAGCCAGAACTCTTAATGGCTGGTAGGGGATCAAATACTTATTTCTCACTGCAAAATCCAAATAAATTTATATCAATTTATACAATGTGATTTTCTGAATTTTGTTTTTGATATTCTATCTCTCAATGTTAAAATTAACCTACCCTTAACCCCTTTACCCCCAAGGGTGGTTTGCACGTTAATGACCGGGCCAATTTTTTCAATTCTGACCACTGTCCTTTTATGAAGTTATAACTCTGGACCGCTTCAATGGATCCCAGTGATTCAGACATTGTTTTCTCGAGACATATTGTATTTCATGATAGTAGTAAAATTTCTTGGATAAGACTTGCGTTTGTGAAAAAAATGGAAATTTGGAGAAAATTTCGAAAATTTAGTAATATTTCAAATTTCATGCCCTTAAATCACACAGATATGTCACACAAAATAGTTAATAAGTAACATTTCCCACATGTCTGCTTTACATCAGCACAATTTTGGAACCAAAATGTTTTTTGTTAGGGAGTTATAAGGGTTAAAAGTTGACCAGCGACTTCTCATTTTTACAACACCATTTTTTTTTTAGAGACCACATCACATTTTAAATCACTTTGAGGGGTCTATATGATAGAAAATACCCAAGTGTGACACCATTCTAAAAACTGCACATCGCAAGGTGCTCAAAACCACATTCAAGAAGTTTATTAACCCTTCTGGTGCTTCCCAGGAATTTTTGGAATGTTTGAAAAAACAAATGAACATTTAACTTTTTTTCACAAAAAAATTATTTCAGATCCAAATATTTTTATTTTCCCAAGAGTAACAGGTGAAATTGGACCCCAAAAGTTATTGTGCAATTTGTCCTGAGTAAGCGGATACCCCATATGTGGGGGTAAACCACTGTTTTGGCGCATGGCAGAGCTCGGCAGGGAAGGAACACAGTTTGACTTTTTCAACGCAAAATTGGCTGGAATTGAGATGGGACGCTATGTCACGTTCGGAGAGCCCAAGTGTGCCTAAACAGTGAAAACCCAAACAAGTGACCCCTTTTTGGAAACTAGACCCCACAAGGAACTTATCTAGATGTGTGGTGAGAACTTTGAACCCCCAGGTGTTTCACTAAAGTTTATAACGCCTGGGTGAAAATAAAAAAATCATATTTTTTCCACAAACATGATCTTTTAGGCTGCTTTCACACATCAGGTTTCTGGTTTCAGGCTAAATCCGGCAAATTTGCCAAAAAACAGATCCGGCGTAAATTGTGAAAAACTGATGTATTGGATCCGTTTTTTAGCTGGATCCGGCTCTCTTTACTGCGCATGGATTTTTGAGGAGAAAGAGAGAGAGAGCGATAGAGATCGCAGTGTTCCGGTGGTTAAAGTGCCGGGAGTGGTCCATGACCGCTCCTGGCACTTAGGGCCGAGTGTCAGCTGTGAGAATCAGCTGACACCTGGCCGTGATCAGCCGCCCTCCCTCCGTGAGAGTGGCTGATCGCTCATGACGTACTATTCCGTCCATGGAATTAAGTCTCAGGTCGCATGGACGGAATAGTACATCCAATGCCAGAAAGGGGTTAAAATTATAGGCTGTTCATGTCTTTGTCAGTGAGGCAACTTACAAAATCAGCAAGGGATCAAATAATTATTTCTTTCACTGTACATTGCTATTAGAAATGAGCAATTTGACCCCGCTGGCCTGGTCCTGCATCTTGTCCAATCCTCTGCCTCCTACACTTACTAGACCCTGTGAATAAATGATGTGTGAGGTTAGTTCCATCATGATGTCGCAGGACCTAGCAAGTGCTAAAGGATCTGAAGGACAGAGGGCCAAGGTTGCGGGCACAAAAGTGAAGACTGGCTGTAACCAGGTAAACAAATGCTGTAACAAGGAGATGCAGAGCAAGGGTTAACAAGAGTGCGGTTTAATTTACAGTAATAAGCTCCTGGCAGGGAGATAACAGGAAGATAACAGGTAGATAACCGGGAGAGGGAAAGCAGGTGAAAACAGTGCAGCTGGCCCCTGCCTTCTCTTTCCCCCGGCGGGAACTCTCTGGCTTTTCCTGTGCTAAACTCGCTCTCATCCTCCTGCTTGCCATGCCCCTTCTCTCCAGGTCATGGGTTCTGTCCGGCTCCCATTCCCTTCCCCCTGCAACATTGGACGCTGCCTCGGCAGTTCTGGACCCGGTATTGCACAGGTACCCACAGTCCGGTCTTCCTCCTTACACCCCTGTTCTCTTTTAACTTGCCATTCCATAGGCAAGAGCTCCTTCACCAGGCTTTCACATTCTTCCACTCCTTGAATGATTTGTTGCCAGATGAATTGATCTTGTTCATATGTGAGGCACTCCAGCTGTCATCTGCTCTGATCGACGTAATCCAGGTTGACTCATTGAAGGCAAGGGGATATTTTTGACCGACGAGTCTGCTGTTTCTGTTGCTTCGGGCTTTGGCACTTTAGTGCTCACTTCCCTGAAGGGGGAAGACAGTGAATTATTAAGTTCTGGGGGTGAGGTGGCATCTCTTCTTCATCACAGTCGAGAATTGTCGAAGTAGGCAGTGATGGTTGTCATTTTTTTCCCTTCTTCGGGTCCTTAGGACAGGCGGGGCCACAACATGCTTTGGTGAACAAACCGGGGAGGCGCCCCTTCCACTCGTTCAGGCTGAACCTCATATACTGACCCATCAGAACCAACTCGGCGTGTCACACGATGTGGGTTCTTCTCCCATCTGTTTTCCAGTTTTCCCTGGGGCCATTTGTTCCGGATCAACACCCGATCTGCTGCTCTCACAGCTGTCCCTCAAGGATGCATCTTTTCATGGTGCTGGAGTTCTCGGAATCTCAGCAAATGGCCTGTGCAGCTGACTCAGCAGTCTGGTCCCGGGTCAGAGAGTCACTACAGCGAACTTGGTGAAGTGATCGGTCATCACAGACAATGTTCACACCCGAGATGCGCCGGGCCTACAGCTAAGTAGTCAATCATCAATAGCTCTAAGGGGCAGAAGTCACAATGGTCTGCGTCGGGGTTTAGCTAGTTCACAGCTCCGACATCATTGACAGGCCTCCTCTACTGCAGTCCTCAACCAGGGGTGACACACCAGCTTCTGTAACCACTGGAATGTCTTCTCTGGACCGAAGTGAGCCCCTCTCAAGGGCCTCCGTAGCCACCACACAGATCAACTTTTCTGGGAGCATTACTTGCCATGAGAGCTGTCATGATCCAATGGCAGGGGATCACAAAAGGACAAGCACAAAAAACAAAACAAGCTCTAGGGTGATGGAAACTGAGCTGACCGCGATCCTGAACCTAACACACAACTAGCTGTAGCCGGGGAACGTGCCTACGATTCCTAGACGTCTCGCGCCAGCCGAAGGACTAACTTCCCCTATTAGAAGAAACACAGACCTCTCTTGCCTCCAGAGAAACACCCCACAGAAATAGCAACCCCCCACATGTAATGACGGTGAAATGAGAGGAAAGCACATACGTAGTTATGAAAACAGATTCAGCAAAATGAGGCCCGCTAAAGCTAGATAGCAGAGGATACAAAAGTGAACTGCGCGGTCAGCGAAAAACCCTACAAAAAACCATCCTGAAATTACTTGAACTCATGTGCCAACTCATGGAACATGAGGAGTAATATCAGCCCACTAGAGCAACCAGCAAAAAGGAATCACATATCTGCAAGCTGGACTAAGACAAAAATTAAGCAAAACGTGGAACCGGAAAATCAAAAACTTAGCTAGTCCTGATGATTACAGAAGCGGGAAGCAGAGGTAACAAGACACACTGATTACATTGATAGCCGGCGAGGAAATGACAAGAAAGCCAGGTTAAATAGGAAACTCCCATATCCTGATAGAACAGGTGGACACCAGAGACCGCAGAAAACACAAGTCACCCAGTAACATCTGTAACCACCAGAGGGAGCCCAAAAACAGAATCCACAACAGTACCCCCCCCATGAGGAGGGGTCACCGAACCCTCACGAGAACCACCAGGGCGACCAGGATGAGCCCTATGAAATGCACGGACCAAATCATCAGCATGAACATCAGAGGCAACCACCCAAGAATTATCCTCCTGACCATAACCCTTCCACTTGACCAAATATTGGAGTTTCCGTCTGGAAACACGAGAATCCAAGATCTTCTCCACAACATACTCCAATTCTCCCTCCACCAGCACCGGAGCAGGAGGTTCAAGCGAAGGAACAACAGGTACCTCATACCTCCGCAACAACGACCGATGGAACACATTATGAATAGCAAACGATGCCGGGAGATCCAAACGAAACGACACAGGGTTAAGAATTTCCAAGATCCTATAGGGACCGATGAACCGAGGCTTGAACTTAGGAGAAGAGACCTTCATAGGAACAAAACGAGAAGACAACCACACCAAGTCCCCAACATGAAGTCGAGGACCCACGCGGCGACGGCGATTAGCAAACTGCTGAGCCCTCTCCTGGGACAACTTCAAATTGTCCACCACATGACTCCAAATCTGATGCAACCTATCCACCACCATGTCCACTCCAGGACAATCAGAAGGCTCCACCTGACCAGAGGAAAAACGAGGATGAAACCCCGAATTACAAAAGAAAGGAGAAACCAAGGTAGCAGAACTAGCCCGATTATTAAGGGCAAATTCGGCAAGCGGCAAAAATGTAACCCAGTCATCTTGATCAGCAGAAACAAAACACCTTAAATAAGTTTCCAAGGTCTGATTAGTTCGTTCCGTCTGGCCATTCGTCTGAGGATGGAATGCAGACGAAAAGGACAAATCAATGCCCATCTTAGCACAGAACGTCCGCCAAAATCTAGACACAAACTGGGATCCCCTGTCAGAAACGATGTTCTCCGGAATCCCATGCAAACGAACCACGTTCTGAAAAAACAGAGGGACCAACTCAGAGGAGGAAGGTAACTTAGGCAAGGGTACCAGATGAACCATCTTAGAAAAGCGGTCACACACAACCCAGATAACGGACATTTTTTGAGAGACAGGGAGATCCGAAATAAAGTCCATGGAAATGTGCGTCCAAGGCCTCTTCGGGATAGGCAAAGGTGACAACAATCCACTGGCCCGAGAACAGCAAGGCTTAGCCCGAGCGCAAACTTCACAAGACTGCACAAAAGAACGCACATCCCTCGACAAGGAAGGCCACCAAAAAGACCTGGCCACCAAGTCTCTAGTACCAAATATTCCAGGATGACCTGCCAACACAGAAGAATGGACCTCGTAGATGACTCTACTGGTCCAATTATCCGGAACAAACAGTCTTTCAGGCGGACAACGATCAGGTTTATCCGCCTGAAACTCCTGCAAAGCACGTCGCAAGTCTGGGGAGACAGCCGACAAAATCACCCCATCCCTAAGGATACCAGTGGGCTCAGAATTTCCAGGGGAGTCAGGCACAAAACTCCTAGAAAGAGCATCCGCCTTCACATTCTTTGAACCTGGCAGGTATGAAACCACAAAATCGAAACGGGAGAAAAACAGTGACCAACGAGCCTGTCTAGGATTCAGACGCTTGGCAGACTCAAGGTAAATCAGATTTTTGTGATCAGTCAAGACCACCACACGATGTCTAGCGCCCTCAAGCCAATGACGTCACTCCTCAAATGCCCACTTCATGGCCAAAAGCTCCCGATTACCAACATCATAATTCCGCTCAGTGGGCGAAAACTTTCTAGAGAAGAACGCACATGGCTTCATCACCGAGCAATCGGAGCTTCTCTGTGACAAAACCGCCCCCGCTCCAATCTCGGAAGCATCAACCTCAACGTGAAAAGGAAGCGAAACATCTGGCTGACGCAACACAGGAGCAGAAGAAAACCGGCGCTTAAGTTCCCGAAAGGCCTCCACAGCCGCAGGAGACCAATCAGCAACATCAGCACCCTTCTTAGTCAAATCCGTCAAAGGCTTAAGAACACTAGAAAAATTAGTTATGAAACGACGATAAAAATTAGCAAAGCCCAAGAACTTCTGTAGACTCTTAAGAGATGTAGGCTGCGTCCAGTCACAAATAGCCTGAACCTTGACGGGATCCATCTCAATAGTAGAAGGGGAAAAAATATACCCCAAAAAAGAAATCTTCTGGACACCAAAGAGACACTTTGAACCTTTTACAAACAAAGAATTGGCCCGCAGGACCTGAAACACCTTCCTGACCTGCTGAACATGGGACTCCCAGTCATCAGAAAAAAACAAAACATCATCCAAATACACAATCATAAATTTATCCAGATATTCACGGAAAATATCGTGCATAAAGGACTGGAAGACAGAAGGAGCATTAGAAAGTCCAAAAGGCATCACCAAATACTCAAAATGGCCCTCAGGCATATTAAATGCGGCTTTCCACTCATCACCCTGCTTTATCCGCACAAGATTATACGCACCCCGAAGATCAATCTTAGTGAACCATTTAGCCCCCTTAATGCGAGCGAACAAATCAGTCAACAATGGCAAAGGATACTGATATTTGACTGTAATCTTATTCAAAAGACGGTAATCTATACAAGGCCTCAAGGAACCATCTTTTTTGGCCACGAAAAAAAAACCTGCTCCCAAAGGGGACGAAGATGGACGGATATGTGTTGTGAATTCTGTGGCTGAGTTCACTTCTGTGGTCACAAGTGGTATTGCAGTCTCTGGGCTTCCTCCCTCAGGTGTTTTGGTGAGCTCGTTGGCTGCCTTGCTATTTAGCTCCACCTGAGTCTGTCTTCCTTGCTCCTTGTCAATGTTCCAGTGTTGGATCTGAGCTACTGCATCTTTCCTTGGGCCTGCTGCTCTGCTAGATAAGTGCTTCTAGTTTGTTTTCTGTTTTTTCTGTCCAGCTTGCTATTAACTTTTGCTGGAAGCTCTGAGAAGCAAAGGGGTGCACCGCCGTGCTGTTAGTTCAGCACGGTGGGTCTTTTTGCCCCTTTGCGTGGTTTTCGTTTTAGGGTTTTTTGTAGACTGCATAGTTCTCTTTGCTATCCTCGCTCTGTCTAGAATATCGGGCCTCACTTTGCTGAATCTATTTCATTCCTACGTTTGTCTTTTCATCTTGCTAACAGTCATTATATGTGGGGGGCTGCCTATTCCTTTGGGGTATTTCTCTGAGGTAAGTCAGGCTTGTATTTCATCTTCAGGCTAGTCAGCTCCTCAGGCAGTGCCGAGTTGCATAGGTAGTGATAGGCGCAATCCACTGCTGCTTATAGTTGTGTGAGGATAGATCAGGTACTGCAGTCTACAGAGATTCCACGTCTCAGAGCTCGTCCTATTGTTTTTGGTTATTGCCAGATCTCTGTATGTGCGCTGATTACTGCACGCTGTGTTGCCTGATTGCCAGCCATAACAGTACAAGGAGCCACACCAATGATTCCCAATAGAGGGAAAAAAGAAATCCTGACATCATTTTTTTTTCTTAGCTCTGTCTTCAGTCTTTTTTTTCCCCTAGACATTAGAGTGCTTCAGGACACAGCTGTGGACATGGATATTCAGGCTCTGTGCTCCTCAATGGATAATCTCGTTGTAAATGTACAAAAGATTCAAGATACTATTGATCAGAAATCGATGCTAGAACCAAGAATTCCGATTCCTGATTTGTTTTTTGGCGACAGAACTAAGTTCCTGAGCTTCAGAAATAATTGTAAGCTATTTTTGGCCTTGAAACCTCATTCTTCTGGTAATCCTATTCAACAGGTTTTGATTATTATTTCTTTTTTGCGCGGCGACCCACAGGACTGGGCGTTTTCTCTTGCACCAGGAGATTCTGCATTGAGTAATGTTGATGCATTTTTCCAGGCGCTGGGATTGCTTTACGATGAGCCTAATTCAGTGGATCAGGCTGAGAAAAATCTGCTGGCTTTATGCCAGGGTCAGGATGATGTAGAAGTATATTGTCAGAAATTTAGGAAGTGGTCAGTACTCACTCTGTGGAATGAATCTGCACTAGAGGCTTTGTTCAGAAAGGGTCTCTCTGAAGCTCTTAAGGATGTAATGGTGGGATTTCCTATGCCTGCTGGTTTGAATGAGTCTATGTCCTTGGCCATTCAGATCGGTCGTCGCTTGCGCGAGCGTAAATCTGTGCACCATCTGGCGGTATTGTCTGAGAGTAAACCTGAGCCTATGCAGTGCGACAGGACTATGACTAAAGTAGAACGGCAAGAACACAGACGTCTGAACAGACTGTGTTTCTATTGTGGTGATTCTACTCATGCTATTTCTAATTGTCCTAAACGCACTAGGCGGTTCGATAGCTCTGCCGTTATTGGTACTGTACAGTCCAAATTCCTTCTGTCCATTACCTTGATCTGCTCTTTGTCATCGTATTCTGTCATGGCGTTTGTGGATTCAGGCGCTGCCCTGAATCTGATGGATTTGGATTATGCTAAACGTTGTGGATTTTTCTTGGAGCCTTTGCGGTGTCCTATTCCGTTGAGAGGAATTGATGCTACACCTTTGGCCAAGAATAAGCCTCAGTACTGGGCCCAGCTGACCATGTGCATGGCTCCTGCACATCAGGAAGTTATTCGCTTTCTGGTACTGCATAATTTGCATGATGTGGTCGTGTTGGGGTTGCCATGGCTACAAACCCATAATCCAGTATTGGATTGGAACTCTATGTCGGTAACCAGCTGGGGTTGTCAGGGAGTACATGGTGATGTTCCATTTTTGTCTATTTCGTCATCCATTCCTTCTGACATCCCAGAGTTCTTGTCGGACTTTCAGGATGTATTTGAAGAGTCCAAGTCTGATGCCCTACCTCCGCATAGGAATTGTGATTGTGCTATCGATTTGATTCCTGGTAGTAAATTCCCTAAGGGTCGTTTATTTAATTTGTCCGTACCTGAACACACCGCTATGCGCAGTTATGTGAAGGAGTCCCTGGAGAAGGGACATATTCGCCCATCGTCGTCACCATTGGGAGCAGGGTTCTTTTTTGTAGCCAAGAAGGATGGTTCGCTAAGACCGTGTATTGATTACCGCCTTCTTAATAAGATCACTGTTAAGTTTCAGTATCCCTTGCCATTGATTTCTGACTTGTTTGCTCGGATTAAGGGGGCTAGTTGGTTTACTAAGATTGATCTTCGTGGTGCGTATAATCTGGTGAGAATCAGGCAGGGAGATGAATGGAAAACGGCATTTAATACGCCCGAGGGTCATTTTGAGTATCTGGTGATGCCGTTCGGACTTGCCAATGCTCCATCTGTTTTTCAGTCTTTTATGCATGACATTTTCCGTGAGTATCTGGATAAATTCTTGATTGTTTACTTGGATGACATTTTGATCTTCTCAGATGATTGGGAGTCTCATGTGAAGCAAGTCAGAATGGTTTTCCAGGTACTGCGTGCTAATTCCTTGTTCGTGAAGGGATCAAAGTGTCTCTTCGGTGTGCAGAAAGTTTCATTTTTGGGGTTCATCTTTTCCCCTTCTACTATCGAGATGGATCCGGTTAAGGTTCAGGCCATCCAGGATTGGACTCAGCCGACATCTCTAAAAAGTCTGCAGAAATTCCTGGGCTTTGCTAATTTTTATCGTCGCTTCATCTGTAATTTTTCTAGCATTGCCAGACCATTGACCGATTTGACCAAGAAGGGTGCTGATTTGGTTAATTGGTCTTCTGCTGCCGTGGAAGCTTTTCAGGAGTTGAAGCGTCGTTTTTGCTGTGCCCCAGTGTTGTGTCAACCTGATGTTTCTCTTCCGTTCCAGGTCAAGGTTGATGCTTCTGAGATTGGTGCAGGGGCGGTTTTGTCACAGAGAGGTTCTGGTTGCTCAGTGTGCAAACCATGTGCTTTATTTTCCATGAAATTTTCTGCTGCTGAGCGTAATTATGATGTGGGCAACCAAGAGTTGCTGGCCATGAAGTGGGCATTCGAGGAGTGGCGTCATTGGCTTGAGGGTGCTAAGCATCGCGTGGTGGTTTTGACTGATCATAAGAACCTTACTTATCTTGAGTCTGCCAAGCGCTTGAATCCTAGACAGGCCCGTTGGTCGTTATTTTTTGCTCGTTTTGATTTTGTGATTTCATACCTTCCGGGCTCTAAAAATGTGAAGGCGGATGCTCTGTCTAGGAGTTTTGTGCCCGACTCTCCGGGGTTATCTGAGCCGGCGAGTATCCTCAAGGAAGGAGTCATTGTGTCTGCCATCTCCCCTGATTTGCGGAGAGTGTTGCAGAAATTTCAGGCTAATAAACCTGATCGTTGTCCGGCCGAGAAACTGTTCGTCCCTGATAGGTGGACTAGTAAAGTTATCTCTGAACTTCATTGTTCGGTGCTGGCCGGTCATCCAGGAATCTTTGGTACCAGGGAGTTGGTTGCTAGATCCTTCTGGTGGCCGTCTCTGTCACGGGATGTGCGTGCTTTTGTGCAGTCCTGTGGAATTTGTGCTAGGGCTAAGCCCTGCTGTTCACGTGCCAGTGGGTTGCTTTTGCCCTTGCCGGTCCCGAAGAGGCCTTGGACACATATTTCGATGGATTTCATTTCTGACCTTCCCGTTTCTCAAAAAATGTCGGTCATTTGGGTGGTCTGTGATCGCTTTTCTAAAATGGTCCATCTGGTGCCCTTGGTTAAATTGCCTTCCTCCTCTGATTTGGTGCCTTTGTTCTTCCAGCATGTGGTTCGTTTACATGGCATTCCTGAGAATATTGTTTCTTACAGAGGTTCCCAGTTTGTCTCGAGGTTCTGGCGAGCCTTTTGTGGTAGGATGGGCATTGACCTATCTTTCTCCTCGGCCTTCCATCCTCAGACTAATGGCCAGACCGAACGAACCAATCAGTCCTTGGAAACATATCTGAGATGTTTTGTTTCCGCTGACCAGGATGATTGGGTGTCATTTTTGCCGTTGGCTGAGTTCGCCCTTAATAATCGGGCCAGCTCGGCTACCTTGGTCTCTCCATTTTTCTGCAATTCTGGGTTCCATCCTCGTTTCTCTTCAGGACAGGTTGAGTCTTCGGACTGTCCTGGTGTGGATTCTGTGGTGGACAGGTTGCAGCAGATCTGGACTCAGGTAGTGGACAATTTGACCTTGTCCCAGGAGAAGGCTCAGCTTTTCGCTAATCGCAGATGCCGTGTGGGACCCCGACTTCGTGTTGGGGATCTGGTTTGGTTATCTTCTCGTCATATTCCTATGAAGGTTTCCTCTCCTAAATTTAAACCTCGTTTTATTGGTCCGTATAGGATTTCTGAGATTCTCAATCCGGTGTCTTTTCGTCTGACCCTCCCAGACTCCTTTTCCATACATAATGTATTCCATAGGTCGTTGTTGAGGAGATACGTGGCACCTATGGTTCCATCTGTGGAGCCTCCTGCCCCTGTTTTGGTGGAGGGGGAATTGGAGTATATTGTGGAGAAGATTTTGGATTCTCGTGTCTCTAGACGGAAACTCCAGTATCTGGTCAAATGGAATGGTTATGCTCAGGAAGATAATTCCTGGGTTTTTGCCTCTGATGTCCATGCCCCAGATCTTGTTCGTGCCTTTCATGTGGCTCATCCTGGTCGGCCTGGGGGTTCTGGTGAGGGTTCGGTGACCCCTCCTCAAGGGGGGGGTACTGTTGTGAATTCTGTGGCTGAGTTCACTTCTGTGGTCACAAGTGGTATTGCAGTCTCTGGGCTTCCTCCCTCAGGTGTTTTGGTGAGCTCGTTGGCTGCCTTGCTATTTAGCTCCACCTGAGTCTGTCTTCCTTGCTCCTTGTCAATGTTCCAGTGTTGGATCTGAGCTACTGCATCTTTCCTTGGGCCTGCTGCTCTGCTAGATAAGTGCTTCTAGTTTGTTTTCTGTTTTTTCTGTCCAGCTTGCTATTAACTTTTGCTGGAAGCTCTGAGAAGCAAAGGGGTGCACCGCCGTGCTGTTAGTTCAGCACGGTGGGTCTTTTTGCCCCTTTGCGTGGTTTTCGTTTTAGGGTTTTTTGTAGACTGCATAGTTCTCTTTGCTATCCTCGCTCTGTCTAGAATATCGGGCCTCACTTTGCTGAATCTATTTCATTCCTACGTTTGTCTTTTCATCTTGCTAACAGTCATTATATGTGGGGGGCTGCCTATTCCTTTGGGGTATTTCTCTGAGGTAAGTCAGGCTTGTATTTCATCTTCAGGCTAGTCAGCTCCTCAGGCAGTGCCGAGTTGCATAGGTAGTGATAGGCGCAATCCACTGCTGCTTATAGTTGTGTGAGGATAGATCAGGTACTGCAGTCTACAGAGATTCCACGTCTCAGAGCTCGTCCTATTGTTTTTGGTTATTGCCAGATCTCTGTATGTGCGCTGATTACTGCACGCTGTGTTGCCTGATTGCCAGCCATAACAGATATGTCCCTTTTCCAAGGACTCCTTAACATAATCCCGCATAGCAGTATGCTCTGGCACTGACAGATTGAACAAACGTCCTTTAGGAAATTTACTGCCAGGAATCAAATCTATAGCACAATCGCAATCCCTGTGAGGAGGAAGCGAATTGAGCTTAGGCTCCTCAAAAACATCCCAATAATCAGACAAAAATACAGGAACCTCAGAAGGAGTAGATGAAGCGATAGAAATCGGAGGTGCATCATCATGAACCCCCTGACATCCCCAGCTTAACACAGACATCGTTTTCCAGTCCAAGACTGGGTTATGAGTTTGTAACCATGGCAGACCAAGCACTAAGACATCATGTAAATTATACAGTACCAGGAAGCGAATCACCTCCTGATGAACGGGAGTCATATGCATGGTCACTTGTGTCCAGTACTGAGGTTTGTTCATAGCCAAAAGTGTAGAGTCAATTCCTTTCAAAGGAATAGGGACTTCCAGAGGCTCCAGACTAAACCCACAGCGGTTGGCAAATGACCAATCCATAAGACTCAGGGCAGCGCCTGAATCCACATAGGCATCGACGGAAATGGCTGATAATGAACAAATCAGAGTCACAGACAGAATGAACTTAGACTGTAAAGTACTAATGGCAACAGACTTATCAACCTTTTTTGTGCGTTTAGAGCATGCTGATATAACATGAGCTGAATCACCACAATAAAAACACAACCCATTTTCCGCCTATAGTTTTGCCGTTCACTTCTGGACTGAATTCTATCACATTGCATTGTCTCAAGTGCCTGTTCAGAAGACACCGCCAAATGGTGCACAGGTTTGCGCTCCCGTAAACGCCGATCAATCTGAATAGCCATAGTCATAGACTCATTCAGACCTGTAGGCGCAGGGAACCCCACCATAACATCTTTAATGGCCTCAGAAAGGCCATCTCTGAATCTTGCAGCCAGGGCGCACTCATTCCACTGAGTAAGCACCGACCATTTCCGAAATTTCTGACAATATATTTCTGCTTCATCTTGCCCCTGAGAGAGAGCCAATAAATCTTTTTCAGCCTGAATCTCTAGGTTAGGTTCCTCATAGAGCAAACCCAATGCCAGAAAAAACGCATCCACATTGAGCAACGCAGGATCCCCTGGTGCCAATGCAAATGCCCAATTCTGAGGGTCACCCCGCAGGAAAGATATAACAATTTTGACTTGCTGAGCAGGGTCTCCAGAGGAGCGAGATTTTAAAGAAAGAAACAACTTGCAATTGTTCCTAAAATTCAGAAAACTAGATCTATCTCCAGAAAAAAACTCTGGGATAGGAATTCTAGGTTCAGACATAGGAGCATGTACCTCAAAATCTTGTATATTTTGAACCTTAGCAGCAAGATTATTCAGGCTGGAAGCCAAACTCTGGACGTCCATGATAAACAGCTGAGGTCAGAGCCATTCAGGGATTAAGAGGAGGTAAGACGCAGCCAGGCAGCAATTAAGGCTAGGCAGCAAACTCTGAGGGGAAAAAAAAAAAAAAAACTTCCTCAGACTACTTTTCCTCCTACTTCAGCCAATACGATTACCACTTTTGGCCGGCTATACTGTCATGATCCCAATGGCAGGGGATCACAAAAGGACAAGCACAAAAAACAAAACAAGCTCTAGGGTGATGGAAACTGAGCTGACCGCGATCCTGAACCTAACACACAACTAGCTGTAGCCGGGGAACGTGCCTACGATTCCTAGACGTCTCGCGCCAGCCGAAGGACTAACTTCCCCTATTAGAAGAAACACAGACCTCTCTTGCCTCCAGAGAAACACCCCACAGAAATAGCAGCCCCCCACATGTAATGACGGTGAAATGAGAGGAAAGCACATACGTAGTTATGAAAACAGATTCAGCAAAATGAGGCCCGCTAAAGCTAGATAGCAGAGGATACAAAAGTGAACTGCGCGGTCAGCGAAAAACCCTACAAAGAACCATCCTGAAATTACTTGAACTCATGTGCCAACTCATGGAACATGAGGAGTAATATCAGCCCACTAGAGCAACCAGCAAAAAGGAATCACATATCTGCAAGCTGGACTAAGACAAAAATTAAGCAAAACGTGGAACCGGAAAATCAAAAACTTAGCTAGTCCTGATGATTACAGAAGCGGGAAGCAGAGGTAACAAGACACACTGATTACATTGATAGCCGGCGAGGAAATGACAAGAAAGCCAGGTTAAATAGGAAACTCCCATATCCTGATAGAACAGGTGGACACCAGAGATCGCAGAAAACACAAGTCACCCAGTACCATCTGTAACCACCAGAGGGAGCCCAAAAACAGAATCCACAACAGAGAGCCCCAATTCCCATACTAGCTGTACTCTTCTGTATAGCAATCCATCTTCCAATTGGAGCCTCTCCCACTGTCTCAGAATTTGCAGAACCCCTGGGGACAGAGCGTCTCTCTAGCTGGCTGGAAGTTGCCTCAGGGCCACCCTCTGTCTCAGCTGGGCAAGTTCTTTATCTGCTTGCTGGAGTTGCACCCAGTCATCCTGAGGTCATCCCATCACCCGTTCTCCAGATGCCTCTCCGATCTGTCCCTGCGTTGGCACCAACGACCTAGCCAGGTCCCGAAAACCAGGAATCTCTTCTGTCTCCAATTCTTTATTTCGGTCACGTTCAGTCCGCTCATGAGTCACTCTCGAGAGAGCATCAGCGTGTGTATTCTCGGCCCAGGCCTGATAAACGATCTTGTACCAATGCTTCACTATACGGGCCACCCATTGTTGCTCCAAGGCCCCCAGTTTTGCATTTTCCAGGTGGGCTATGGGATTAATATCGGTGTGCACCGAGACTTTGGACCACGACAAATACTCTGCGAACTTTTCGATTACTGCCCACACCAACTCCAGCAGTTCCAACTTGAAGGAGCTGTAATTGGCTGGGTTCCTTTCTGAGTCGTGAAGAGACCGGCTCGCATAGGCTATCACTCGTTCCTTTCCTTCCTGCATTTGTGATAGAACCGCCCCCAGACCATGTAGACTTCCATCAGTGTGAAGGATGAAGGGCTGTGAGAAATCCGCATAGGCGAATATTGGGGTCTTTGTCAAGGCCATTTTCAAGGCTCTGAAGGCTTCTTCCTGGCTGCTCCCCCATTGAATAGCTTGATTCTTCGAACCAGATGGCACTCCCTTTAGTAGTTCCAATAGCAGATTAGTGAGACAAGTTAAATTCTTCACGAATCTTCGGTAGTACCCGGTAAGCCGGCCCGAATGTCTTTCACTGTTGTCGGGGTGGGTAATTTTTGCACAGCCACTATCTTCTCATATGCAGGTCTCACTCCTTCAGCGGATACGATGTGTCCCAGATACTCAATTTGTTTGCGAAAAAGGTGACGTTTTTGGGGCTTCACTTTCAGACCATGATTCTGCAGCCGACTCAACACTTGCTCCAGCCGCAGAAGATGTTCTTTAAAGGTGGCTGCGTAGACGATGATATCGCCGAGATATATGAGTGTTGCTTCAAAATCCAAGTCCCCCAAGCATCTTTCCATCAACCGCTGAAACGTCACGGGAGCGTTGGTCAGGCCAAAGGGCATCCTATTAAACTCAAACAGTCCAATGGGCAGTATGAACGCTGTCTTTGGCTGGTCGTGTTCAGCCATGGGCACCTCCCAGAACTTGCTGGCCAGATCCAGGTATGAATAATACTTTGCCTTTCCCAAGGCAGACAGACATTCCTCTATTCTGGGCAATGGGAAAGAGTCCCGCATCATACAAGCATTCAGTTATCTGTAATCAACACAGAAGCGCAGGGTTCCGGCCTTTTTCTGAACTAAAACACTGGCTCTGACTCTCCCGTATGACTCTGCTCTGCAGCATGTGAGTCAGCATCTCCTTCACTTCCTTATACATCTGAGGCAGTTTCTGTCGATATCTTTCTCGGACTGGTGCAGCACTTCCCGTGGGCGTCTCATGAGCGATAGCCTTGGTGCACCAGAAGTAATCTTCATGGTGAGGGAAGACCTCCTGGTAGTGCTCTAGTACAGCTTCCACCTGTTGCGGTAAGAGTCCCTTCAATTCGGCCCGCATCTGCTCCAAGGTTTGATGACCCCCCTTCATACTCCCAGGCGTATGTTCTGGTGTCATTGTAATGGCTAGTGTCCAAGCATCTCCTTGCATTACTGCCAACTGCACGGCCTCCGGTTGCATCAACTCTTCCGGGATTCCCAGGACTTGAGCCACTTCACTTTTAGGTAGGAGGGTGAGGTTATCTTCTCCTAGGTTAAGGCATTGCACAAAACTTTACCATCATGGACTGTGGCTAATGTCCGAGCGATGAGTAGTCCTGGGGGTACCTGATCCACCGATATCGGCTCTATCTGCACTTCTACCACCCTCAAGGGGCATACAGGCTCGTACTGGCAACGTGAGCACAGTCTGGCCAGGCGATAGAATAAATTAAGCATCTGCAGGAACCATCACCTTTCCTAGAACTTTCCTTTTGCTTGATGTCTCCTGAGCCTGGGCAGCCCTTATCAATTGCTGAAATACCTTTCTCTAGGGGGTTCACGGGCTCCAACGGTCCAAAAAGGCCTCTTGCGGCTCCCTGATTAGAAGAGATCCGATTTCTTTCACTACATTCATCCCGAGAGTTACCGCAGGCCCACTGCTGATATCTCCAGTGACCAACACGACCCCTTTTTGGCCTACATTCTTTGCGCACACTCCAAACCACCCCTGCAACTGGGATGGGCAACTGGTTGGCTGTCATCAGTCTGATCACTGGGCTGCGACACTTCTGGAAAATGGTGTCTAAAGTATGCTTCCGGCATGGTCAGGGCCGTATTTGCCACTAGGCACTTGAGGGCACGTGCCTAGGGCGAGATGATGCGAGGGGGGCGGCACCCGAGCAAGTTTTTTGTTCTGTTCTGTTTTTTTTAAAAAAATTTAAGTCCGGGGTCTCCTCCCCGCTTGCGCCCGCCCGCCTCCCACCTCACCCCCCCCGTGCGCTTGAGGACGTCATACTCGTCCTGTGTGAGCGGTCACGTGGCACTGCTCATTAAGGTGATGAATATGGATGCATATTCATCACCTTAATGAGCGGTACCACGTGACCGCTCACGCAGGAAGAAGCTGCCGCGCCGGGACAGAGCTGAGTTCGGTGCGTTGTGGAAAGGTGAGTATGAATGCTAGGGAGGACAGGGGGGAGGATGAAGGAGGGAGGATGGGGAGCGAGCCATGTGTGCAAGATGGGAGCAGGAACTGGGGAAACTTGAGCCAGAGCCATTCATACAAGGTACAAGGGGGGAGAGCTGAGCCATTCATACAAGGGGGAGGAAACTGAGCCATTCATACAAGGGGGAGGAAACTGAGTCATTCATACAAGAGGGAGGAAACTGAGCCATTCATACAAGAGGGAGGAAACTGAGCCATTCATACAAGGGGGGAGAGCTGAGCCATTCATACAAGGGGGAGAGCTGAGCCATTCATACAAGGGGGGAGAGCTGAGCCATTCATACAAGGGGGAGGAAACTGAGCCATTCATACAAGGGGGAGGAAACTGAGTCATTCATACAAGAGGGAGGAAACTGAGCCATTTATACAAGGGGGGAGAGCTGAGCCATTCATACAAGGGGGAGAGCTGAGCCATTCATACAAGGGGGAGGAAACTGAGCCATTCATACAAGGGGGAGGAAACTGAGCCATTCATACAAGGGGGGCGAAAGCTGGGCCATTAATACAAGGGGGAGGAAACAGCCATTCATACAAGGGGGAGGAAACTGAGCCATTCATGCAAGGGGGGAACCGAGTCATTCATACAAGGGGGGAGAGCTGAGCCATTCATACAAGGGGGAGCAAACTGAGCCATTCATACAAGGGGGAAAGCTGGGCCATTCATACAAGGGGGGAGAGCTGAGCCATTCATACAAGGGCGGGGAGCCGGGCCATTCATACAAGGGGGGAAGCTGAGCCATTCATACAAGGGGGAGGAAAGCTGAGCCATTCATTCAAGGGGGGGAGCTGAGCCATTCATACAAGATGGGAGGGGGGAACAATTTGAGTGGGGATGGGGGGATTTATTGTGTGTGGGAACAATTTGAGTGAGGATAGGGGGATTTATTATGTGTGGGGATGGGGGATTTAATGTGTGGGGGGATATTTGAGGACACAAAATGAAGAGCAAAGGGGGAGATGGGGGAATGGGGGGCATGTATGAGGAAACAGTACTAGGCAATGGGGGCATGTATGAGGAAACAGTACGGAGGAATGGGGGGCATGTATGAGGAAACAGTACTAGGCAATGGGGGGCATGTATGAGGAAACAGTACAGGGGAATGGGGGCATGTATGAGGAAACAGTACAGGGGAATGGGGGCATGTATGAGGAAACAGTACTGGGGAATGGGGGGCATGTATGGGCAATGGGGGCATGTATGAGGAAACAGTATGGGGGATGGGTGCAGACAGTATGGGGAGCGAACGGGGGAATGTATGCGGGCAGTTTGAGTAGCGATGGGAAAAATGTATGTGGACAGAGTACGGGGAGTGAGGGTGATGGGATGTGTGCAGACACAGTATGGGGAGTCAGGGGAGCAGGCAGTATAGAAAGCGAGGGGGTAAATATATGAGGAGACAGTATGGTGAACAGGGGGATGTGAGAGGAGACAGTATGAGGAGGGAGGGGAATAGTGTGAGGAGACAGTAGGGGGCACAAAAGTGAGTGGGCACAGAATAGAAACTGAGTAGTGGGTTCGTAGCATGGGGGACAGTGTAAGGGCACAGCCAGGAGCGGACAGTATACCAAGGAGGGGGAGTGTGATGAGAGAGTACAGTATAAATACTGGGTCCTAAAGGGGGGACACAGTGTGAGTGGACAGTGTGAAGGGGGGTCGGTATGGAAAGGAGTGGTCAGTGTAAAGAGCATGTACCATAAGAGGGACAGTGTGGGGGTCATGTTTTGTGCAGACAATATAGTGAGGGGCAATTTTTCATTCAGGAGCATTATAATGACACTTGTATCTTTAAGGGCATCATGTGGAGATTTTCTGCAAAAGAGCGGAGAAGATGGAAGTCTGCAGAGACGGCTGTGGATGAGAAAACTCATCATGGGGTCTGGACAAGATGAAGAAAAGAAGGAGAACGGCTCCAGAGGCGACGTCAACTATCAGGTACCTGGATGTAAATGTTTTTTGTGATACTAACTAACTCTCATGTTTTATTTATGTTAGGTGCATTAAAGGGGATGCAGACTTCTGAGTTCTCACAGTGCGCACTGCACGCTGTCAGGATTCTCTCGTGCCGGCGATTAACATACATGCGGCCTCGTGCTGACTAGACATGTTTGGCCTCACTCTATGAAAATGAACTGAGCGAGGCCAGGCACGTCTAGTCAGAATGTGGTCAGAAGTATACAAATCACATGCTTGTGCTGACATGACCGTCCAAGGGCAAGGGAGCATCCTAAAAGTGTGCAGTGCATGAGCTGTGAGAATTCAGAAGCTGCGATCTCAGGATTCAGCTCTGCAGGTTCCAGTAGTCGTCACATGGACACTTCACTAACATGCGACTTTCATACTTATGGTCTTGTGACAACGAGCTTCTCTTCTGCTTCTCTCTGTTTTTCACTGAACATTGAGAGTATTAGGGAGAGAAGCTTGTCGGTACATGACTAAGTGTGCAAATCGCATATGTCCTGGGGGGAAGGTGGGCGCCAAAATAAATTCTTTCCCCGGGTGACAGAAAACCGACATACACCTCTGCCGGTATGCTACTGCGAGCGGTGATTACTGGGTCCGGTGGAGGGATGTCTGTGCACAGGCAGTGAGGCAAGGACTGAGGGTGTGCATAGCAAGAGAATGGAGACCCAGAGACTGCCCGTCCCAGTCTACGCCGTAGCCTGGAGCCCTCATTATCATAGGAATATGGCAGGTAATAAATTGTTTTTGTAAAGCTTTATAGTGTAGTTTTAGGTCAGAGAGGGATGGTTGGGGATGAGCTAGCAAAGTGCAGGGACAGGTAGTGATGGCTACTTGCAGACATGTGCAGCACTTGCGGTTTTGCACTTGCTGTGAGACAAAAAAACACTGCTAGCAGCATTTTTTTCCATTGCTGCAAGTACCGCATTTGCCGGATCGCGGCAAAACCGCAAGTGCCGCACATGTCCGCAAGTCCCATAGGGAATGAATGAGGCTGAACGCAGTGTTGCCGTAAGTGATCCGTTACACGGCAGATGCGGAAAAACTGCCGGATCTGCTGCAAAAGGCGACTTTCACATCAGCGATTTTTGCCAAAGTCACTGCCGATAGTGTCATACTCACCAAAGGGAGAGGCAGCACTAAAAGTGCCTAGGGCAGCAGAAACTCTAAATACAGCCCTGGGCATGGTGGTCACTCTGGTATCAATTAATCAATGGACGCCTCGCCCATCCACTTCAGCCCAGACAGTAGGGCTTGTAGAGATTAAATCTTCGGGACACCCGTCTCTCCTCCTTGGTCTTTCAGGCTCCGAACTGTGTCTCCCCACCACGGAGCCCACTAGTTTTACAGCTGCCTGGGTAGGGACCATTCCCGTCTTGCACACCCTCGGGCATAGTGTCCGGTGTTCCCACACTTGAAACAAGTCAGATTCCACTCAGCACGGTGCTGTCTTGTTCCTTCACAAGGCTTGACAAATAAACGGGACTGACTCGCTCCTTTCTATTGAGGCGTTTTGGGCTGAAGCGGGTACTCTACTAAGGCTGGACCACTCTTCTCGCATTTCCCGTATTTCCTTTCAGATTTCTCTGGCCAACTCTGGTTCAGCTGCGGGTGGTGTGGGTACCTCATTGCTCTGGACCATCCCTGCCAAGGCTGCCGTCCCCTGTTCCTGCTCTCTCACGCACGCTTCCGCCCCAATGTTTAGGAAGGCCATACGTGTTTTAGTACGCAGACACTCTCGCAAAGCTTGTTTAAGCGGCACATTCCTGAGGCCCTCCACAAACTGGTCCCTCAGTATCCCATCAGGGGGTCACACGCCTATAGCCCCCACATCATCCTGTTTAGCAATATACGCGTTCACCTCCTGCAGTGCATTAATGTACTGAGTCACTAACTCCCCCTCCCTCTGGATGTGGTGAAACTTTCGAAACCGTAATTCCTCAACATTGGTGGGAACCACATGCATCTCTTCCAGAATCTTCATCACTTTATGCAGAGTATCCTGTTCATGGGGGGCGAAACATCACAGAACACCTGTCGAGGGAGGATCTAAACTGATCCTTCACGGTTGACTCAGTGATTTCCAAATTAATCTACAGGGCGTTGCCGGCAACTGAAAATGACCAGACGGAGACGCGTGCCTCTGTATGGGGGATCGAGCAGATCTTTGGGCCCCCGTTTATTGTGTATGACTTTTCATAGTCATAGAAATTATACTTCAACCAATCAGCATAGGAACACGCTCACAGTTCTTAACCTATAAGAATGCAGGAAAAACTTAACCCATGAGGATACAGAAAAAACGGAAACTACAGATATGGTCATGTCTTCTTGGCATAAAAAAAGACATAATAACAGGTGCCTATGTCTTGTATAGCGATACACCCCCGAGTCCCCTCCCTGGCTCGAGTTAGAACACTCAAGGTCTTTACACCAATTATGAACCATAGCCTAGTTGAATAACAGGCTTATGAAAAACAAGATAAAATTACTTCATGGCAGCTGTAACCTTTTACCTAATTAAATAACAGAATTTATCTTTAACCAAAAAGAAAATGGAGTCAAAGCACAAAATGGAGAATCTTTCTTAATTTGTCCCTTCACACACCGAGTCTCGCCATCCAGGGCCATCACAGCAATCTCCGCTTGCATAGCGGTGCATCCTCAACATGCTTTTAACCTGCTCGGACCAGTCCCACAGCATTAGATTATTCCCCATGAATTTTGGGAGATTGCTGAACATGGCACCCAGCGGCAAGCTAGACCTCAGTTCACTCTTGATAGATTGGTCTGCTGCCTCTACGTTCATTGACTGCGTCCTGCCGACTACGCCAAATGTAAGCAGGTAAACAGATGCAGTAACGTGGAGATGCAGAACAAGGGTTAACAAGAGGACGGTTTAATTTACAGTAATAAGCTCCTCGCAAGGAGATAACAGGAAGATAACACGGAGAGGGAAAGCTTGTGAAAACAGTGTAATTGCGATACAACGCAACAGTCTTATCAAATTTATCTTATCCTGACTCCACTGTTCTTTAATCGCTTGCAGTCCAATGGATGATGGAATGCCGGTGGAGGCCGACACTGCATCTTCAGGCTTCCCCACCCAACACATGGTCCCACTTCTGGCAGCAACGGGCGTTCGCTAGTTTTGCCCGTTGAGCCCCTAGTCCAATAAACTGCAGAGCAGAAGTGTGGCGCTCTGCACAAATCTCTGCTCGGTGAATGCACCATTGCGCACCCGCGCTAGATACACACCTCACAGTATTTCTCCTAATGCTCGTTCCTCAAAGCACCTGTGGATACCTGGTCGCCTGCACCAGGCTGCTTCCCTCAGGCGCCCTCCTCACTGCACGCTCACTTGTACCTGGGAGCCCTCACTGAACCCCTCCTAGATCTCTGCTCCACGCTTCAACTCACTTCGCAGAGTGCAGCCTGCCCCTGTCTTCTCTTTCCTCCAGCGGGAACTCTCTGGCTTTTCCCGTGCTACACTCTCTCTCATCCTCCTGCTTGCCATGCCCCTTCTCTCCAGGTCATGGGTTCTGTCCGGCTCCCATTTCCTTCCCCCCTGCAAGACTGGATGCAGCCTTGGCAGTTCTAGACCCGGTATTGCACAGGTAACCACAGCCCGGTCTTCCTCCTTAAATGGCTATGACAGAGGACTGGACGCCATAACAGGACAACGCAAATCAAATAGCTTATCTTGACTATGAATTCATACAGATGTGTTGAATATGGGTATTTATATATTTACAGGAAAGAAAACCAAGACCATCAATGGGTTCCATAAACCAGACGATAGAAGGCTTTATACTTAAAGGAGTCTCAGATGTTCCTGAACTACAAGTTTTTCTCTTCCTTCTGGTTCTTCTCATCTATCTCATGTCTCTTATTGGAAATTTGACCATTATACTACTGGTCTGCTTTGATCTCCACCTTCACACGCCCATGTACTTCTCCTGTTCAACTTGTCTGTGATCGATATATCCAGCTCCACTACAACGCTGCATAACATTTTTGTTGTCTTCATATCACAAAACCACATGGTTTCTACATTTGCCTGTATGAGCCAGATATATATTTTCTGTTTATTAATCAGTAACGAGTTCTCTATTTTGGCCGCCATGAGTTTTGATCGCTACGTAGCCATCTGTAGGCCTCTACATTACCACACAGTCATGAGTTGGAGACTCTGCGGTCTGCTGGCGTCGATCAGTTGGGGTTTTGGGATCGTAGAGATGGTTCCTATTCTTGTGTTCATTTCAAGGTTCACTTGTTACATTTCCAAGGAAATCAATCATTATTTTTGTGACGTTTTGCCCATCCGGGACATCACGTGTAGTGACACTTCTTCTTTGGACCTTTACATTCTTATTACTGGCAATGTAAACATTTTTATATTACTCTTCCTGACTATAACTTCCTATGTTTTTATCATCGCATGCATTTTAAGAATAAGCTCAAGTGCCGGCAGACGTAAAGCTTTCTACACATGTTCCTCGCACATCACGGTGGTTGTGACCTTCTATTCTTCTATCATTTTACAGTATATTGTAACTGTTTCCGGGAAGAACATGGGTTCCAACTTAGTCTTGTCTCTGTTTAACACAGCCATTGTCCCCATGATGAACCCACTGATCTACAGCTTAAAAAATAAAGACGTAAAATCAGCCCTACAACGAAAGCTGAAAATCTGTGAAAGAAAATAAACAGTAATCGTAGAAATCTCCTTCCCAGAGCCATACCTTTTTTATTTTTCCGTCAATATGGCCATATGAAGGTTTATTGTTTGCGGGACGACTTGTACTTTTGAACGACATCATTGGTTTTACTATGTCATGTACTAGAAAACAGGACAAAAATTCCAAGTGCGGTGAAATTGCAAAAAAAAAGTGCAATCCCACGCGTTTTTTGTTTGGCTTTTTTGCCAGGTTCACTAAATGCTAAAACTGACCTGACATTATGATTCTCCAGGTCATTAAGAGTTCATACTCTTAATGACCTGTTAAAGTACTGTTGTAGGGTGCGGCCAGACAAAATCTTTTTGGATACTGGTATTAAGAGTTCATAGACACCTAACATGTCCAGGTTCTTTTTTTTATCTAAGTGGTGAAAAAAAATTCCAAACTTTGCTAAAAAAATAAATAAAAAATAATAAATTGCGCCATTTTCAGATACCTGTAGGGTCTCCATTTTTCGAGATCTGGGGTCGAGTGAGGGCTTTTTTTTTGCATGCCAAGATGATGTTTTTATTGATACCATTTTGGTGCAGATATGTTCTTTTGAGCGCCTATTATTGCATTTTAATGCAGTGTCGCGGTGACCAAAAAAAGTCATTCGGGCGTTTAGGTCAATCCTTTTTTTTTGTAGTGATAGATCGGGCGATTCTGAACTCAGTGATACCAAATATGTGTATTTTTTTTTTTTTGAATGGGGTGAAAGGGGGGTGATTTAAACTTTTATGTTTTTTTTAAGCATTTTTTTTGTTTTTACTTTTGCCATGCTTCAATAGCCTCCATGGGAGGCTAGAAGCTGGCACAACTCAATTGGCTCAGCTACATAGGAGCGATGCTCAGATTGCTCCCATGTAGCTGAATTACAGGCTTGCTATGAGCACCGACCACAGGGTGGCGCTCACAGCAAGCTGGCATCAAAAACCATAGAGGTCTCAAGGAGACCTCTGGTTGTCATGCCGATGCATCGCTGACCCCCGATCACGTGACGAGGGTCAGCGATGAGGGCATTTCCGTCCAGGTGCGGTAGTTAAATGCCGCTGTCAGCGGCATTTAACTAGTTAATAGCGGCGGGTGGATCGCGATTCCATCTGCTGCTATTGCACGAACTTGTCAGCTGTACAAAACAGCTGACATGTCCCGGCTTTGAGGAGGCTCACCGCCGGAGCCCCCATCAAAGCAGGGGATCTGACCTCGGACGTACTATTGTGAAGGAACAAATTATGATAGATTCTCCATTTTGTGCTTTGACTCCATTTTCTTGTTGGTTAAAGATAAATTCTGTTATTTATTTAGGTAGAAGGTTACAGCTGCTATGAAGTAACTCTGTCCTGTTTCTCACGAAGATAACATTTTGTTATTCAACTAGGCTATGATTTATAATTGGTATAAAGACCTTGAGTATTCTAACTCGAGCCAGATAAGAGACTCGTGGGTGTTTCGCTATACAAGACTGAGGCACCTGTTATTATGTATTTTTTTATGCCAAAAAGACATGACCATATCTGTAGTTTCCGTTTTTTCTGTATCCTCATGGGTTAAGTTTTTCCTGTATTCTTATAGGTTAAGAACTGTGAACGTGTTCTTATGCTGATTGGTTGAAGTATAATTTCTATGACTATGAAAAGTCAGACAATAAACAGGGGCCCAGAGATCTGCTTGATCCCCCACACAGAGGCACGAGTCTCTGTCTGGTCATTTTCAGTTGCCGGCAATGCCCTGTAGATTAATTTGGAAATCACTGAGTCAACCGTGAAGGATCACTTTAGATCCTCCCTCAACACTATCCCGCTGTTTAATAACAATCCTTTTCTCTTCCTTCAGGTGCGTAGTTTGGTACAAAAATGCCTGTCGGGTGGAGGTGTGGGGGATGGGAGGAATAGCATGGATGGTTTTCCCAGAAATTCAAGATCACAGTCGACATCCACAAGTAGCATTTACTCTTTACTACACAAAAAGTGGTCATGGGAGGGGAGGGATACCAGATTAGCGGAATGGTCAAAAGACACTCCAGGCTTTGAGACGGGTGACTTCCTGGATGCCACTGCAGCACAGAGAAAGATCTTGGCATACAGTAGCTATACGGATATGGCTGTATGGATATTACACAGGGCCTATATTACCCCATATTTCCAATCTAAAATGTCTCCTTTAACTCTTTATTCATGCTCTAAAAGTAAAACACGAAACACTGATAGATATCATTTGTGGAGTTGTTCAAAAATACAAAGTTGTGGGGCATCATCCATGCGGAGCTGCAGAAGATGTGTGGGATCACCTTCTCACTCACGCCACAGTGGGCCATCTTAAATATTCGGGAAGAAACCCAACGTAAATTACCCAAACATATTAAAGCTACTCTCACGATTTGGGCCTCGGCAACTAGGAAAAGCATATTGCACCCCTGGTTGAGTCCGACTAGACCACCACAATCCTTTATACACACGAAGATTATGTTCCTTTTCAAAAATGGATTGGTTGAATGCGTTGACCAGTAGGGAAAGATTATCTGGGAAATTTCTAAATACATGGTCTGTTATAATGAATGAAATGTGCATTACATCCGCGCTGCTGCGACAAAAAATAGATCCAGATATACTTGTAAGATGTTCGGGTGATTTATTCAACGCGTTTCGAAGCTCATGGCTTCTTCTTCAGGAAGTTTCCACACAAAGATATGACACGTGGTACTGTTGCCCCGATTATATACATTCTGAATTCAAATAACGGCGCCAAGCAGTCTTCTGGCATGTGACAGACAGTGTCAAAGTTCAAATAAAGCCGTATTATATAGAAACAAGCTATTTTTAACATATATGTAAATCATTAATATCATGATTATAATCGATGAACAATATACTAAAATTTCACTTATTTTTCAGATTCCAGGGTGGAAGGAATAAAAAAATAAAAAAAATATAAATGTGTGCGAGATCCCGGGACACGAACTTGTTTGAGGGATTAAACCATCCCCATTCTGCTCCCTTCACTATCAATGTCGCTACCAGAGGAATCATTCCTGGTGAACAAAATCGGCTGACACCCTTCTATACCTAATTCATGTATATTTGAATTTGTTTATTAAATAATGTATTAAAATGTAAAATTAATAAAGATAAAAATATAGCTATAAAATTCTCCTTTTGTATTTATATTTTTCTTTTATATAAAATACTAATTATGAAAAGAGAGATCTTGATCTTTTACTGGAACTTCATTTAAATTTTAACTCCCGAGAAGGACAGAAGGATTTCTACTTGGTTCATTCCAAGTGAGGATATAATGATTATTTTATCATTGTTTTTAAAAATGTCACCACAATTTTCATAATTAGTATTTCATATAAAAGAAAAAATAAATCCAAAAGGAGAATTTTATAGCTATATTTTTATCTTTATTAATTTTACATTTTAATACATTATTTAATAAACAAATGCAAATATACATGAATTAGGTATTCATGTATCGGCTTGGAGCTCTGCCTAGTATTTTCTACTTCAATACCCATTGGTATGTGTGTGTATTTTTTTATTGATATTTCGGCATTATATCATTATTGTGCTAAATAATTATGCTGTTATATATCTGATCACATATAAAAAAAATTGGGGAGGGTAGGGTATTCTGGTTTGGGAACCCTCTGTGTATATTTCAAATTTTTTTCATATTTATTGATTGTTTTCTTGTTTAATAAAATTATACACGTTTCTACAGGTAGCCTTTTCCTCTTCCCCATTTCCAGATACCCATTAATCCGCAATCCAGACCTGGGCAAATTGCGGCCCACAAGCCACATTTGGCCCTCTGGCTGTCTCAATCCAGTCCGCAGACCGAGACAGTCAAGGGGTTGGAAAACAAAGGCCCATGGGATGCACCGTGCCCGTCCGCCCGCTGTCTCCATTTGCACTAACTTCTTTGGTGGTGGAGGGGCCTCCGGCCATTTCCTCCACCAATCAGCATGTGAAACAGCGGATGCGATGTCATTTCATTGCGTCATCTGTGTACTGCGGAGAGTCAGCGCACTGGAGACAGGAACAGAAGCAGAGCGTCAGGGAACAGGACGAGGTATGTGGTGTTCTTTTTTACTATGTGTATGGGATGCTTGGGTGGATATGGTGAGGCTATGGGGGCCTCATCCAGGACATGGGCAGGCTATGAGACTCATGCAGTATAAAGGGAGGCTGTGTGGTGCCCATGCTGGATATGGGGAGGCTGAGTGGGGCCCATGCTGGACATGGGGAGGCTGAGTGGGGCCCATGCTGGAGAAGAGGAGGCTGTGTAGAGCCCATGCTGGTCATGGGGATGCTCTGTAGGGCCCATGCTGGTCATGGGGAGGCTGTGTAGAGCCCATGCTGGTCATGGGGAGGCTGTGTGGGTTTCATGCAGTATATGCGGAGGCTATATGAGGCTTATGCAGTATGGAGGCTATATGAGGCTTATGCTGCATATGGGGGAAGCTGTGTGGGGCTCATGCAGTATATGGGGAGGCTGTGTGGGGCACATGCTGCATATAGGGCTGAGTAGGGGCTCGTATTGTATATAAGAGAGGCTCTGTGGGGCTCATGCTGTATATGGGGAGGCGGTGTGGGGGTTCATGCTGTGTATGGGGAGGCTGTGTGGGGCTCATGCATTATCTAAGGAGGCTGTGTGGAGCTCATGCTGTACATGGGGAGGCTGTGTGGAGCTCATGCTGTACATGGGGAGGCTGTGTGGGGGCCATGCTGTATATGGGGAGGCTGTGTGGGGCTCATGCTGTACATGGGGAGGCTGTGTGGGGCTCATGCTGTATATGGGGAGGCTGTGTGGGGCACATGCTGTACATGGGGAGGCTGTGTGGGGGCTTTTACAGTATATAAGGGGCTGTACAAGGGTTCAAATGATATATAGAGGGATGTCAGCATAATTAATTCTGCTCAATATTAAGTTATACAATTAATTTTAATACAATTATCAATAATATATTATAATATATTGATATTAATATTGAGCAGAATAAATTCCAGCCTATTGGTTTGGCTCTCCACAACAGTCACGGTCTCTCATGTGGCCCCCGCGGGAAAATTAATTGCCCACACCTGCTCTAAATCGATCCTTAAGCTTCATTCTTATTTTATCAGGGGCTTCCATTACCAACAAGACCCTTGATACACATTATGACGTCAAAACCTGCATCTCCTAACATGGTGACATGATGATCTCATGCCATTATGAATCAAGGTCTAGTTGGTGCCTGAAGCCCCGGTGAGGAGGAGATGGGAGCAGCAGGTTAAGGAGCATTTGCATTAAATTTCATATATAGTAAAACTTTTGCCCTTCACAAAATATAGGCTCTGTGGAAATGTCTGTCTGCAAAAAAAGAGGTTTCCTATCACGGATGGTCTTAAAACAATAAAAGGAGGCATCCTCACCTTCTAGTGCCCTGAGGATCCAGCACTGGCCAGCTGAAGGTCTATTCAATTTGTAAATCAACATGACTGCTGCAGCCTGTGATTGGGAGTTGGCGACAACGTCTGCCTGGGTCCCCGGGATGTTTGTGAGGTGCATCGTTTGAGGCCAGAAGGATAATTGTAGGCAAAAGAAGCCCAAAATAGTAAGTTAGCAAGAAGAGGGGTAACACTTGTCAACTGATGCACATGGCCGCAAGTTGGTCAGAGTTTTGGGACCTTGAGGGTACGTGCACATATTCAGGAATTGGCAGCGCTTTAGACGCAGCACATGTCTGCTGCATCCAAAACGCTGACAGCTATTGAACGCAGGTGAATCCGCATGTGTTCACTGAACCGTGCGGATTCACCATGTCAACATTGCACGGGTCTCCTCAAGATAAATAGACATGCTGTGGTCTGGAAAGATGTGCCGCATGTGCGTCTCCTCAGGTGAGCAGCGGGCATCTGCACGCATAGTGGACATGGGATTCATTGAAATCCCATCCACTCTGCTGTAATATCTCCAACCGGCCGAGTTTACTGACCCTGTGCACCTACCCTGAGGCAAACAGCCCCTACCCCGACCGTAGAGTCATCCACTGCCACGATGGTTTCTGGAGATCAGGTTGGATTAAAACTGGAGCGGACATGAAACACATTCAATTTAGTAAAGGATCGAATAGCATCCAGTGAAAAAACATTAACCCCATTACGATCTATAGGAACATCATTGGTTGCCTCTCCCTTTGATGCAGGCTCTGACTCTGAGACCGCAATTCTCAGATATATGACAGCGGCCGGTGGAATTGCTATCCATCTGTGGCGGTTAACATGTTAATTGTCTGCCTTAGTACCCAGGTGGCACAATGACACCCTTAGAGGCTGGGGCGTGCTAGAGTCCCTATAAACCGCCCCAAGTCACCATTCATACGGGACGTGTCCTATCCTATACCTATATGGGGGACAGAGAGAGCGAGAGAACACCTGTGAGGAGCTTATGTGAAGCCATAGGAAGTAAGGGGCTACAACACCACGGCGCTAGAGGAAGGCTTTGATTTCCACCTGGATAAGGGGACTCCTACCTTGCCTCCAAGACGGCTGGACCCTGCCTGCCCTGTGATCTGGTGCTCTGGACTGTGGCTGCCTGAAGTCTTCAGTAAACAAGGTAAAGATACTGCAAACTTGTGTCCTCGTTCTTTACAGCGCCATTCACCATCTACACACCGGGAGCCCTGGGGACATACTTCACCTGTGGGAAGGTATACCATCTAGCTGCCATAACATCACCCCAGAGGACCCCTTAAAGCAGAGTCGGTCCCCACTGACCGAATACCACAGGTGGCGTCACGAACATAAACTTTATTCCCGTTAAAGACCTTTCCCCTTTTACATGGGCGCCCAGAGCCACGGACCGGGTCAGCCACCGTGACATCCTCCCCCCTTCCCCGTGAACAGCAGGACCCGGTACCTAGTACCCCACGGCCCTGGCAGGGTGACTCAGCTAATATTCTAATGACATATTGACCTAGCTTGTTGAAACAATGAGCCTCTGCGACCTTCTCCCCTGACCTGTGAATGAGGAGAGGAACTTTTAAAATATCAGTGAGGTGAGACACAGATCAGATCATGTGTGGAACTATGATGTGAACACAGCACCTCAGAGAGAAAGAAGGGTTATCCTCTGTCTGCTGGATTGATCAACTCATCTCCCAGGGCTTTTATCCTCTTACTTAGCTGCATTCAGGTTCTGGACTATTTTATCCTTTGTGTGGTAGATTGTATATGGACCTTTCATATTTTTGCCTAAATAAAGGTCTTGGGATTGTTCACTCTTCTCTTGCTCTGTGTGATACCGGAGAAGGACCCCGTGACAATATTCTTTCATGGTGCTACGTTCAGGACCCAATAAATTATACAGGTAAGCTTTAGCTAATTTGGCATTAGGAATGAGATTAATAGTGAAGTCATATGGAAGATGTGAAGGTAGTATCTCTGCCTCCGAGAACAGATCTCCATAGTTTTTCATGTACCCAGGCAGAGTTCCAGACTAGCGGAGTAAATTTTAAAACTTAAGATACTTCTTATGAAAATTGGGGCCCCTATTAAAAATATCCCTCTGATACAATCAATAACATGATTTTGAATACACAGCCATGGAAATCCCAACACCAACCCTGTAGGAGATGGATTCCGAGTGAAGCTTTCCCAATCTAAACGTGAATTTCACCATTACCAGCTGGACAAGGTTCTGGAGTAGCACTGTCCTGTCAATAGTGACAATTTCGGTCTCTCTAATCTAACTGTCCCTAATCCTAATTTAAGAACAAGTCCTGAATCAATGAAGATGGCTGCAGACCCACAATCAATGAAAGCAAATACAAATAGCCACAGGTAACAGCACTTTATCAGAGGAGTAAAAGGGTATCTGGAAGTCAGACCTCCTCGATAAACACCCATTTCCCGCTGGCATTTTTCTTTGAGGGTGTATCACGCAGTCCCGAAGAATATGCCCACCACGACCACAGTAAAAGCAGAGAGTTCGAGATTATGCCGACATCTCTCAATAATTAGAGAACTGGCAGTTGCAACTTCCATCAGTTCTGCCTCCGGTAAGTGGACAGGATTGGGGGGAATGACCGAACCTCTCTGTCACTCATCATGCTTCTCCCGAATTCTGCTGTCCAACCGAATAGCCTGAGTCATAGCATCCTCCAAGGAACAAGGTAGAGTATGGAGAGCCAGAGCATCCTTGAGAGTATCTGAGAGGCCTCTGCAGAAGTGGCACCTGAGAGCCGCATCATTCCCCGGCATGTCCATGGACCATTGCCGGAACTCGGTACAGTTATCGTCAGCGATGCAGCCCCCATGTATCAGGGTCATAATCTTAGCCTCTGCGATCTGAATCCTGTCAGGTTCCATACTGGTCGGAGAAAAAAAAAAGGATTTGGGCCAACTGTAATGTGACGCTTGTGGAAGGATAATCAAGAGGTCCGGGGTCAGTACCAAGAGGGCTCATAATAGACAAAAGGAAAAGACAAAAGTGTAGTCAGGCAGCAGTCTGAGGTCGGAGTGTCAAGAAGGTGGCAGATCAAGACAAAGGGGTAAGTCTAACAGATGGTTTCATAGTTAAATGCAAGGTTGGCAATGGAGATCAGGATACAACTCAGAGCAGAGTAGCCACACACATCATTTGAGCAAAGCTACAATTGGCAAGGGTCTGACAATTGTCAAAGTGCTAAACAGCCCTGTAATCACCTGGAATGGATGACACCTGGAGAAGATCCCACAGACCCAGCCAGATAGGATGGATGAGCTGTCAATCACAATATTCCCACCTCAGCCTTAGGCCTCTTTCACACTTCCGTCGTTTGGCATCCATCGCAATCCGTCATTTTGGGCAAAAAACGGATCCTGCAAATGTGCTCGCAGGATGCATTTTTTGCCCATAGACTTGTATTAGCGACGGATGGCCACACATCATGTCCGTTGTGCGACGGATTCGTCATGTTTTGGCGGACCGTCGTCACAAAAAAAGTTCAAGTGAATGTTTTTTTTGTCCGTCACGTCCGCCATTTTCGACCGCGCATGCGTGGCCAAAACTCCACCTCCTTCTCCCTAGACTGCAGAATGGGCAGTGGATGCTTCGAAAAACTGCATCCGCTGCCCACGTCATGCAAAACTTTCACAACGTCCGTCGGCCTGACGCATTGCGACGGACCTGTACAGACGGAAGTGTGAAAGAGGCCTTAGATAGGGTGGTAGAGCGATCACTCACAATCCTGACAGATCTGCCATCCCTCGATCCCATAGGGCAGCAGAGCTGTAATTCACATCGTCCTTAGGACCCTGTCAGTGGTGGAATCGGGACACTTACCATGTGTCAAAAATGAATTCAATGTGAATAAGTGGATACTTGGCCTCCATTTATTTGAACTGGACATTATGTTTATATAGCTTCCCCGCTGCTGCTCGGTCCTTATTCACAATGAGGTAATGCAGCGCCCCAGAGTCCTGGTCGTTGCAATAATGTCGCTCTGCAACTAACGGGAGTGATGTTATGTCTGATTGCACTAAAGGAGTTCACCTGACCAGGTATCACAGTCACACATTACACTTCACACTCCGGCCACCAGGGGGAGCAAAAGGCTCTATGTATTAGGCCACTCCTCACACTCTGGTAAAACTGGGGGTTGGATAGGAAGTCAGAGAGAACGCAGCCTGGGAGAGCTCCAGGTAGGACCTGTCAGGGGTGGGTTCCTGGCAGGTACCTAGCAGAAAGGACAGAACGTTACGGAGCAGCGCCTGCACTACCTTGCGGCGGCATCCTAAGGAAGGACACGAAGCGAAGTAGTTTGTGGAGAAGTGAGAAACGAGATTGCAGCACAAAGGAGATAAACCAGTAGGAGTTGTGCCCCGAGATCGGCAACATCCTACTGAGGTGCGTAGCCGGTGTCCGGAACACCGAGGAAGTAACAGACTTCAAGCATTACTTCAAACAGCGGCAGGACAGTTGATTATAGGTTGGCTGTCTGCCTTAAATCACCTAAGCAGACATAGGGGGCAATTGTGGGAGAGGGGCGTCTCTAATGTCCCAGAATAACTCCAGGCCTTCCCGTCAAATGGGTGCGTCCTATCCAGATAAACTGGGGGACGGAGAGAGAGAAAGAACGAACGAATACGAAAGTTGTGAGGACTATCCCGAATGCTCAGCAGGGAAGGACTACAACACACAGGCGCTAGTTGGTAGGCACTGATTTCCACCTGCAAAGGGAACTCTGGATGTGCCTTCGCACCGGCCGGACTCAGCCAGGCAAGTTAGCAGTGCTCTGGATTGCGGATCCCGAAGTCTTCAGTAAAAAGGTAAAGAGACTGCAACCCTGTGTCCTCGTTATTAACCGCACCTCGCATCATCACCATCTTTACTTTACTGGGAAGTCCTGGGGATATACTTCACCCGTGGGAAGGTATACCATCCAGCTGCCATAACACCACCCCAGTGGACCCCAAGCAGCGTCGGTCATCCTGACCGAATACCACAGGTGGCGTCACAAACCCTTGACAAACTTTCATCAACCTTTCACTGGACGCCCCTTAGCAGGGTCACGGACCGGGTTCAGCCACCGTGACAACCCCAGCACTGAGACTGAGAGGACCGGTACCGAGTACCCCGCGGCCCTGCGTCTGGGGGTGCTCCAGTAATTTTTAACACATGGTAAGGTATTAGTACTAGAGATTAGCATCATCCCGATTAGGCATATCTAGTGGGATGACTTTTTTTTTTAATCAAAAACAGTGTTTACCAAGTACCCCAAGTTATTTATATGCACTATTGCTCTATTATTTATAGCTGGGTATATGTTCATTTTGTTTCTGTTTAATGGTCAGTGTGAACACGCTCCTACACGTTCAACAACTTATATTCCTGTTCATTTCCTTTGGCTTAGTTACTCTACAAGTTTACTTCTTACTTTGTTTCACTTCTTGTTCGGAGCCCTTGAGACTTCATCGCAGCTCAGGAAAAGGTATAAGTGCTGGCATACAGTGAGAAAGAAGCATCTGCCGTGAATGATGCACCAGGGACGACCCGTGTACATCTTAACCCTACATTACTTCTAGTTCACGTCTTACATTATTTTACTTCATCCTGTACAATATTACAGCAGGTAAGTGACTACTTTGCATTAGTGATGATAATGTGTGCAAACTGTAAAGCGCTGCGGAATATGTTAGCGCTATATAAAAATAAAGATTATTATTATTATTATTATCCAGTAGCCGCCATGTCACGCATTATACATGTTTATTACAGTCTTCTAGGATTTTGCACATTCTTGAAATTAAATATTTCTTTTGAGTTACGACGGTAAGGGCACAGTCAGTTCTGGGGAAAATTTTGACATCGCTGGCAAATTTAAATATTAAAAGATTCACCTATCTCTAACGGCAATCTTATGCCTGTACAAACATTCAACTCAAGGCCAGGAAGAAGTAGCAAAGCTGTGGAAAAAAAGATTATAGTCCAAATGTTATATTGCTATTCGAGATGAGCAATTTGATCCCGCTGGCCTGGTCCTGCGTCTTGTCCAAACATCTGTGGCAGCAGGTTTTCATCTCACTTCTGCGCTAAACCTCAATGGCCATCATCTTGGCTGCCTCCTACACTTACTAGGTCCTGTGAATAAATAATGTTGTGTGAGGTTTGTCCCGTCATGATGTCCCAGGACCTAGTAAGTGCTAAAGGATCTGAAGGACAGAGTTCGAGGATGCCGGGTGCAAAAGTGAAGATCGGCTGTGACAAAGTACTGGACGCCAGAACAGGACAGCGCAAATCAAATAACTTATCTTGACTATGAATTCATACAGATGTGTTGAACACAGGTATTTATACATTTACAGTAAAGAAAACCCAAGACCATCAATGAGTTCCATGAACCAGACAACGATAGAAGGCTTTATACTTAAAGGAGTCTCAGATGTTCCTGAACTACAAGTTTTCCTCTTCTTTCTGGTTCTTCTCATCTATCTCATGTCTCTTATTGGAAACTTGACCATTATACTTCTGGTCTGCTTTGATCTCCACCTTCACACGCCCATGTACTTCTTCCTCTCCAACTTGTCCGTGATCGATATATCCAACTCCACTACAACGCTACACATTTTTGTCGCCTTCATAACACAAAACCACATGATTTCTAACTTTGCCTGTATGAGCCAGGCATATATTTTCTGCTCATTAACCAGTAACGAGATCTCTATTTTGGCCGCCATGAGTTTTGATCGCTACGTAGCCATCTGTAGGCCTCTACATTACCACACAGTCATGAGTTGGAGACTCTGCGGTCTGCTGGCGTCGATCAGTTGGGGTTTTGGGTTCATAGAGATGGTTCCTACTCTTGTGTTCATTTCAAGGTTCACTTGTTACATTTCCAAGGAAATCGATCATTATTTTTGTGACGTTTTGCCCATCCGCGAAATCACGTGTAGTGACACTTCTACTTTGGACCTTTACATTCTTATTTTTGGCAATGTAAACATGTTTATATTACTATTCCTGACAATAACTTCCTATGTTTTTATTATCGCATGCATTTTAAGAATAAGCTCAAGTGCCGGCAGACGTAAAGCTTTCTACACATGTTCCTCACATATCACGGTAGTTGTGACCTTCTATTCTTCTATCGTCTTACAATATATCGTAACAGTTTCCGGGAAGAACATGGGTTCCAACTTAGTCTTCTCTCTGTTTAACACGGCCATTGCCCCCATGATGAACCCACTGATCTACAGCTTAAAAAATAAAGACGTAAAATCAGCCCTACAACGAAAGTTAAAATTCTGTGAAAGAAAATAAATAGTAATCGTAGAAATTTTATGGTCAAAGCGAGGATGCAGGATCGTTCCACCAGGTCATCGTAAAATAACTGATTAATAAGGTTCATCATGAAGACTGTTGGTTTTAGTAGGATCACGAATCACTGTATACGTCTTTGTTTTTGAAGGCATAAGTCCAAAATTATCTAGGTATCATTTTATGAAAAATAGCTCCTGTCTGAGGTTAAGAGTTAGAGAGGAGTTAACTTGCCAAAAGTTGATTTTTTTCAGAATTGGTCAAATTCGGCCGAAAAATTATTTGCATCAAAATGATGTGATAGCAGTTAAGTGCCTCAATTTCCTGAAAAAATAGTTTTTGATGCTGAGGTTTCCTGACCCCTAGGGTTAAAAATAAAAAGATATTCTTACCTGCCAATATCACAGATACCCATTAATCCTCTAATTGATCCTTAAGCTCCATTCTTCTTTTCACTGGGGCTTCCATTACCAACAAGACCCTTGATACACATTATGACGTCAAAATCTGCATCTCCAAACATGGTCACGTTGCTCCACATGAGGCAATGATGATCTCATCATGAATCAAGGTCTAGTTGGCACCTGAAGCCCCGATGAAGAGAAGACGGAAGCAGCAGCTTAAGGAGCAAGCGGAAGATTGGCAGGGACCTGCAGTGACAGGTGAGTATTTTGCTTTCGCTGTCCACATGGTGCCAACTGGTGATGGTTTTAAAATTTACATTAAATTTCATATATAGAAATACTTTTGTCCCTCACAAGATCTCAAAAATATAGGCCCACTGGAAATGGCCGTCTCACAAAAAAAATGATCTCAAATCATGGATGGTCTTAAAACAATAAACTGAGGCATCCTCATCTTCTAGCACCCCTGAGGATCCAGCACTGGCCGGCTGGAGGTCTATTCAATTCAATGTCTGCCTGGGTCCCCTGGATGTTTGCGGAGTGTATCGTTTGATGTCAGAAGGGTAATTGCAGGCAGAAGCAGCCCAAATAGTAGAAGGGTAACACTTGTCGTCAATTGATGTTCCACCCTAAAGGACTATGGAAGAGCACACAAGCAGCTCCATGAGAACTTTGATAAAAGTGGATTACCCCATTAAAAAGGTTCTTCCCATAGCCTATATTTTATCTACATAAGAATGGGGCCACGTTAGGTGGCTGCGCGTACGTGGCCCTTTCCATCCATTTGTATGGAAGTTGCAAAAACTACGAGCTTGTGACATAGGGACTTGAGAAAGTTTTGGGACGGAAGTGGAGGCACATTGTTTTTTGGGGGGATATATCTGACAAATACATCTTTTTCTCTTTTCTATTGATTTAATGTTGTGTATTACATTGCAGCAAATTTCTATAGATTAACTTTCAGAATTACATTGTAGTTAATTGTGGGTATACAAATGTGCACATGCATACCGAGTTATCATTCCTTGGTAATATTCTGCATTTTGGTGGCTACCCCTTGCGTTGTTTTATCATCAGTGTTTTGTGCCTCGTCGGCCTCACCTAGCTTTCATTGCTTCTGGAATCTTTTAATTTTTATTGTGTTCCTCAACAAAACAGTTATTGTTTTATATACATTTGTTTGATTTCTGAATATTATGAGGCAACACTAATTTGATAATTTAGACTTAGGTCTGAGCCTGCAGGCAGAAGTTTGTTGAAAGAGGGCAATCCCTTCAAAAAACACCTCCTAAACTCCAAAGTGCCCAGCAGGTTCTGCGAACGTCTGCCATCCAGGAATAAGAAATCACTGAAGGAAAAATTCAGCTTTTTTTTAACCTGTGATTTATTATCAACAGCACAACAAAGACGGATACAAACAAGAGGAGAAAATACAAAATTCTCGCACAATAACAAAAAGTTCTCGTCTGTTCCTCTGGCGTGGAAGCTATAAAACATTTATACTAGAATCTTTTTTTTTTTTTACATGGTTATAAAAGCCGTCCTATATTACACACATACAGAAAGACATTACGACAGGAAGGAACGAGCCGCCGTTATAGAACATAGGGGACCTGTTGTAAGGATTATCCCCGGCTCAGAAGTCAACCGTCAATCTGCTCAAGCAATGTCTTGGTAGGTCAGAATCTGCAACCTTACAGAGGACAAACCTGAGCTTGCGTGTCTTCTTCGTATTAGGTTTGTTGTCCAGTACAATATATACAGAACCAAAGTGCAAAAGTACCAAATACTGTTAAACTCTGCAAAAATGTGCAACCCCATGACGGGATGGATGAGGGGCTTCTGCCCTCCAGACGCAGGGTTCACTGGCCGCTGATCTTCTCCCTCATGAGCTGCAGCATCATGTCTGAGTAGTGCTCCAGTAACTGCAGGGTTGGGGTGGAGGAGCTCCTCTCGTGGCTCGAGGACTCACTTGTACAAGGGTTTCTCTGCCCGACTCCCACCAAGTCCATTTCACTTTGCATGTAATTGAAGGCGTCAAAGAACAAAGCTCTTAGACGAGACTTCTCTTCATGGGAACCACCACAGCCTTCAACCTGGATGAATAAAATTGGATAAAAATACAGTTGTGGCTAAAGCAGGTATGTCCCCAAATTTCACAATATAACCTACATACATTATTTAGCTCTTAGATTTTCAGAATAAATAACCCAGCCTCACCAGGTCCATGTCAGAATGGCTGTATAATTTATAATTCAGATATCAAGTCCACGTATATTACATAATCCTTTAATAAAAAAAAAAAAGTTTAAACGCCGTCTCAACCCACTTAACCTGACAGCTTCTCAGAGTCAGTCCTCCCTGCCATTACCAATATCTCGCACTGCTCTGTACAAGCTGCAGCTTGTGGATCTTTTGAGTTCTCATCATAAAATCCTATTCTCGTTATTGTAAAAGAGCCCACTGTCATGCCTACCAGGCTATACCATTCCAGCAGGCACCAAGTTAGATCACTATGCATTGGAGGAATAGGAGAAAAAGAAACCTACTGAGAGTAGAAAGATAAGTAGTAGAAAGATAAAGCAGGCTCGGAAAGAGGAGAAGGATAAGGAAGGCGGGCTTGGGAAGAGGAGACAGAAGGGATGGGAAGAGAAGAAGGACAAAGTTGAGACATCTGATCATCACTTAATACATCTGGTGCTGTTCCGGTTTTTGGGTGTCTGGAAAGTACAGAGGAACCATCTGGCCTAGCTCATATGGTCAAGTTGAGCAAATGATTATAAACTAGCTGAGAATTATTATTTATTTATATAGCACCATTAATTCCATTGTGCTGTACATGAGAAGGGATTACATCAAAATACAAATATCACTTACAGTAAACAAAACTAACAATGACAGACTGATACAGAGGGGCGAGGACCCTGCCCTTGCGGACTTACATTCTACAGGATTATGGGGAAGGAGACAGTAGGTCGAGGGTTGAGGTAGCAGTTTATAGATATATTTGCGTTTATATGAGTATACAGTTAGGGCCAGAAATATTTGGACAGTGACACAATTTTCGCGAGTTGGGCTCTGCATGCCACCACATTGGATTTGAAATGAAACCTCTACAACAGAATTCAAGTGCAGATTGTAACGTTTAATTTGAAGGGTTGAACAAAAATATGTGATAGAAAATGTAGGAATTGTACACATTTCTTTACAAACACTACAAATTTTAGGAGGTCAAAAGTAATTGGACAAATAAACATAACCCAAACAAAATATTTTTATTTTCAATATTTTGTTGCAAATCCTTTGGAGGCAATCACTGACTTAAGTCTGGAACCCATGGACATCACCAAACGCTGGGTTTCCTCCTTCTTAATGCTTTGCCAGGCCTTTACAGCCGCAGCCTTCAGGTCTTGCTTGTTTGTGGGTCTTTCCGTCTTAAGTCTGGATTTGAGCAAGTGAAATGCATGCTCAATTGGGTTTAGATCTGGAGATTGACTTGGCCATTGCAGAATGTTCCACTTTTTGGCACTCATGAACTCCTGGGTAGCTTTGGCTGTATGCTTGGGGTCATTGTCCATCTGTACTATGAAGCGCCGTCCAATCAACTTTGCAGCATTTGGCTGAATCTGGGCTGAAAGTATATCCCGGTACACTTCAGAATTCATCCGGCTACTCTTGTCTGCTCTTATGTCATCAATAAACACAAGTGACCCAGTGCCATTGAAAGCCATGCATGCCCATGCCATCACGTTGCCTCCACCATGTTTTACAGAGGATGTGGTGTGCCTTGGATCATGTGCCGTTCCCTTTCTTCTCCAAACTTTTTTCTTCCCATCATTCTGGTACAGGTTGATCTTTGTCTCATCTGTCCATAGAATACTTTTCCAGAACTGAGCTGGCTTCTTGAGGTGTTTTTCTGCAAATTTAACTCTGGCCTGTCTATTTTTGGTATTGATGAATGGTTTGCATCTAGATGTGAACCCTTTGTATTTACTGTCATGGAGTCTTCTCTTTACTGTTGACTTAGAGACAGATACACCTACTTCACTGAGAGTGTTCTGGACTTCAGTTGATGTTGTGAACGGGTTCTTCTTCACCAAATTAAGTATGCGGCGATCATCCACCACTGTTGTCATCCGTGGACGCCCAGGCCTTTTTGAGTTCCCAAGCTCACCAGTCAATTCCTTTTTTCTCAGAATGTACCCAACTGTTGATTTTGCTACTCCAAGCATGTCTGCTATCTCTCTGATGGATTTTTTCTTTTTTTTCAGCCTCAGGATGTTCTGCTTCACCTCAATTGAGAGTTCCTTTGACCGCATGTTGTCTGCTCACAGCAACAGCTTCCAAATGCAAAACCACACACCTGGAATCCACCCCTGACCTTTTAACTACTTCATTGATTACAGGTTAATGAGGGAGACGCCTTTAGAGTTAATTGTAGCCCTTAGAGTCCATTGTCCAATTACTTTTGGTCCCTTGAAAAAGAGGACGCTATGCATTACAGAGCTATGATTCCTAAACCCTTTCTCCGATTTGGATGTGGAAACTATCATATTGCAGCTGGGAGTGTGCACTTTCAGCCCATATTATATATATAATTGTATTTCTGAACATGTTTTTGTAAACAGCTAAAATAACAAAACTTGTGTCACTGTCCAAATATTTCTGGCCCTAACTGTATATGATTATAAAGGAGTATACATGCAAGTGAGATCTTCATGATATATATATTTCCATCAAAGGAGGAAGGAGGTAGGGAAAGAAATCGAAGAAGGGAAATGGGGTAGGAACAGAGGAAGGAGTTAAGAAGAGCAGAAGGATGAAGGGACGAAGGTGGGGGGTTGGGGGAAGAGGAAGAGAACAATTAAGGATGTCTAATCCACTTCGGCCTGCAACCACCACCTTGCACACTTGGAGAACAGAGCCTGAATAACGCATAGCACAGGAAGCCTGCAACGGTCTGGTACAATGTGCCGTGACACAGACTGGGGGCTTTCCGTTAGGATGTTGGTAAACGTTACCAATTAAACCAAATAAATCTTCAAAGGCTTGGTCTTGGAGGCCAACAAGACCATTTCACAAATCTTTAGGAACAACGAAGAGCGTGTCCAAAAGGGATGGTATTAGGAATGTTCAAAAGGATGAGATGGGCAGAAAAAGGGCAAGACTGTAACCTCATTTAAGTGGAAGAGGAAAAATCACAATAGACAGTAAGCATGGAGGTTGAACTAAGCACCACCTTATCTTGGTGGGGGACCAGGAAGAGAGAATAATGATCTGTGGCCAGTTAAAAAAAAACCATAAATCCTTGGCCTGGTGGTAAGGGAATAATCACCTTTTCAGGTATGGATGGGAGAGGAAAATAAATAGAATCTTTCTTATTTGCTTCCGACTGACTGTTCTGAGAGGACTGAGGGTTCGCAAAGCTGTGAAAAGACTAGAAGAGGAGTCTGTTTTATCCCGGAAGGGCCAAAGAGACTGGTCCTGGTCTGGAGTAAATAACTCTAGCTTGACGCTTCAGATATAATTCTCGTTCATATGGGCCAGAAAAGAACGGAACCTTCAAAAAGATCCAGCTGTTAGAGAGCTCTGCTAAGCTTGGCCTGCCGACAGGAGTTTGACAAAGGCAGATCTGCAGGTGGGAACCACAGTAGACGAGGCGCAGGAGATAAGTTGCACAAAAGGGCAACTTGTCAGTATAAGAGAACTGATCTTCAGTCTTTTTGTGTGTTGTGGCAGAAAGCGCACCCTGGTGGAGTTCACAGAAGAATTCTGCCCAAAAGCCAAGAATGTTGTCTCAAAGAAAGACCTGGTAAAGGATTCAATGCAGTGACCTCTTAGGTTTTCCACTTAAGGCTGCATCCACCATGGGATTAGTAGCCATCTTGGACAGATGAAAAACTAGGAAGGAAATCCAAGAGGAACCACTGCTGGGACTTGGCAACAAATGGAAATAATCTCTTCCTGAAGGTGATGCAGTGGATATGAATGCTTAGCACAAGAGAAGAAGGTCTTGTCTGGGTGCTTCCATTTTCTTTGGATGACATCCTCAAACTCAGAATGGGAAGCAAATGTATATGGATGTACAAGACACAGCAAACCTCCGAGACGACCTTCCACATGCAGTGAGAAATGGGCTTTTAGACGAGGCGGTCTTCCCATAGAAACACATTCTAGTACTTACCTCTTTGTAGGTCTGTAGGGTCTTTTGGAAGACGCCGTGAAGCTCCTCAACTACCTGCTCACACCGACTCACCAGGACCTCCACATCTGACAAAGGCCAGAGGCAAATTATTATTTAGGATTCTGAATGGCATGTATCAACTTGTATAAACCTAAGTTCAAGCCCTGATTAAAGGGGTTCTCCAGGTGCAACTCGTATGTATTATTCATTTAAAGAGGTTTAAAAAAAATTAAAATGAGATTTTTGTGTACTCACCGTAAAATCTTTTTCTCCGAGTCAATCATTGGGGGACACAGGACCATGGGTGTTATGCTGCTGCCACTAGGAGGACACTAAGTAAACAAAAGATTAACTCCTCCTCTGCAGTATACACCCCTTCACTGGCTACAATTTCACCAGTTCGGTAGTAAAGCAGTAGGAGCATGAACAAATGACAAACTATGTCAAAAACCAAGAAGTAACAACAAGCCAAACAGGCTAACAGGGTGGGTTGCTGTGTCCCCCAATGATTGGCTCGGAGAAAAAGATTTTACGGTGAGTACACAAAAATCTCCTTTTCTCCTATGCCTCATTGGGGGACACAGGACCATGGGACGTACAAAAGCAGTCCCTGGGTGGGGAGCAATATGCTAATACCCCATGTACCACTTGCTTACGGCTAAGGAACTGCCGTTTGCAGAATACGCCTGCCAAGGGCGGCGTCTGCAGAAGAGAGAGAATGAATGAATGAATGAATGAATGTGGTAATGTTTGCCTGGTGCCGAATGGCCCACGAGGCGCCCACCGACCGGGTAGAATGGACCTTGATCCCAGCTGGGATAGGAACACCTTTGACACGATAGGATTCTTCAATGGCCGACCGAATCCATTTAGCAATAGTAGCTTTGGAAGCGGGAGAACCCTTCCTTGGCCCCTCTGGAAGAACAAAAAGGGCATCAGACGTGCGGAAGGGAGCCGTCCGCGAGATGTACCGACGAAGAGCTCTCACCACATCAAGAGAGTGCAGAGCCTTCTCAATGCGGTGGACCGGAGCCGGACAGAACGACGGCAGAACAATCTCATTGAGGTGGAAAGAAGAGACGACCTTGGGCAGAAAAGCGGGAGAGTGCAGCCAACTCCGAAACCCGCCTGATGGACGTAATAGCCACTAGGAACACTACTTTACAGGAGAGGAAAGTCAGGGACACGTCCTGTAGCGGTTCGATGGGAGTCTCCTGGAGAGCTCCGAGAACTAAATTAAGATCCCACGGATCCAAGGGCATTTTGTAGGGAGGCGCCACGTGGGAGACTCCCTGGAAAAAAGTCTTCACTGGCAATCTATTGGCAATCTTTCGCTGGAAAAGGACTGACAATGCCGAAACTTGACCCTTTAGAGAGCTAAGGGCAAGTTCCGACTAGTCCAGACTGAAGAAATTCTAGTATGGCAGGGATGGAAAATACCAAAGGGGATCTCCCCTGTGCATCGCACCATGAGAAGAAAATTCGCCAGGTACGGTGGTAACAGCGCGTGGAAACAGGTTTCCTAGCCCTGATCATGGTGAAGACACCTCGGGAGTGAAACCCGCTTCGCCTAAAATCCAGGATTCAACGGCCAGGCCGTCAAAGACAGGGCCACTGAGTTCTGGTGGTAAATGGGGCCCTGTGAGAGAAGATCCACGCGATCTGGAAGACGCCAGGGGGCGTCGGCGACCAGCTGAACCAGTTCCGCGTACCTTGCCCGGCGCGGCCAGTTCGGCGCGACAAGGATCACTGGTACCCCCTCTGCCCTGATCTTCTTGATGACCCTGGGCAGCAGGGGAAGAGGAGGAAAAATGTACGGGAGACTGAACTGGTGCCAAGGCAAGACCAGGGCGTCTACTCCGATGGCCCGTGGATTGAGTGACCGAGCAAAGAACTGTGGAACCTTGTTGTTCAACCTGGATGCCATGAGATCCACATCCGGAGTCCCCCAGCGAAGACAGATCTGCTGAAAAACCTCCGGGTGAAGAGACTACTCGCCCGAGGCGAGGCCCTGGCGGCTGAGGAAGTCCGCCGCCCAATTCTCCACACCCAGAATGTGGATCGCCGAGATGGGCGAATGATTGGATTCCGCCCAGTGCAGAATGTGGGACACCTCGAGCATAGCCATCTTGCTGCGGGTTCCCCCCTGACGATTGATGTACGCCACAGCCGTGGCATTGTCGGACTGGATTCTGACTGAGTGACCCGCCAGAAGGTGATGAAACTGAAACAATGCTAATCTGATAGCTCGTATCTCCAGGAGATTGATGGGAAGGCGAGACACTCGAGAGGACCACCGCCCCTGAGCTGTGTGTTGGTTGAAAACCGCCCCCCAGCCTATGAGGCTGGCATCGGTGGTCACCACCAACCACTGCACAGGGAGAAAGGATCTTCCCTGGCTTAGGGAGGACTTCAACATCCACCACCTGAGGGTCTTTCTGACCCATGGGGACAGGATGAAGCGGCGGTCGAGGGAGGACGGATTGCGGTCCCACGCCGACAGAAGCGCATGCTGAAGAGGACGGAGGTGAAATTGCGCGAATGGAACCGCTTCCATGGCAGCTACCATCCGCCCGAGAACGCGCATGCTGAACTGGATGGAGTGGGAGACTGGATGGGAAAGACTTTGGGCTCCCTGCTGCAAGGCCAAGGCCTTGTCTTGAGGGAGGATGACCAGACCGCGAGAAGTGTCCAGAGTCATTCCAAGGAAGGTAATCTGCTGGGCCGGAATCGGAGAGGATTTCTCGAAGTTTATCTTCCAACACAGGCGAGAAAGAGTATCCACCGTGAGAGCGACGGACTCTTCGCAGGCTGGGTAAGAAGGACCTTTTATTAGTAGGTCTTCCAGGTACGGAAGTACCACCACTCCCCTGGAATGAAGAATGGCCATGGCAGCCGCCATGACCTTCGTGAAGACCCTGAGGGCGGTGGCGAGGCCGAAAGGCAAGGCCACAAATTGGAAGTGCTCTCTGCGACACGCGAAGCGTAGGAACTTTTGATGCGGAGGAAAGATTGGGATGTGGAGGTAAGGATCCTTGATGTCTATGGACGCGAGGAATTCTCCTTTTTCCATAGACGCGACTACCGATCGGAGGGATTCCATCCTGAAGTGACGGACTTTACAAATTTGTTTAACAGTTTTAGGTCCAGGATCGGACGGAGCGATCCGTCCTTCTTTGGGACCACGAATAGGTTCGAGTAGAACCCTTTGAACCTTTGGTCTGGGGGAACTGGAATGATGACTCCGTCCCCTTGAAGTGCCCGTATGGCTTGAAGAAGAGCTGTTGTCCTTGATTTTGGAGGGCAAGACTGGAAGAAGCGCGTCGGGGGGGGGGGGGGGCGGGGGAGAAGAGAATTCTATTTTGTATCCGGTGGATACCAGTTCCCTGACCCACTCGTCGGAAACAACTGAGAGCCAGGCCTGGCGGAACAAAAGTAAACGCCTTCCTACCCTGGAAGCCGCAAAGAGTCATTGCGTGGAGGATCTATGGGATGTGGATCCCTTAGACCCGGGAGGTCTCGGTCTGGATTTCCACTTACGGTTAGGTCTGTAAGAGACCTGGGAGCCTCGGCCGCCGCGTGTGCCTTGCCCTGATGCGGAGGTGGAGGGTGCAGTAGACCAGTTGGTATTGCTGCGAAAGGGCCAAAATCGGGGTTGTTGATACCGAAACGGCCGGGTAGTCTTTTGCTGGGGAAGAAATTTACTTTTTTCCCCGGTGGCGACCGAGATGATTTGGTCTAGTTTTTCACCAAACAAACGACCCGCCTGGTAGGGCAGAGATGTCAAGGAGCGCTTGGAGGCCGAATCTGCTCGCCATTCCCTGAGCCACAGGGCTCTTCTGATGGAGATTGCATTCGCGGCTGCTTGTGCCGCGCAATTGGCTGCGTCTATTGAGGCATTAACTACAAAGTCCCCAGCCTGGGCTATCTGGTTAGCCAGGTGGACCGCTTCAGGAGGAAGGTCTCTAGCTTGCATGGTCGAGGAAAGCGTCTCGGCCCAAGCGGACATAGCCCTAGCCACCCAAGAGGCAGTGAAGGAGGGAAAGAGGTAAGCTCCTGTGGCCTCGAAGACGGAGCGAGCCAGATAATCAATCTGGCGGTCAGAGGGGTTCTTAACAGAGGAGCCGTCTGACAGGGACAGGATGGTTTTGGAAGCGAGATGTGACACAGCAGGGTCGACAGAAGGGGACTGCAGCCAGTCCTTGATTAGGTCCTGAGAAAAAGGATATTTGGCCTCTATGGGTTTTTGACCCATGAAACGTTTATCGGGGCGATCTCTATGTTTTTGTACAATTTCTTTGAACTCCGGATGGGTGACAAAAAACTTTTGGACACGTTTAGTCTTTTTGAACGACACCACGTGTTCGGGTGTAGACACGGATTCCTCGGTCACCTTCAGGGTCTGGTTAACCGCCTCAATGAGAGAGTCGAGTGTCTCTTGGGAGGGGGAGAAATCCTGAACGTAAGAATCGTCGGACTCATATTCAGAGTCGTTCGGGTTGTATGGGGAAGGGGACCGGTACGCAGAGGTCGCCGATGCTAAAAAACCAGCTGGCCCGTGGTCAGGGGAAGAAACATGGGCCCGTTTTCTGGAACCCTGAGAAAGAGGAGATAGCGTGCGCCCCCTGCTGGTGGGCGGATCCGTACCGTCGCCCGTATCCACCGTGGACTGACCTGAAGGGGGGCCCCGGAGGGAATCAACCGCCCTGACTAGAAAATCCATAGATCGTGACAGAGAAGCTGCCCACTCAGGGAGACTAGGCTCCACAGGGTCGGCGGCGGCATCAGCGGGAGGCGGCTGCACAGAGGCCGGGACACAATCCGCACACACTAGTGTGAGCTCGGGGCAGGGCCGCATTGCAAGTGGCACATACAGTGAAAAATACTGTGTGCTTCTTGTTTCCCTTTTTAGTCTCCTTGGATTGAGACATAGTGTCTTTGGAGACAGAGCGGGCAGTATACACAGGGAAAGGGTTAAGCTTTCTTGAAGCAGCTTACCCACGGTCCTGTGCCTGTGTCCCCGGGGAGGAATTAGCCGTGGCGGTTCTGGAGAGCTTGCAGGGAGGTAGAGCAATATGGCCCCCGAGATCTGCAGGGCGCCTCTCGTCCCAGACGAGAAGCGCCAAAATAGGGGGCGGGGTTACGGTCGTGGGAGGGATCTGCCCACTGCAGCCTACTCCGGCTGAAAAGCCGGGGACTAAATTTCTGGCCTGCCCGGCGATGCGCGGCGGCGGCCGCGACGGAGCGCTGCTTACCACCGCTGACCGTGGCTGACGGCGCCTCTCCCCAGGGACCCGGACCGCATCGCTGCCGCAGAGTGGGGGCGCAGAGAGATTGTATACTCACAGCGTTGCAGGACCTCCTGTCCTGTGAGGGTGCGCACTCAATCCATGCACCCTGGATGGGGGGATGGAGAGGCCCCTGATGCGTCCTCATCCCCAAAAAGGGGTTTGTCTTGGGGCTTTGTGGATCTTCCTCTGTCGTGCCCCGGAGAGGTACATGAGAGCAGGGCTCTATGTGCTCGCTGCAGGGAGGGAGGTAGTGGGAGGAAATCGGGACCAAAGATGGAACCGATGCCCCAGCAATAATTTGCCCCAGACGTCGCAGGAGAGGGACGGGGAGGAATACTCGCCGTGCTCGCCTGTTGTTGGTTCGGGGGAGAGCGGGCCCTATAAAAAAAGGACCCGTCGCCCCCTTCACTCCGTTGGGTAAAATTAAAATCAAGAATTAAAATAAAAATTAAAAACAAGAAAGTGGGGGTCTGAAAACAGACCCAAGTGCCTCCTACAGACACTAAGCAAGAACTGGTGAAATTGTAGCCAGTGAAGGGGTGTATACTGCAGAGGAGGAGTTAATCTTTTGTTTACTTAGTGTCCTCCTAGTGGCAGCAGCATAACACCCATGGTCCTGTGTCCCCCAATGAGGCGTAGGAGAAAATAAAAAGTTTTGTCTTTTTCTAGGAGCATAAAACTCCTCCACAGTTTCAGAGCAGCGCTTACAAACGAGAGATTCTTGCCTAAAAAACTGTCCACCACTACTAAACCTCGGAGGTGGCCGATAACCTAGGCAGCAATCAGTAAGCTACGAAATAAAAAATCCTTCTGTTCTTAGGATCGAGAGGTAAAATGCAACGTTCCTAGTTTTCACAAGCGCTTTGCAATTTTACCCAGATGAAACCGGGGATAAAAAAAACAATGAGGGAACACCCTGCAGTAAATAGTAATAGCACATGTAGACAACATAGGCGTGCCCCAGTCAGGATGGCCCCTAACTCTGGTAACCCACCTCACTATGTCCCACACGTTTGAGTTTTGCATCTTGTCGATATAGCTTTCCATTGGCTGGTGTGAGACAGTCAGGCCCAGGTCCATCTTTTTTGAGGCCTGCTGGCACATAGCGTGGTGACTGACTAGAGTTAGGAACCATCTTGATTGGGCACACCTTGTCGCGGTGGCATGGCTTTTTACACTCTGAGTTTGACAAGGGGAACAGAGGAGGAGGGATCCTAAAGTTTTTAGCTGGAGTCGTGCTTCTTTACCTTGTTCTCCAGGACAGCCACATGAAGCCGCATCTGGAGAAGACGGGCCACTTCTTGTGTCGTTGGCCTCTCCAATGACCAGGCTGCTTGTATGGAGACTGGCACTTCCATGGCTTGGAAGTTCTGCTATGGACGCTCTTCTAGGGAAGTCCTGGATCTCCGGTGGCTGATTGACCGATGAGGAGCTTCTTCTTTTCTGCATTTCCAGGTTAGGGACGTTCTTTCGGACATCTCCACCTTTTGGCCTTATCTCCTCCCTTTTTGACGTCTTCGATAGGTTATTGACAGATTTGGCCTTTTTCTTCAGGCGAGGGATAAATCCGTAGGTGGACGGCGGCGGCATTAGCAGCTTATCACTTACCGGGTTGGTGGAGAGGACTGAAGACTTTACTCTCTCTTGGTGTAAGGATGGGATCTGCTCGTAAGAAGAAGCAGAGGAAAGAGGCTTATGGGGGTCGTCCTCCGCGGGAAGAAACTTGTTCTGCTCTAGAGAGTGTAAGTCGTTACTAGACAGCGGCCGGGACATGTGAGACAGCTGCCGATGCTCTTCTGCTTGACCCCCATTGAGGCTTTCTCCCATCGATACGCTACGAAATATTTTCGCCTTGAAACTAGCAGTGGCCTCCATGTAAGATCGGTTTCTGCTGCATTTCTGCTTATTCAGCCAACAGCCGGGGAACGAGGATCTGGAGGAGGACGCCTTCTCGCTTACTTGAATTTTTTGCACACTGGACATGGAATTTGTGATTTCTGGACAAACTGAAAATTGAACCAAAAAAATAAATAAAAAATAGGTGCAAACCTAAAAGCAGGCGAACAACAATGAAAATCAGAAGAAGAAAAAAAGTGCAAGTATAAACAAACAAACAAAAAAAAGAATATAATCCCAACATTTTTCATAATTTTTCCCTTTTTCTTTAATCTCTCTAAAAAATTTGTAACAAATTCTAGACCTGTCCCCCCCCTGTCCTACTTTCCGTCCTGTCCATCTTGGTGCAAGGCAATACTCTGCAGCAGGAGCCTCCCCCCACCAGTGTTCAATGAGACCAGGAACACCGAACATCGCAACCTTTGTTCTCAACTCTGAAAAATGGAAAATACGAGGAGGGAATCATCATAATTTTACGTGCAAAATTTGTATTCTCGCTCTGGGTCTGCCAGTCTGTGCATCCTAGTCCCGGATTTAAGTCAACACTGCAGCCGATGCACGGCAGACATTACCGGTACGTGCGGACGATGTGACCCGTAAGCACAAACCTGCAAGAATCGTCCGATAATTGCCTAATATATATATTTTTTTTCCCCAAACAGAGGCATTACAATGATGATTTTTATTTCTGATCTAATTTAGATGCTAAAATTTCCCACCAGCCTAAGGATCTAAGGAAGCTGTGGATAAACCCACAGGGGGACTTACCGGCATTTTTTTCAGACTCTCTCCTTTCTGTTGCCTTTTCTTCAGGTGTCTCCCATAAAAGATAAAATAATACAACAAAATATATATATATATATATATATATATATATATATATATATATACACACACACACACACACACACACACACACACTTAAAGGGTGTTGACGATTTCACCAGATTTCTGCCCACAGGCTGTTTAGTGTTAAAAGTAATTTAAAAAAAAACCATACGAGCATTCCTTACTGAGTCTCTGATGTTTGACTGCAGCGGTGACCTCACATGGACAGTCTTGAAGTCAATCACTGTGCTGGAGAGACTATAGCAACACTCAACCCACTCATGTTCTGCTGCTGTCCAGTTTCCTGCTTCATAAGTCCAGTCACAGAGTCGCGTGACCGCTGCAGGCAATCACTGGTTGCAGAGCTGCACCCACTAGATGTATATTCCCCCCTCCAATATTTTAGAAAAAATATCACTACCTAGACAACCCTTTAAAATATCTAATTGTGAAGGTAAAGAAAACAAAAAAACAAACACAGAAGTGGACTCATCCGTAATAACATCGATATTAGGACCCAAATTCATCCTCTTACATCCGGTGTCGGCTGAGATCGCGCCGGGTCGTCTTTGGTTTCTGAGCCCACTGCTGTCGCCATCTGGGGGCTGCCGGGTGCAAGGCTAAATCCAGTCCTGTAGAATAAAAGGAGAACGCCATTAAGAGATGCCGTAACCTGAAGTAGCTGCTGTGACCGGCAGAATCGGATGCGTTACTTACCGGTTCATCCTGAGGCTCCGGGATAAGAATCGAGAAGAGAAGCTCAGGCGCGGGTTCAGCGTCTCATCGTCCTCATCCGGCTGCAGATCTTTCAGCGAGTTGTCGAACTTCTCTGCACATATGAATTGTTGAAGTGAGAAAATTACCAGCACCAAGAAACGCGTTCCAAACCTTAGAAGGCCCCATCGGCGGACCGGCAGGTTCTAGGCTTCACGATCACAGATGCTGCACTGGAATCGAGCCGCGTCGCAGAAATCCAACCGTGAAGAATGAAAGAGGTGGCACTGCGAGGTCAAATAACAATCGTCTTTATTAAGGGTAATTAGTCCATGGATGCAGCAGGTACGAGGACCGATGAAGAGTCAGATCGACGCGAAACGGCTGTCGTCCGCTGCTGCACCTGCTCCCCTGCATCCATGGACTAATTACCCTTAATAAAGAACAATCTTATTTGATCACGCAGTGTCACCTTTTTCATTCTTCATGGTTGAACTTCTCTGCACAGAAGACGCAGGATTATTATATAAAAGAATATTAAGTCCCTCCAAGAACAAGGAGCTGCAGGGCCACCATCTTGTGTGGAACAGTGGTGAGCATGCCCGACCGCCGCTCTGTTCATTCTCTAGGGGACTAACAGACAAAGCAGAGTGCAGCGCTCCGCATGCCCGACCTCCGCTCCGTTCATTCCCTATGGGACTGACGGACAAAGCAGAGTGCAGCGCTCCGCATGCCCGACCTCCGCTCCATTCATTCTCTATGGGACTGACGGACAAAGCAGAGTGCAGCACTCCGCATGCCCGACCTCCGCTCCATTCATTCTCTAGGGGACTAACAGACAAAGCAGAGTGCAGCACTCCGCATGCCCGACCGCCGCTCTGTTCATTCCCTATGGGACTGACGGACAAAGCAGAGTGCAGCACTCCGCATGCCCGACCGCCGCTCCATTCATTCTCTAGGGGACTAACAGACAAAGCAGAGTGCAGCACTCCGCATGCCCGACCGCCGCTCTGTTCATTCCCTATGGGACTGACGGACAAAGCAGAGTGCAGCACTCCGCATGCCCAAGACCGCCGCTCCATTCATTCTCTATGGGACTGACGGACAAAGCAGAGTGCAGCACTCTGCATGCCCGACCTCCGCTCCATTCATTCTCTAGGGGACTAACAGACAAAGCAGAGTGCAGCACTCCGCATGCCCGACCTCCGCTCCATTCATTCTCTAGGGGACTAACAGACAAAGCAGAGTGCAGCACTCCGCATGCCCGACCGCCGCTCTGTTCATTCCCTATGGGACTGACGGACAAAGCAGAGTGCAGCACTCCGCATGCCCGACCGCCGCTCTGTTCATTCCCTATGGGACTGACGGACAAAGCAGAGTGCAGCGCTCCGCATGTCCGACCTCTGCTGCATTCATTCTCTAGGGGACTAACAGACAAAGCAGAGTGTAGCGCTCCGCATGCCCGACCTCCGCTCCATTCATTCTCTAGGAGACTAACAGACAAAGCAGAGTGCAGCGCTCCGCATGCCCGACCTCCACTCCATTCATTCTCTAGGGGACTAACAGACAAAGCAGAGTGCAGCGCTCCGCATGCCCGACCTCCGCTCCATTCACTCTCTAGGGGACTAACAGACAAAGCAGAGTGCAGCGCTCCGCATGCCCGACCTCCACTCCATTCATTCTCTAGGGCAGAGGTCCCCAACTCCAGTCCTCAAGGCCCACCAACATGTCATGTTTTCAGGATTTCCTTAGTCTTGCCCAGGTAATAATTGCATCACCTGTGCAATGTAAAGGAAATCCTGAAAACATGACCTGTTGGTGGGCCTTGAGGACTGGAGTTGGGGACCTCTGCTCTAGGGGACTAATTGACAAAGTAGAGTGCAGCGCTCCGCATGCCCGACCGCTGCTCTTTTCATTCTCTATGGGACTAACAGACAAAGCAGACTGCAGCACTCCGCATGCCCGACCTCAAGTTAGGGCTCTGTAGTACCTTGTTCCCTGGATTGCTGGGGGTCCCTTAGGATTTAAATAACTTACAGAAAAACAAAAACCCTACACAGATGAGGTGTGAACACAAAGATTGAAAAAGAAAAAAAATAAATACAAAAATACCCCCAAAACATTGCTTAATTCTATATTTGTAAGGCAAAAGAAAAAAAAATGCAAGGAAAAAACAACAGGGGCGAAAAACAATTTGTACCTCATAAAAAGAGCTCATACAGCTCTGCGCTTGCCCTTTCTGGCGCCATGGGAGTGATTCAGAAACGCTTCAGGTACGTGTGCATTTAATGTGGTCTCACTTTTAATACATCTAGAAGGCCGTAATGGCACAGCGAATATAAAAAACGTAGAGTAGGACTGCGCCATTATGAGAATGCCGTGACGTGGCAGCTCAAAGAAGCGATCAAGTGTTTGCTAAAGGTCTCATTTTGAAATACACTTAGAAATCAATATGTGCACTTTACGTATTGCGTGCTGACCACAAGCAGCGCTGGCTTCCCATATATATAAATCTAAAAAAAAAAAAAAAAATTATATAAATATATATATATATTCAAGCAAAAAACAGGCAGCACTCCATTGTCTTGAATATCTTGTGCAGAGTTTATTCAGACCCACATGTCTTAATCACGACGTTTCGGCTCGAACTGAGCCTTTCTCAAGCAGTGAGTGAACCATTTGTGTGCATATAAATACATTCTAAGCCATAACCGGCCTTAATTAGCCATTAGTGAACAGTATATGTGTTAATAGTTTACTTACAAAAATACTAATTAGTATCATAAAGTTCTACAGTGCATGCCTTCTGTGCTAGTGCTACTGTGTATCGTTATTCATAATATACACTTCTTACTTACGGAGCTGTTTACTGGCAATGGAGGACCTCTTCAAACACCTCGGCGTTCTCTAAGCGCAACTGCGCATGTCCACTACGTCACAACAGTGTGTTAGACCGCGGACCAATCAGCAATGTCGGCGCCTGCGCATTAGCGCTACATATCACCATATTGGTAGTGGCATCTCATACAAGGAGGTCAATTCTCTACTCAAGAGACAGCGCCTGCGCATACAGCGCTAAACGGCACCTAACGCCACCCTTCACTTGCCAACATTGATTCCAACTTCTGTGCGACCATAATAAACTTAAAGCTAAAGTTCTTTGTTCTCACAATATATCTTCATTTCACCGGGCTTACCATTGCCTCTATTAATTCGTGCCCTATGGACCTTTCAACGCATATAATCGCCCTGACACTACGGGCTCAACCATACAACGGCCAATGCCCGTAGGTCATACAGTCACATGCCTAGCAGCGAGTTAACCCTCTCAGGTCAGCTCGCCCCAGGCTTAGACTGTAACAGCGATAGCGTCTACGTCCCGGCATATAGACTCTACTGAAGTTAAAGTTAATAAACAACTGCTGTATAATATTTTAACTGCTTTTATTTATCAATCCGCGGTCCGACACAGTATGGGACCAAAAACAGAGGATATATATAACATTCTTCAAACTCAAATATTTATCTGTATGTCCTCCATGTCCGTAAACACTTCTCCGACAATCTTCAGCTCCCATAAGGGCATCAGACGAAATCTAGATAAAATTAGAAAAATACATTTTCGTGAATTTCACAGTATTATCTAAGATTAAAAACAAGTAGTCACATTACTGACTCATTGGGACCCACAATATCATACAACAGAGTTCATGAACATTATTAGATGATTGTATGCATTTTAAAATCTGCATTAAGTCCTCCCGGTCTCAGGGTATTAAGTTCGTAAATCCACATTAGTTCTTTTTTCTTAAGTATCAACTCCCTATCACCTCTTGTTCTCTGTATTGGAACAGCATCTATGATTTTACACTTTAGATCCTTTTCAGTGTGTTTACAATCAGCAAAGTGCTTAGGGACAGGAAGGTCCACTCTATTTTTTCTAATACTATATCTATGCTGGTTCATTCTCGTTTTGAACTTGCAAGTTGTTTCTCCAACGTACCAAAGATTACATGAGCACATATATAACATGATCCGAGCTGCAAGTAAGGAATTGTTTTATATTATATACCTTTCCCGTTTTCGGATGTACAAATGTAGGTCCCTTGAGCATATACGTACAATTAACGCAGTTCAAACAAGGGAAGCATCCATTTCTTTTACTGCCTGTAAGATATCTCTGGGTGTCTTTTCTTTTGGGACCAATATCAGATTGTATAATCATATCTTTGATATTCCTACTTCTCTTGTAGGAGTATAGTGGTGGCATTTTGAATTCTGGTAATTTTGGTAAGCATCTTCCTAACATAGTCCAGTGTTTATTGATGATGTTAGCTACTTCCCTACTTTCTTCAGTATATGTAGAGACAAAAGGAACCCTGTTCTGGATTCTCCTGTGTCTACCATATGATTCACCACAAATTAGTTGCAATCTCTCTTTTCCCATAACCTTATTTTTTGTTTCTTCTAATAATCTCTTAGGGTAGCCTCTATTCAAAAATTTCTTAATTAGCTGATCTATTGTTCTGTCAGCTGTATCCTCTTCCCTCACTATACGCCTAAGTCTAAGTAGTTGGCTAAGGGGAATTGATCTTTTCATTGAGCAAGGGTGTTGACTATCATATAGGAGCAAATTGTTCCTGTCTGTGTTTTTCACATACAATGTCGTAGGGAAGTAGCTAACATCATCAATAAACACTGGACTATGTTAGGAAGATGCTTACCAAAAATACCAGAATTCAAAATGCCACCACTATACTCCTACAAGAGAAGTAGGAATATCAAAGATATGATTATACAATCTGATATTGGTCCCAAAAGAAAAGACACCCAGAGATATCTTACAGGCAGTAAAAGAAATGGATGCTTCCCTTGTTTGAACTGCGTTAATTGTACGTATATGCTCAAGGGACCTACATTTGTACATCCGAAAACGGGAAAGGTATATAATATAAAACAATTCCTTACTTGCAGCTCGGATCATGTTATATATGTGCTCATGTAATCTTTGGTACGTTGGAGAAACAACTTGCAAGTTCAAAACGAGAATGAACCAGCATAGATATAGTATTAGAAAAAATAGAGTGGACCTTCCTGTCCCTAAGCACTTTGCTGATTGTAAACACACTGAAAAGGATCTAAAATGTAAAATCATAGATGCTGTTCCAATACAGAGAACAAGAGGTGATAGGGAGTTGATACTTAAGAAAAAAGAACTAATGTGGATTTACGAACTTAATACCCTGAGACCGGGAGGACTTAATGCAGATTTTAAAATGCATACAATCATCTAATAATGTTCATGAACTCTGTTGTATGATATTGTGGGTCCCAATGAGTCAGTAATGTGACTACTTGTTTTTAATTTTAGATAATACTGTGAAATTCACGAAAATGTATTTTTCTAATTTTATCTAGATTTCGTCTGATGCCCTTATGGGAGCTGAAGATTGTCGGAGAAGTGTTTACGGACATGGAGGACATACAGATAAATATTTGAGTTTGAAGAATGTTATATATATCCTCTGTTTTTGGTCCCATACTGTGTCGGACCGCGGATTGATAAATAAAAGCAGTTAAAATATTATACAGCAGTTGTTTATTAACTTTAACTTCAGTAGAGTCTATATGCCGGGACGTAGACGCTATCGCTGTTACAGTCTAAGCCTGGGGCGAGCTGACCTGAGAGGGTTAACTCGCTGCTAGGCATGTGACTGTATGACCTACGGGCATTGGCCGTTGTATGGTTGAGCCCGTAGTGTCAGGGCGATTATATGCGTTGAAAGGTCCATAGGGCACGAATTAATAGAGGCAATGGTAAGCCCGGTGAAATGAAGATATATTGTGAGAACAAAGAACTTTAGCTTTAAGTTTATTATGGTCGCACAGAAGTTGGAATCAATGTTGGCAAGTGAAGGGTGGCGTTAAGTGCCGTTTAGCGCTGTATGCGCAGGCGCTGTCTCTTGAGTAGAGAATTGACCTCCTTGTATGAGATGCCACTACCAATATGGTGATATGTAGCGCTAATGCGCAGGCGCCGACATTGCTGATTGGTCCGCGGTCTAACACAGTGTTGTGACGTAGTGGACATGCGCAGTTGCGCTTAGAGAACGCCGAGGTGTTGCTCCGTAAGTAAGAAGTGTATATTATGAATAACGATACACAGTAGCACTAGCACAGAAGGCATGCACTGTAGCACTTTATGATACTAATTAGTATTTTTGTAAGTAAACTATTAACACATATACTGTTCACTAATGGCTAATTAAGGCCGGTTATGGCTTAGAATGTATTTATATGCACATAAATGGTTCACTCACTGCTTGAGAAAGGCTCAGTTCGAGCCGAAACGTCGTGATTAAGACAAGTGGGTCTGAATAAACTCTGCACAAGATATTCAAGACAATGGAGTGCTGCCTGTTTTTTGCTTGAATCTATGGACTGAGGTTAGCCGGTGGACGGGCTTCCTGAAGGCTTTGCACCCGCAGATAAGTTAAAACGTTGTGCTGTTCCTTTTTTTACCTCTATCTATCCATCTATGTCCAACAGAAACATTGCTGATGCCGCCCTGAACTCATCCAAAAGAGGGAGAAGACAGCTGTGATTTCTGCAAAAATCAAGTGTGTGTGGCTGTGTGCGCCGGACCCCACAAACCACAGCAGACATGCCGGCTGCCCCTTCACACTTTCACCAGGTCTCTATACTCTGGAATGACCCCCTGTCTGGGTGTCAGGGCATGATGGGAGTTTTAGTATTTGTTTTTTAAGCCACAGCATGAGGACCCTGGTGAAGATAAATGGTCAATCACTGGCCTGATGAACTACAGATTTGATGCTTCTGGACGCCATGGTCACCTGCAGCCAGATCATCAGCCAACGTGTCGAAGTGCATCTGCAGAAATCTCTGCTGTTCTGGGGTCTCTGAGCAGAGGTTCTCCTCGGGATTGTTATAATCTAGCTCCACTTCTGACATCTGCGAATCTTCATCTGCAAAGATCAAATACATAATACAAAGTTATGGAAAAATCTGGACAATGCGAGAGTGTGGGGGAAACCAGGGGACGGGCACCGGACCACTAATGACACATACTAACAGATGGGAGACGATGCTTGTGAAGGTATTATCAGAAGGTCCAATAGGGAGAGACAAAATGGAGAGCCAAAACGCAACTTTGATAGTCCACGTTTAGCAGTTAGTTCAGGGACTATTCATCTCATCGGGGGATGACTTGCCCTTTATATTGGAATCTGATTTTATCAGACACTACAACCAGCCAACTACTGCTGCAGCTCCATACTAGGTTAAAGGGATCCCGTCAGCAGGATTGTGCTCAGTAACTACGGACACTGTCAGGTCGGCGCCGTTATACTGATACCTGGTGATGAAATCCGTCTTGTGGTTCTTGTGGAATCTCTATTTTCAGTTCTGAGTTAATGATATGCCCGTGCTCCGGGGCGGAGCTGTGCGGGGTCTTCATGTGGTGGTCTGGTTAGGAATTCACCAGTATGGCTTCTGACCGCCCCCTAGTTTACATAATGATTATTATATATTCATAATCGCAGAAAAGGATGTAGAAAAGCATAATCGCATTTCTACAGTGTTAATAAATGTGGTTCTGGTTATCCTGATATTAATAAAAAATCCATTTGAAAATGGCGCCCGCCATGCCTGCGCAGTAGCGGCTATCTTTGTATATAGAGGTGATCTGACAGCCACTACTGCGCAGTCACCGGCAGCGCCATCTTGCTAGAGAAAAAATAAATACATTTCCTCCTCCAAGATGGCATTGCCAGTAGTTGCTATTGCACAGGCAGCAGCAGTGGCTTTTTTTTTCTCTAGCAAGAAGGCGCCGCGGGCGACTGTGCAGTAGCAGCTGTCAGATCACCTCTATATACACCGATAGCTGCTACTGCACAGGCACAGTGCGCGCCATTTTCAAATGGATTTTTTTTGGGAGTATCAGGATAACCTCAAACATAGTAATTATAAAGCACATTACACATGCGATTATGCTGCAGCAAAAGTGCCACGGCCGGCGCCTGCCTGCAGAAGGGGATTTTTTTCTCCAGTATGTACATATAATATTCATTATGTAAACCAGAGGGCAGGTCAATGAGGGATCAGTCTGAAGCCATACAGAAGAATACCTAATCAGAGCACCCCACACAGGCTGCCCCGGAGCACGGGCAGATCATTAACACAAAACTGAAAATAAAGATTACACAACAACCACAAGACAGATTCCATCACCAGGTATCAGTGTAATCAGTATAACGCAACCGACGTGACAGTGTCTGTAGGTTACTGAGCACAATCCTGCTGACGGGTTCCCTTTATTGGGGCTGTCCACTACTAGGACAACCACTTCTTAAACTAAAGGTTTGGCCCTGATAAAAACAAAGCTTATACTCGCCTCCTGTTCCAGCGGTGTCGGCATTCGCTCTCCCCGGGCCTGTAATGCGGTGGAATGACACGTGATGCCCGGCGTCACCGTCTCACCCTTCTGACAAACTGAACATGAAGAGGCGTCCGGGAGCAGCCGATCTCCGACTTCCTCTTCATGTTCAGTTCGTACAAAGTCGGAGACCGTGACGCTGATTGGGCGCCGGGCATCATGTCTCACAACACCGCATCACAACCCCGGGGACAGCGAGTGCCGATGGCACAGGAGGAGAGTATAGGCTTTATTAATTTTATCTGGGGGCAAAACATTCCGTTAAAGGAGGGAGTGTCCTAGTAGTGGAGAACCCCTTTAATAACACAATATGAATACACATGTACCCTGTATATACTGTGCAATAACTACAGAAATAGTGTAAGATAGGAGACAAGAAGAGGGGCACCGTTATCAGTAGTGGCGGCAGTTACCTGGGTCACAGCCGGATAACAGCCCATCGATGAGCGCAGCATTGCCCTTGTCAAAAGTCCTTTCTTCAATAGAAAAATAACTGAAAAATAGCAACAAAAAAAAACAAAAAACCTATTATACAATATTAAAGCACCTGTCCATTTAGGTAACTGATTAGATTACAGCACACGCAGACATGAGAAATTCCTGCTCCACTGCCTCGAATTGGCACATGGTAATGTAGCACTGAGCAATGTAGCTGTGACTCCAGCACTTGGGTTAGAAATGCTTACCTTACATGATGCAGTTTTTTTGTAGTATTTCTCACACCAGTGTTGGATTCCCAGCTACTCTGCTCAGTACTGCAGTATGATACTACAAAATAGCAACATGAAAGGTAACATTCAGCAGTACTGAGCAGTGTAACTGTGAACCTATTGCTTGGCTGAGCTAAACACTTAGTAGGAATCAACAATTTTTGTAGGTCTCTGTCACTTTTACTTTGTCCCCCCCCCCCCCAGATGTAATATGATACTTCAGTTGTCTGCAAGTGCTCCTTTTGAAAAAGATGAAGAGTTCGGCAGGCAGGGAGAAGTCGCTTATAAGTGGAGAAAGAAGCAGATTCTTTTGATAAAGATGGACTACATTTCTTATAATATGGATTTTTGAAGTGTTTCTTGAAACGACAAAGAGCCCAATATAATTACCGAGAGACAGACTATGGAGTATGTGACTCTGGAGAAAGGGGCAGAGGGTTCCTGTTGTGCCTGCCCGTAGTAGGGTAAACGCAGGGGGAAGCGGGTGGTCACAAGGCGAAGCAGACAGCCTGCTTTGAAGACGGGGTAGGAGGGAGACAATTTTTTTTTGTTACCTTTCTTCTTGCTGGGACACGTGAAGGGATGACGGGTAGTAGATACCGCTGGACTCTGAGGACTGGGACTGAACGTCTGTGTCATCTAATGCAGACGCCGTCTCGGTGATGAACGTCCTATTGTCCAAGAAGTTGTTTCCATCCTCGGACTGAAGAGAGCAGAAAAGTTCTGAGAGTCAAAGCCGGATTAGAGTATTCAGTGGTCACGGTCCGATGGAGAGGTGGGAACCGGAAGTTCGGCTGTGATCACGTGAACAATTGGAGATCGCTACAATGAACGGAGCGGTGGTCCAGCTCGCACACTACCAGGCCACAGGAGTGAACGGAGCGGTGGTCCAGCTCGCACACTACCAGCCCACAGGAGTGAACGGAGCGGTGGTCCAGCACGCATACCAGGCCACAGGAGTGAACGGAGCGGTGGTCCAGCACGCACACTACCAGGCCACAGGAGTGAACGGGGCGGTGGTCCAGCACGCACACTACCAGGCCACAGGAGTGAACGGGGCGGTGGTCCAGCACGCACACTACCAGGCCACAGGAGTGAACGGAGCGGTGGTCCAGCACGCACACTACCAGGCCACAGGAGTGAACGGAGCGGTGGTCAAGCTCGAACACTACCAGGCCACAGGAGTGAACGGAGCGGTGGTCCAGCACGCACACTACCAGGCCACAGGAGTGAACGGAGCGGTGGTCCAGCTCGAACACTACCAGGCCACAGGAGTGAACGGAGCAGTGGTCCAGCTCGCACACTACCAGGCCACAGGAGTGAACGGAGCGGTGGTCCAGCACGCACACTACCAGGCCACAGGAGTGAACGGAGCGGTGGTCCAGCTCGAACACTACCAGGCCACAGGAGTGAACGGAGCAGTGGTCCAGCTCACACACTACCAGGCCACAGGAGTGAACAGAGCGGTGGTCCAGCTCACACACTACCAGGCCACAGGAGTGAACGGAGCGGTGGTCCAGCTCGCACACTACCAGGCCACAGGAGTGAACGGAGCGGTGGTCCAGCTCTCACACTACCAGGCCACAGGAGTGAACGGAGCGGTGGTCCAGCTCGCACACTACCAGGCCACATGAGTGAACGGAGCGGTGGTCCAGCACGCACACTACCAGGCCACATGAGTGAACGGAGCGGTGGTCCAGCACGCACACTACCAGGCCACAGGAGTGAACGGAGCGGTGGACCAGCTCGCACACTACCAGGCCCCAGGAGTGAACGGAGCGGTGGTCCAGCTCACACACAACCAGGCCACAGGAGTGAACGGAGCGGTGGTCCAGCTCACACACTACCAGGCCACAGGAGTGAACGGAGCGGTCATCCAGCTCACACTACCAGGCCACAGGAGTGAACAGAGCGGTGGTCCAGCTCACACTACCAGGCCACAGGAGTGAACGGAGCGGTCATCCAGCTCACACACTACCAGGCCACAGGAGTGAACGGAGCGGTCATCCAGCTCACACTACCAGGCCATAGGAGTGAACGGAGCGGTGGTCCAGCTCGCACACTACCAGGCCACAGGAGTGAACAGAGCAGTGGTCCAGCTCGCACACTACCAGGCCACAGGAGTGAACAGAGCGGTGGTCCAGCTCGCACACTACCAGGCCACAGGAGTGAACGGAGCGGTGGTCCAGCTCGCACACTACCAGGCCACAGGAGTGAAGAGAGCGGTGGTCCAGCTCGCACACTACCAATTCACAGGAGTGAACGGAGCGGTGGTCCAGCTCACACACTACCAGGCCATAGGAGTGAACGGAGCGGTGGTCCAGCTCGCACACTACCAATTCACAGGAGTGAACGGAGCGGTGGTCCAGCTCACACACTACCAGGCCACAGGAGTGAACAGAGCAGTGGTCCAGCTCGCACACTACCAGGCCACAGGAGTGAACAGAGCGGTGGTCCAGCTCGCACACTACCAGGCCACAGGAGTGAAGAGAGCAGTGGTCCAGCTCGCACACTACCAGGCCACAGGAGTGAACGGAGCGGTGGTTTGGCTCACACACTACCAGGCCACAGGAGTGAACGGAGCGGTGGTTCGGCTCACACACTACCAGGCCACAGGAGTGAACGGAGCGGTGGTTCGGCTCACACACTACCAGGCCACAGGAGTGAACGGAGCGGTGGTTCGGCTCACACACTACGGTTACGTTCACACAAGAGACTTTGGGTCCCTAAGCCCTTATGATCTGTGGTTGTCCCTTCAATGTAAAGGTAATTAACATTTTTAGGTAAACCCATTTAAGGTAGTCTATAACTGAACCGGTTAAAGCCTTGTTGGGCTGAGGGTCCAATCCACATTAATGAAAAGCATGCTCATGGCCAATTGAGGTGGTCAGAATAGAGAAGTAGGCACCTTATTTTCAAAGAGGCGTGTGCACCACCATGAGTGGGATGTGGATTTGCAGGGAAGAGCCTCAGAAAGACCCATCCAGACATAACAGGATGGGTCACGCGCCCCTCAGGAAATTCTGGGGAGGAGAGTTCCCCGATGCCAGGACTACAACGCTGGCATCTGCCACGAGCATCCAACATGTTTTACTGCCCTGGAGCATCTCACTGACATCAGTGGGGTTACATTCCTCACCTCTAGCAGGTCCTGAAGACTTCTGGGTTCAATTCCTTCCAGGTCTGTGGTCTCGTCCAAGAAGGAGTGCGCTCCGGGCTCGTGGTCCGGGGTACAGCAGTAGCTACAATCATTGTCGTTCAAGAAGTTTCGAATCAGAATGGCACCGCTGTCACTTTGGGCCCAACGTCCCAGAGGCTGGTACAGATTTTGGGAGAGGACGACCAGGGGTTTATTCTTGTCTTTATCCTGTAACACCATAGGACAGGTAGAAGCAATACTTATATTTACCTCCTAGTACAGACGAGAGGCACCAACCCAGGCATCTTGTCTGTCAGCTTGCAAAAGTGAAAGTAAAAATGTGCTCCAGCTACACACACAGTGAGCAGGAACATCCTGTTTATTAATTTTTTTTAGAATGCATTATTGCACTAACAGTATTGCTGGAGAAAGAAGCTCATGCACTTAGAAACAGTAGTAAATAGTAGTTGGTGCAATATGTACAGTAATAAGCATTACTCTAACACTCAACAACTACTTATCCTAAATCACTGTCGGTTGAGTTGATGGCTTACCAAGATCGCCTAATAATTGGTTTAACCAAATGACCTCTTTACTGGTGTGGGCTGCAGACACATACTCTGCTTCTGTGGATAACAAGGCTACAGACAACTATTTTCTGCTACACCGAGAAATTTAACTTTTTCAAAGCTTGAACAAATAGCTGCTAGCCGATGTACGGTCACTTAAGTTGCGAGCCCAGTCTGCATCCACATAGCCTGTGAGTTTTAGATCTCCTGTTGAAGAGATCCTTAAATATGTGTCTTGAGAGTCTTACAAATATTGTAGAAATCTTAATGGAAGGTCAGTCCTTTTGGATGTTTTTCTACATACCTGCAGAGAATTCCAATGTTGCTGTAATATCCGGTTGAGTCACGGTTGCTATGTATAGAAGTTCCCCTACTGCCCATCTGTATTTCTCATTGTAAGGCAACAGATCACCTTCTTAGAACTTTAAGTAGGACGCTTCCATTAGGGTTGATATACGTTTGACATTCCAAACTGATTCAGAATGGAGGAGATCTTTGCACTTTTGTTTAGAAGAAAGAAGCTTCCATCTTCTTCTTTGGACCCGGACTCGTAGAGAATGTCACATTTCCAAGGTCTTTAGTTTGAAAATGCTGATTCAGAACTTAAGTCATCTTTGCAGTTTCTGTTTCCTCATGATGAGCCATAATGACATCATCCTCATAAGAGAATATATGTCCACTTTCCGTCTGTACATTTTTAGTATTTAACTGCTTATTCCAATAAGACTTTGTTCATTTTTGGTGTTCCATGCTCTTGCCGATTGCTTAAGACCATAGAGAAATTTTTGTGGTTTACAAACGAGACTTCATCCTCTTTGATAGAACCCTCGAGTGGGGTCATTTACGAGTCCTCTCCATGGTCACCATTTAAAAAAGGCAGTTTTGAGGTCTGTCAGATATTTGGTTTTGTTAACGCGGCTATAACCATTGGAGTCCTGAATGTGGTCTGCTTAGCAACTGGAGAAAATGTGGCATCATAATCTTCACCATATTTCTGAGAATATCCTTTCACGACTAATCTTGCTTTCAATCTGTGAACATTGCCTTTAAGCCACGTTTACACTTTCAGTATTTAACATCAGTATTTGGAAGCCAAAATCAGGAGTCTAAGAATCGGAGGAAATTATAATAGAGACATCTACACCACTTCTGCATTTTTCAATCTTGTGCTTTGCGGTTTCTATGCGATACTTTCTGCATTTAGTCTATGGATTGTTGCTGGAACAAGGAGAGTGGCTGAATACAGCCTCTAGGCGGGGTTTAGGGCTTTGCAGTTTGTTATTACATAAAGAGCTGATGCAGGTAACCACTTTTTTTTTTGGTGACAAAATTGACTTGTCATCCATAGAGTTTAACGTGCTGTGTGTGAAATTAAGGTGGTTTAGAAAAAAAAATTAAAAACTGCTTGGCCTGCTACAGGTGACCACATTTTTAGTAAACATTTTTAGTTCCAATTAATCAAGGAAACTTGGCTTCAAGAGACTAGCAATTCAAAAATACATAAGGCGCGCATTAAGGGACAGGGAAGTGGAAGTGCTGATGATGGAGCACGCAGTTGCCAAAGACGTGGGGCAGGTGCGACTACGCCTGTTCATGGAGCACAAAAAGCATGTCTGTTGTGAATTCTGTGGTCAGGCTCCCTCCTGTGGTCATGAGTGGTACTTCGGCTGCTTCTGTCCATGAGCTTCCTTTGTGGATGCGAGTAGGGCTGCGGCTTCTGAGTTTCCTTCCTCAGGTGACGAGGTTAAGTCGTTAGGTGCTGTTCTATTTAACTGCACCTAGTTCATTGTTCCTGGCCTCCAGTCAATGTTCCAGTGTTGGTCTTGCTCTCTCCTGGATCGTTCTTGTGGCCTGTCTGCCCTGCATAAGCTAAGTTCTGCTTGTGTTACTTTTGTTTGCTATTTTTTCTGTCCAGCTTGCTATATTGGTTTGTTTTGCAAGCTCTGGGACGCAGAAGGAGCACCTCCGTACCGTTAGTCGGTGCGGAGGGTCTTTTTGCGCCCTCTGCGTGGTTGTTTGTAGGTGTTTGTGCTGACCGCAAAGCTATCTTTCCTATCCTCGGTCTATTCAGTAAGTCGGGCCTCACTTTGCTAAAATCTATTTCATCTCTGTGTTTGTATTTTCATCTTTACTCACAGTCATTATATGTGGGGGGCTGCCTTTTCCTTTGGGGAATTTCTCTGAGGCAAGGTAGGCTTATTTTTCTATCTTCAGGCTAGCTAGTTTCTCAGGCTGTGCCCGAGGCGCCTAGGTCTGGTCAGGAGTGCTCCACGGCTACCTCTAGTGTGGTGTGATAGGATTAGGGATTGTGGTCAGCAGAGTTCCCACGTCTCAGAGCTCGTCCTATGTTATTAGTAACCATCAGGTCATTTTCAGTGCTCTTAACCACCAGGTCCATTGTGGTTCTAAATCACCAGTTCATAACAGTACTGGAGGCCCAAAGTACTAATGCTTCTCAATAGAGGGAAAAGACAAGTTCTGAGACCATTTTTTTTTCTTTGCACTGTGTTTTGTCTTTCTTTTCCCCCTAGACATTTGGGTGGTTCAGGACACAGGTGTAGTGATGGACATTAAAGGCCTGTCTTCTTGTGTGGATCATCTCACTGCAAGAGTACAAAATATTCAAGACTTTGTGGTTCAGAATTCTATGTTAGAACCTAGAATTCCTATTCCTGATTTGTTTTCTGGAGATAGAGCTACGTTTCTGAGTTTTAAAAATAATTGTAAACTATTTCTGGCTTTGAAACCCCGCTCCTCTGGTGACCCAGTTCAACAAGTTAAAATCATTATTTCTTTATTACGTGGCGACCCTCAAGACTGGGCATTTTCCCTTGCGCCAGGAGATCCTGCATTATGTGATATTGATGCGTTTTTTCTGGCGCTCGGATTGCTGTATGATGAACCTAATTCAGTGGATCAGGCAGAGAAAAATTTGCTGGCTCTGTGTCAGGGTCAGGATGAGGTAGAGATATATTGTCAGAAGTTTAGGAAGTGGTCTGTGCTCACTCAGTGGAATGAATGTGCGCTGGCAGCAATTTTCAGAAAGGGTCTCTCTGAAGCCCTTAAGGATGTCATGGTGGGATTTCCTATGCCTGCTGGTCTGAATGAGTCTATGTCTTTGGCCATTCAGATCGATCGACGCTTACGTGAGCGTAAAACTGTGCACCATTTGGCGGTATTATCTGAGCATAAACCTGAGCCTATGCAATGTGATAGGACTTTGACCAGAGCTGAACGGCAAGAACAGACGTCGGAATGGGCTGTGTTTCTACTGTGGTGATTCCACTCATGCAATCTCCGAATGTCCTAAGCACACTAAGCGGTTCGCTAGGTCTGCCACCATTGGTACGGTACAGTCGAAATTTCTTTTGTCCGTTACTTTGATCTGCTCTTTGTCTTCCTATTCTGTCATGGCATTTGTGGATTCAGGCGCTGCCCTGAATTTGATGGACTTGGAGTATGCTAGGCGCTGTGGGTTTTTCTTGGAGCCCTTGCAGTATCCTATTCCATTGAGAGGAATTGATGCTACGCCTTTGGCCAAGAATAAGCCTCAGTACTGGACCCAACTGACCATGTGCATGGCTCCTGCGCATCAGGAGGATATTCGCTTTTTGGTGTTGCATAATCTGCATGATGTGGTCGTGTTGGGGTTGCCATGGCTACAAGTCCATAACCCAGTATTGGATTGGAAATCTATGTCTGTGTCCAGCTGTGGTTGTCAGGGGGTACATGGTGATGTTCCATTTCTGTCTATTTCATCATCCACCCCTTCTGAGGTCCCAGAGTTCTTGTCAGATTACCGGGATGTATTTGATGAGCCCAAGTCCAATGCCCTACCTCCGCATAGGGATTGCGATTGTGCTATCGATTTGATTCCTGGTAGTAAATTTCCTAAAGGTCGACTGTTTAATTTGTCTGTGCCTGAGCACGCCGCTATGCGGAGTTACGTATAGGAATCCTTGGAGAAGGGTCATATTCGCCCGTCGTCGTCGCCATTGGGAGCAGGGTTCTTTTTTGTGGCCAAGAAGGATGGTTCGTTGAGACCTTGTATTGATTACCGCCTTCTAAATAAAATCACAGTCAAATTTCAGTACCCCTTGCCGCTGCTGTCTGATTTGTTTGCTCGGATTAAGGGGGCTAGTTGGTTCACCAAGATAGATCTTCGTGGTGCGTATAATCTTGTGCCTATTTAACAGGGCGTTGAATGGAAAACAGCATTTAATACGCCCGAGGGCCATTTTGAGTACCTGGTTATGCCATTCGGACTTTCCAATGCTCCATCAGTATTTCAGTCCTTTATGCATGACATCTTCCGAGAGTACCTTTATAAATTCCTGATTGTATACTTGGATGATATTTTGGTCTTCTCGGATGATTGGGAATCTCACGTGAAGCAGGTTAGAATGGTGTTCCAGGTCCTGCGTGCTAATTCTTTGTTTGTGAAGGGGTCAAAGTGTCTCTTTGGTGTTCAGAAGGTTTCATTTTTGGGTTTCATTTTTTCCCCTTCTACTATCGAGATGGACCCTGTTAAAGTTGTTATTCTGGATTATCTCAATGAGAATAACTGTTTAACTCCATATCAGCATGGGTTTATGAGAAATCGCTCCTGTCAAACCAATCTAATCAGTTTTTATGAAGAGGTAAGCTATAGACTGGACCACGGTGAGTCATTGGACGTGGTATATCTCGATTTTTCCAAAGCGTTTGATACCGTGCCGCACAAGAGGTTGGTACACAAAATGAGAATGCTTGGTCTGGGGGAAAATGTGTGTAAATGGGTTAGTAACTGGCTTAGTGATAGAAAGCAGAGGGTGGTTATAAATGGTATAGTCTCTAACTGGGTCGCTGTGACCAGTGGGGTACCGCAGGGGTCAGTATTGGGACCTGTTCTCTTCAACATATTCATTAATGATCTGGTAGAAGGTTTACACAGTAAAATATCGATATTTGCAGATGATACAAAACTATGTAAAGCAGTTAATACAAGAGAAGATCGTATTCTGCTACAGATGGATCTGGATAAGTTGGAAACTTGGGCTGAAAGGTGGCAGATGAGGTTTAACAATGATAAATGTAAGGTTATACACATGGGAAGAGGGAATCAATATCACCATTACACACTGAACGGGAAACCACTGGGTAAATCTGACAGGGAGAAGGACTTGGGGATCCTAGTTAATGATAAACTTACCTGGAGCAGCCAGTGCCAGGCAGCAGCTGCCAAGGCAAACAGGATCATGGGGTGCATTAAAAGAGGTCTGGATACACATGATGAGAGCATTATACTGCCTCTGTACAAATCCCTAGTTAGACCGCACATGGAGTACTGTGTCCAGTTTTGGGCACCGGTGCTCAGGAAGGATATAATGGAACTAGAGAGAGTACAAAGGAGGGCAACAAAATTAATAAAGGGGATGGGAGAACTACAATACCCAGATAGATTAGCGAAATTAGGATTATTTAGTCTAGAAAAAAGACGACTGAGGGGCGATCTAATAACCATGTATAAGTATATAAGGGGACAATACAAATATCTCGCTGAGGATCTGTTTATACCAAGGAAGGTGACGGGCACAAGGGGGCATTCTTTGCGTCTGGAGGAGAGAAGGTTTTTCCACCAACATAGAAGAGGATTCTTTACTGTTAGGGCAGTGAGAATCTGGAATTGCTTGCCTGAGGAGGTGGTGATGGCGAACTCAGTCGAGGGGTTCAAGAGAGGCCTGGATGTCTTCCTGGAGCAGAATAATATTGTATCATACAATTATTAGGTTCTGTAGAAGGACGTAGATCTGGGTATTTATTATGATGGAATATAGGCTGAACTGGATGGACAAATGTCTTTTTTCGGCCTTACTAACTATGTAAAGTTCAGGCCATTTATGATTGGATTCAGCCGACATCTCTGAAGAGTCTGCAAAAGTTCCTGGGCTTTGCTAATTTTTATCGTCGCTTCATCAATAATTTTTCTAGTATTGCTAAACCATTGACTGATTTAACCAAGAAGGGTGCTGATGTGGTCAATTGGTCTTCTGCTGCTGTGGAAGCTTTTCAGGAGTTGAAGCGTCATTTTTCTTCTGCCCCTGTGCTGTGCCAGCCAGATGTTTCGCTCCCGTTCCAGGTCGAGGTTGATGCTTCTGAGATTGGAGCAGGGGCTGTTTTGTCGCAAAGAAATTCTGATGGCTCGGTGATGAAACCATGCGCCTTGTTTTCCAGGAAGTTTTCGCCTGCTGAGCGTAATTATGATGTTGGCAATCGAGAGTTGCTGGCCATGAAGTGGGCATTCGAGGAGTGGCGTCATTGGCTTGAAGGAGCTAAGCATCGCGTGGTGGTCTTGACTGATCACAAGAACTTGACTTATCTCGAGTCTGCCAAACGGTTGAATCCTAGACAGGCTCGTTGGTCGCTGTTTTTCTCCCGTTTTGACTTTGTGGTTTCGTACCTTCCGGGCTCTAAGAATGTGAAGGCGGATGCCCTGTCTAGGAGTTTTGTGCCCGACTCTCCGGGTTTGCCTGAGCCGGCGGGTATTCTCAAAGAGGGGGTAATTTTGTCTGCCATCTCCCCTGATTTGCGGCGGGTGCTGCAAAAATTTCAGGCTAATAGACCTGACCGTTACCCAGCGGAGAAACTGTTTGTCCCTGATAGATGGACGAGTAGAGTTATCTCTGAGGTTCATTGTTCGGTGTTGGCTGGTCATCCTGGAATCTTTGGTACCAGAGATTTGGTGGCTAGATCCTTTTGGTGGCCGTCTCTGTCGCGGGATGTGCGTTCGTTTGTGCAGTCCTGTGGGATTTGTGCTCGGGCTAAGCCCTGCTGTTCTCGTGCCAGTGGGTTGCTTTTGCCCTTGCCGGTCCCGAAGAGGCCCTGGACACATCTCTATGGATTTTATTTCGGATCTCCACGTCTCTCAAAAGATGTTGGTCATCTGGGTGGTTTGTGATCGCTTCTCTAAGATGGTCCATTTGGTACCCTTGTCTAAATTGCCTTCCTCCTCTGATTTGGTGCCATTGTTTTTCCAGCATGTGGTTCGTTTACATGGCATTCCGGAGAACATCGTTTCTGACAGAGGTTCCCAGTTTGTTACAAGGTTTTGGCGAGCCTTTTGTGCTAGGATGGGCATTGATTTGTCTTTTTCCTCGGCTTTCCATCCTCAGACAAATGGCCAAACTGAACGAACCAATCAGACCTTGGAAACATATTTGAGATGTTTGGTTTCTGCTGATCAGGATGATTGGGTGTCCTTTTTGCCGTTGGCTGAGTTCGCCCTTAATAATCGGGCCAGCTCGGCTACTTTGGTTTCGCCGTTTTTCTGCAATTCTGGTTTCCATCCTCGTTTCTCTTCAGGGCAGGTTGAGTCTTCGGACTGTCCTGGTGTGGATACTGTGGTGGATAGGTTGCAGCAGATTTGGACTCATGTGGTGGACAATTTGACATTGTCCCAGGAGAAGGCTCAACGTTTCGCTAACCGCAGGCGCTGTGTGGGTCCCCGACTTTGTGTTGGGGATTTGGTTTGGTTGTCGTCTCGTTATATTCCTATGAAAGTTTCCTCTCCTAAGTTTAAGCCTCGTTTCATTGGTCCGTATAGGATTTCTGAGGTTCTTAATCCTGTGTCTTTTCGTTTGACCCTCCCAGCTTCTTTTTCCATCCATAATGTATTCCATAGGTCATTGTTGCGGAGATACGTGGCACCTGTGGTTCCATCCGTTGATCCTCCTGCCCCGGTTTTGGTTGAGGGGGAGTTGGAGTATATAGTGGAGAAGATTTTGGATTCTCGTATTTCGAGACGGAAACTCCAGTACCTGGTTAAGTGGAAGGGTTATGGTCAGGAAGATAATTCCTGGGTCTTTGCCTCTGATGTTCATGCTGCCGATCTGGTTCGTGCCTTTCATTTGGCTCATCCTGGTCGGCCTGGGGGCTCTGGTGAGGGTTCGGTGACCCCTCCTCAAGGGGGGGGTACTGTTGTGAATTCTGTGGTCAGGCTCCCTCCTGTGGTCATGAGTGGTACTTCGGCTGGTTCTGTCCATGAGCTTCCTTTGGTGGATGTGAGTGGGGCTGCGGCTTCTGAGTTTCCTTCCTAAGTCGTTAGGTGCTGTTCTATTTAACTCCACCTAGTTCTTTGTTCCTGGCCTCCAGTCAATGTTCCAGTGTTGGTCTTGCTCTCTCCTGGATCGTTCTTGTGGCCTGTCTGCCCTGCATAAGCTAAGTTCTGCTCGTGTTACTTTTGTTTGCTATTTTTTCTGTCCAGCTTGCTATATTGGTTTGTTTTGCTTGCTGGAAGCTCTGGGATGCAGAGGGAGCACCTCCGTACCGTTAGTCGGTGCGGAGGGTCTTTTTGCGCCCTCTGCGTGGTTGTTTGTAGGTTTTTGTGCTGACCGCAAAGCTATCTTTCCTATCCTCGGTCTATTCAGTAAGTCGGGCCTCACTTTGCTAAAATCTATTTCATCTCTGTGTTTGTATTTTCATCTTTACTCACAGTCATTATATGTGGGGGGCTGCCTTTTCCTTTGGGGAATTTCTCTGAGGCAAGGTAGGCTTATTTTTCTATATTCAAGCTAGCTAGTTTCTCAGGCTGTGCCCGAGGCGCCTAGGTCTGGTCAGGAGCGCTCCACGGCTACCTCTAGTGTGGTGTGATAGGATTAGGGATTGCGGTCAGCAGAGTTCCCACGTCTCAGAGCTCGTCCTATGTTATTAGTAACTATCAGGTCATTTTCAGTGCTCTTAACCACCAGGTCCATTGTGGTTCTAAATCACCAGTTCATAACACATGTCCATCTATGACCCATTGCTTCCTGTCCCGCTTTGCAGGGAGGCACGGTACACCACTACTGAAGTCACACCAGTGCGAACAGGTAGTCTGTTGGATAGCAGATAATGCTTCCAGCAGGCTTGGCAGCCCCACCCGTTCATCGACATGGTCCAGTCACCAGCCTAAAGTCTGGATCACTTAATCCTCACCTTGATCGTCCTTCCTCCCACCATGTTGAGTCCCAGGAGACCAGTGATCGCTCACTGGGACACTCCGAGGAGCTCTTTACATTTCTTGATTGTGGCCTCTCACCCTGAACGTTCCAAGAGAGGAGAACATGCTTTTTAGTGATGCACAAAACTTAGAGCAGCCACGGTCACAAGAAAATGATGGTGGGGGAATGGCAAGTTTTGTCTATAGAGGTTTATGGTGATGAGTCAGTTGGCGATAAGTCAGGTGGTTGTTAAGTCACCAAGTCAGGAGGACCAGAGTGCGGCGATGGAAGACCAGGTGGTGGATGATGAAGTTACTGACCCAACCTGGGAATCTGGCATGCAGAGCGGCGATGGAAGACCAGGTGGTGGATGATGAAGTCACTGACCCAACCTGGGAATCTGGCATGCAGAGCGAGACTAGGAGCGCTGAGGGAGGGATTGGCAGCTCAGCAGCACTTAAACAGGTAGGTAGAGGCAGTGGGATGACAAGAGGGAGAAAGTGGGCAACTGTCCCGCAGAGCACCAACACTTGTGAATATATTTGTAAAAGAGTAGGTGTTCCAGTCGGAGCCTTTTTTTTTTTTTTTTTAAAGAAAGTTCTTAACAGACAGGCGCTTATGCCTGTCCACAGAAACTGCCGACAGGCGCACCCTGCTAAAAATGAACAAAACCTGGACTAGCCCTGACTGCCACACCACCAGATGACAACAGCACATAAAGAGATTTTAATCTTCAATATTTGACTGAGGCCCGCTAGTTGTTGCCTTTAAGGGCGTATGGATGATCTGCTTTATAATTTTTTTTTAGCTTTGCAACATGTGCAGAGCCTTTATGAGAGTTGAAGTAACAAGTACACTTTGTTCACGTCATTTGAATGAGGTACAATTGGTGCCTTCAAGGGAGTATGGATGATCCAGCTTGTAATTTTTGGCAAGCTTTGCACTTCGTGCATAGCCTTTATGAGTCTAGGAGAACCGCTGCATGACAATGTGAGCAGAATGTGTATAAGGCCCTCTTTTATGTCTAATACAGGGTATATCAGAGTCCCTCTTCAAATCAAATTTTTGGAAGTTCTTGCTTCCTGCATAAATGACAACAAAAATTTTTAATAAAAATTTCAAAATTGTTTTAAATTATTTTTTGTATCATTTTTAAATGTTGCCTTATATACAAGTCATTATACAGGAAAGAACATTTAACTTTTTATTCCTGTAAACTCCAATTTAGCGTCGATTCTAAAAGCTTTGTCAGTTCTTAAAGTGGATTAAAAGTGTGACCCAAATGTTCTCCTTCCATTCAGAACTTTTTCCATCCATGTCAACATTTTCACTGCCCCCAGACCTCTTTGTAGGGTCTGCCAGAAGAACGCTCAGTTTTCCCATTGACTCCCGTTATACTTGTGAATCAAAATGAGCATTATGAATTGCTCGGTTAGAGTAAAAAACATCCGAGCATTTTAGTACTCACTCATTCCTAGTAGTTTGGCGAGTTTCCAAGTTTGCAGTTGATGAAGGGACTTCATTTCCTCATTAGCAGCATTAATCCTCTTCAGTTTTTCACGGACAGGTTAGTTGCTGCATCTCATCCCATGACTCCGGCTCTGACTCAGGTAAGATTTTACAAAGTAGGATAGACCCTTAGCTGGTATACTATTGTTTGATCTTGACAATCTCCTGACTTCAGGTTCTTCTGAGTTTTCTGTTGCTTCCTCAAGCAAGCTTCCGTTCTTTGCCATTTTGATATTGTAAAGGAGATTGTTGTTGCTTTAAGCTGGCATGATGTCATGAAACTTGAGACACAAAGTTCTCATCAATCATTACATCTCTGCTTATTGTGATCTTGTTCGTTTCTGGGTGCAGGATTCTATATCCTTTCTGGGTTTCACTGTTGCCCACCAGGATACCTTTTTTTGTATGAGATAAACATTTGCTACATTTTATTTTGGGAATATACAAAAATACTTTACTCCCAAATATTCTTGTGTGTTGTAGTTCTGGCTTCTTGCTGTTGCATTGCTCAAATGGAGTTCTCACATGACTTCACACCAATATGTTGTTGGCAAATTTGCATCAAACTACTTCCACACTCACAAGTGTTCGCTTCCCTTTTTCCGCTACACCATTTTGTTCAGAGTGGTTTGGTACAGTGCTCTGAAACACGATTTAATTTTTCCCTAAAATGCTATGCGTCTCATTACTTGTGTATTCGGTTCCATTATCTGCATGCAGAATTTTTGGCACTCTCGAAAATTGGTCATATATTTCAGCGAGATATATTTCAAGCTTCTATGGAACTTCATCTTTGCTGTGAGACAGATATTCAAGATACGCAGTTGTCTAATCAATACATGTGAGAATAATATATCTATGTATCTTATATATATATATATATATATATATATATATATATATATATATATATATATATATATATATATCTATACACATATATATATATATATACATATATATATATATATATATACACACACATATATATATATATATATATATATATATATTGTTAGACTCGAACAAAGACGACCCAGGAAAACATACTCAGAAGGGAGGTAAGAACATTTCTAAAACAATCCACAGTGAGGAGATTGGAACAAAACAAAATCCTCTAAACTGCATGCTCGCAAACGCCAGAAGCCTGACAAACAAGATGGAAGAACTAGAAGCAGAAATATCTACAGGTAACTTTGACATAGTGGGAATAACCGAGACATGGTTAGATGAAAGCTATGACTGGGCAGTTAACTTACAGGGTTACAGTCTGTTTAGAAAGGATCGTAAAAATCGGAGAGGAGGAGGGGTTTGTCTCTATGTAAAGTCTTGTCTAAAGTCCACTTTAAGGGAGGATATTAGCGAAGGGAATGAGGATGTCGAGTCCATATGGGTTGAAATTCATGGAGGGAAAAATGGTAACAAAATTCTCATTGGGGTCTGTTACAAACCCCCAAATATAACAGAAAGCATGGAAAGTCTACTTCTAAAGCAGATAGATGAAGCTGCAACCCATAATGAGGTCCTGGTTATGGGGGACTTTAACTACCCAGATATTAACTGGGAAACAGAAACCTGTGAAACCCATAAAGGCAACAGGTTTCTGCTAATAACCAAGAAAAATTATCTTTCACAATTGGTGCAGAATCCAACCAGAGGAGCAGCACTTTTAGACCTAATACTATCTAATAGACCTGACAGAATAACAAATCTGCAGGTGGTCGGGCATTTAGGAAATAGCGACCACAATATTGTGCAGTTTCACCTGTCTTTCACTAGGGGGACTTGTCAGGGAGTCACAAAAACATTGAACTTTAGGAAGGCAAAGTTTGAACAGCTTAGAGATGCCCTTAATCTGGTAGACTGGGACAATATCCTCAGAAATGAGAATACAGATAATAAATGGGAAATGTTTAAGAAAATCCTAAATAGGCAGTGTAAGCGGTTTATACCTTGTGGGAATAAAAGGACTAGAAATAGGAAAAACCCAATGTGGCTAAATAAAGAAGTAAGACAGGCAATTAACAGTAAAAAGAAAGCATTTGCACTACTAAAGCAGGATGGCACCATTGAAGCTCTAAAAAACTATAGGGAGAAAAATACTTTATCTAAAAAACTAATTAAAGCTGCCAAAAAGGAAACAGAGAAGCACATTGCTAAGGAGAGTAAAACTAATCCCAAACTGTTCTTCAACTATATCAATAGTAAAAGAATAAAAACTGAAAATGTAGGCCCCTTAAAAAATAGTGAGGAAAGAATGGTTGTAGATGACGAGGAAAAAGCTAACATATTAAACACCTTCTTCTCCACGGTATTCACGGTGGAAAATGAAATGCTAGGTGAAATCCCAAGAAACAATGAAAACCCTATATTAAGGGTCACCAATCTAACCCAAGAAGAGGTGCGAAACCGGCTAAATAAGATTAAAATAGATAAATCTCCGGGTCCGGATGGCATACACCCACGAGTACTAAGAGAACTAAGTAATGTAATAGATAAACCATTATTTCTTATTTTTAGTGACTCTATAGCGACAGGGTCTGTTCCGCAGGACTGGCGCATAGCAAATGTGGTGCCAATATTCAAAAAGGGCTCTAAAAGTGAACCTGGAAATTATAGGCCAGTAAGTCTAACCTCTATTGTTGGTAAAATATTTGAAGGGTTTCTGAGGGATGTTATTCTGGATTATCTCAATGAGAATAACTGTTTAACTCCATATCAGCATGGGTTTATGAGAAATCGCTCCTGTCAAACCAATCTAATCAGTTTTTATGAAGAGGTAAGCTATAGGCTGGACCACGGTGAGTCATTGGACGTGGTATATCTCGATTTTTCCAAAGCGTTTGATACCGTGCCGCACAAGAGGTTGGTACACAAAATGAGAATGCTTGGTCTGGGGGAAAATGTGTGTAAATGGGTTAGTAACTGGCTTAGTGATAGAAAGCAGAGGGTGGTTATAAATGGTATAGTCTCTAACTGGGTCGCTGTGACCAGTGGGGTACCGCAGGGGTCAGTATTGGGACCTGTTCTCTTCAACATATTCATTAATGATCTGGTAGAAGGTTTACACAGTAAAATATCGATATTTGCAGATGATACAAAACTATGTAAAGCAGTTAATACAAGAGAAGATAGTATTCTGCTACAGATGGATCTGGATAAGTTGGAAACTTGGGCTGAAAGGTGGCAGATGAGGTTTAACAATGATAAATGTAAGGTTATACACATGGGAAGAGGGAATCAATATCACCATTACACACTGAACGGGAAACCACTGGGTAAATCTGACAGGGAGAAGGACTTGGGGATCCTAGTTAATGATAAACTTACCTGGAGCAGCCAGTGCCAGGCAGCAGCTGCCAAGGCAAACAGGATCATGGGGTGCATTAAAAGAGGTCTGGATACACATGATGAGAGCATTATACTGCCTCTGTACAAATCCCTAGTTAGACCGCACATGGAGTACTGTGTCCAGTTTTGGGCACCGGTGCTCAGGAAGGATATAATGGAACTAGAGAGAGTACAAAGGAGGGCAACAAAATTAATAAAGGGGATGGGAGAACTACAATACCCAGATAGATTAGCGAAATTAGGATTATTTAGTCTAGAAAAAAGACGACTGAGGGGCGATCTAATAACCATGTATAAGTATATAAGGGGACAATACAAATATCTCGCTGAGGATCTGTTTATACCAAGGAAGGTGACGGGCACAAGGGGGCATTCTTTGCGTCTGGAGGAGAGAAGGTTTTTCCACCAACATAGAAGAGGATTCTTTACTGTTAGGGCAGTGAGAATCTGGAATTGCTTGCCTGAGGAGGTGGTGATGGCGAACTCAGTCGAGGGGTTCAAGAGAGGCCTGGATGTCTTCCTGGAGCAGAACAATATTGTATCATACAATTATTAGGTTCTGTAGAAGGACGTAGATCTGGGTATTTATTATGATGGAATATAGGCTGAACTGGATGGACAAATGTCTTTTTTCGGCCTTACTAACTATGTTACTATGTTACTATGTTACTATGTCAAGGTTAGAAAAGAAGATTCTGTCATTATTAGTGATATGACTAGTTGAGTCAGGTAACTGGTTCATGCAGCTTTACATGAACACCTATAGCTGGTCCGAATAACTAAAGCAATTGTTACCATCCACCTCTCGTGTCTCCCCTTTTCCCCATAGTTTGTAAGCTTGCGAGCAGCAGGGCCCTCATTCCTCCTGGTATCTGTTTTGAACTGTATTTCTGTTATGCTGTAATGTCTATTGTCTGTACAAGTCCCCTCTATAATTTGTAAAGCGCTGCGGAATATGTTGGCGCTATATAAATAAAATTATTATTATTATTATTATTATTGAGTCAGGGTCTATACTCCATGCATGGTTTAATGTACTTGTATTAACAGTAATCACAGATCCACTACTTGAAGTGTCATTATTCAGTATTTGCAATTTTAACCCTTTGATCATGGTTTTGCTTTTTCAGCTGATTCATTCTAGCCCTCCAGAAAGCCCTCAGGTGCCCTCATTTCTTGCAGGCAAAATACTCAAAAGTTTCCTTCAAATTAATTATTTTTGGGTAGATCTTGGGGTTTTAAGGAGGATTCCGCTTTGGATACCTCACTGCTGCTTACACTTTTTGTCTTTTGCTTATACTCATCCACAAGCTTTATTCTAACATATTCCAATGTAAGGTCATAATCTGGGCGTGCATCTAGTGCGGTTACAAGTGTGTCATAGCCATCTGGTAGACCGCTTAGCAGTGCAGCAAGATGCTGCACAATTTCTTGAGTATTTCTTATGTAATCCTGAATATATTCGCCCTTAATTAGCTTAGACTGATACAGCTTTCTCATTAAATAGAGCCCATTGCTGAGATTTATCCTTTCATGCACTTTCTAAGGATGTTCCCAAATTTCTTTTGCAGTTTCACATGTGCATGTACATACGTGCACAATATGATCATCATCTATACGGAGGGGAGATTTGTGCTTTTTGATTCGTCTCTACCCAGTCTTCTGGTAGTCTGTCAGGTCTAGACTTCGGTGTGTATTTCCAAGGACCTTCTCTTAGCACCTTTACCTTGAATTTCCAGGACTGGTAGTTTTGGTTACTTAGATTCGACACTGAACTTCTCAGAGTTGCTGCTGCAGCCATCTTTGCTTCTTCTTCTTAGTACACTGTTGATCTTTCCTCTGGGCTGTTCGCTGTGTCTTTGGGTTTCTGCGCCCGTAACCTGTTGGCAGCGGATTAATCCCCGTACTCTCCAGCTGTTCAACAGTCAATATGTGTTTATTCAGGAACAAGGATAACACAGCTTACAACTGGTATTTCTTGTAGCTTAGGATCTTAGCATCTTAGCATCTTGTCTTCCAAAGTGAAACTAAAAGTGAAAGTGCTCCAGCTACACACACCGTGAACAGGAACTTACTGGTTTCCTTTTTCTTGTAACAATGCACGATTGGCGATATGATATTATTGCAGGAGACGGAAACCCATGCACTATTAAACAGTAGTAAATAGTAATTGTTGCAATATATACACAATAATACGCATAATTCCAACAATGACCAAGTATCGATTCTCCTTGTGGAGACAAGGCTGGTGTGCGGGGGCTTACAAGCATGAAAATTAGCCCTCTGCCAGAAGGAAGGAAACTGTCTCCAGAGCCACCTGTTGGCTGATATCCTGTAAGATAGCACCAGACCCATTATGGAGCCTTGAATAATGATGAGACATCACTCAAACCCATTCATCGTCAGCACTGTGCCTGGGGTTGTGCGCCTCATCAGCACAGAGGTGATAGAGATGTCATTAACCCCTTGGAGGCGGATTCATTTTTCTTTTTTTACCCCTGCCTTTCAAGTTCCATAATGTTATTTCCCTCTGGAGGAGAGCCAATTTGCATACTTTTCCCAGGAAGCATTGCCTCTTCTGCGTGATGTTACAGAAGTCTCGTATCCTCATGAGTCTTTCCTCCATATTATATAAAACGCTGTAGACATGAAACGAGGCACGTAACACCAGACGATCGCCCGACTTACCAGCTTCCTCAGCCACATTGGGCGTTTCCCATTAGTCTGCAGAACGGTGGGATCTAGAATAAAATAAAAAAGGGTCGTATTAGTGACTCTCACCCAGAAGACCCCATATCACATGAGCAGAACAGCAGATATGAGGCCACCGCCAGTCATACAGCCAAGAAGACACCGTGCCCGGTGGGACTTCACTGTCCTCTCGCCCATGAGCTAGACAGAAAAGTGGATACAGATCTGGTATATAATGCTAGAACCGCTTTCTTCTTCATATATGGGTCAGCGATGAGCGCCACACGAAAAGGTCAACACAAAGAATACCGAACGCGAGACCAAGCGCTGGCAAAGAGACGGGAACTACAAAGATTGGCTCCTTCCCTCCTGAGTGGGAAATAAGGAGAGGGAGAAGCTGCAGCTGCATCTCCCTCCTCCGCCCAACCACCACCCAACTATACATATCAAAAATGGTTACCGTCAGAGATCCACAGCGGGTGAATGCAGCTGACTCTGTAATCATTACCTGTTTCGAAGCCGTCATTTATTGGGGTATCTGGCGAGGGCTCGTCATCATCATCATCATCACTGCTTCTATCACAGAACAGGTCATCTTGGGAGCTCTCATCCAGGGGGCCGACCACAAAGGTCTCTCTACTGGAAGTGACAGAACAGGTCACCAATGGCCGTACATCACGTAAAGACGTTTCAACAAGGTGCGAGACTGCTGCCCTCATCTCACCTGGTATTAACAGGACATGTTGCTTCTCCGGCTGCGTTGCTCTTCCCCTCCGCGTTCATCTCCGCCAGCTGGTGCCTCATACAGGTGGTCATGACGGGGTCCAGCTTCCAGACGAAGATGCAGCTGCACACATTAATTAAAAAAAAAATATTGCAAAGAGTTGAATATTCATACCAAAATTATCAAAAGGAACCAGAGTTTTTTTTTTTTTTGTCTGCCTAGCATGATTGCCCAGTTGCAGGATGCGATTGCAGACAGATGCTGCAGCTACATACCCTCCTCCTCTCTCTACATTTATAAAAAAAAAAAAAAAATAAAAAACATTTTTTTGGGAAAAGCAGCTTCATAGAGAGATCTACTAAAGACGACCAACTGAGACACTGGATGATTGAAACTATACAAACACTTTGCCGGACAAAAATACAAAAAAAAGTTCCTACTACCTGCAGGACTCCCAGCGCTTCTCCTGATTAGCAGGCCCCACGATATCATTATGTTACGGCACAATAATCACAATAGGCACGTGAGAAACTGCGGGAGCCAGGAGGGTCTCATGGCTTTGGTCCGACAGCCACAGACTACCAATAAGACCCCAATACCAGAATCCCGGGAATCTTTGTGCTAAACTCTATAGCTATGCTATGTGCCCCACTCTCTAAGTCTTTCCACCCCCATTGCCAGATCAGGAAGGAGAAAGGCTTCCGATAACCCCTTTAAAAACGGCAGCAGACCTGTCTCCAGACACCGTGATCAGTCTTCTACAGTCGCGGGTAAACTTCATGTCAGTGACGATATCTGGAAGAGAAGACAATGATCACTTCCCACAGTCGTTGACGTCATTATTGGGAACATTATTAAACTCCACGCCATTGCATTGTGAATCCGTCAGCAGAAGACACACGGCGGCCTATACACTGTATACGGAGTGGGGGATACAGACGGGGCAATGGACCATGTGACATATGTTACACTGACCCGAGTGACCGTACATCGTGGCGACACATTCCCCGGTTTGCAAATCGAAGATGGAGATGTTCTTGTTGGAGCAGCTCGTAGCGAAGAATCTTCCAGATGGATCCATTTGTACCTGGAAGATTAAAGTCGGCATAGATAGAAATGATCAGCAGTATCCAGAACTGCACAGAAAGGAGGGAGCGGGGCGGCGTCACATTGTCCAGAAGTACTGTATTTTTCCCCTATGCCAATTTGCTAATTAGGTGTTCGGTGCACCTTGGGTGTGGCCAAGAAGTTCAGAGCATCTTCTCTTGTACATGTCTCCACCCATCTTGCTTGATTGACAAGCTCTGTCTGCACTGAAGAAGCCTCGCTTCGTACATATCAGTACCAACAGGCAGCAGGACTCCAGGTGAACAGACTGTGTGCGTGGTGCCGACACTTCTGAAAGAAGCAAGATTTCAGTGGAGACGGCTATGAAGCCATGCAGATGGGAAGATGCCCTAATCCGCACCCACACTGCACTGAGCCCACAATTAGAATATTGGAAGAAAGGAAGGATTAGTGAAAACAGGGGGAAAATATGATTATTTTTGTTATCAGGGCAGAGTCACCATGTGTAGATAGACTTCCAAGGCAATGATGGAGGATGACCGCCTACCTTCAGCAAGGCTCCTCCACTGGGTGAACTCTTCAGAGCCTTCTCCTGCTTCCCTGACGAGATATTGTACAACCTGGAAGTAACACCATTACGGTCATACATAGGTGCGGCATGTGAGCGGCATCACAGGGGAAGACAGACTAAACACTTGTTAGGGCCTTTCCGGTGCCCATCACTTCACACACCAGGAATCGAGAGACGCCGGTGGTTTAGCGCCAAGAAAATAAATAAATAAATAATCGGCGCCTCTCACCTCCAGATGGGGAAGCGAGACGTCAGAGATCCCCGTCGGAGAAAGACGCTCCCCAGATGACACTTACCGAACACTTTTATCCTGACAGGCGACCGCGGCAGTCTTCTGGGTGACGTCCACGTCCAGGTCGTATAAGGTGGTCTTTTCCACAACGTGATGCAGACGAACAAAACTGACCCCGTCGGGAAGCTAAAAACGGGAAGATTCAGAGGAAACTCAATGACAACAGGATACAAGATGCAGCTCTGTCTGCCCTGGATCATGAAAGGGTTAAAGCAGAAGTGCGAATTATCAAGTATCCGCAGGATCATTGGGACACCCCTCACTCCTGAGGACAGGAACAAAGTGATGGACCCGGACCACCGAGCACGTATAACGAGTCCGGCGCACATTGTTATCTACCTGATGCAGGTCACGGTGGAGATTATTAATTACCATATGAGCAGGACGGAAATAAATGCTCTTATCGGCTCCGCAGCTTATCATGTGCAGCTGGTCCCCGTCACCTGGAAGACACAGGGAGGAGGGAAGAGACGCTCGAAGGAATGGACCAAAATGTGGCTGGAAAAGCACAGCGCAAAATGTCACAATAAATGGTACTATTACCGGGTATAATCTGCAGATAATGCTAATGGGGGTCTTACCAAAGCCCCATCACACACACACGAGGGAGAAGGAGCGCACCTGAAAACTTCACCGCGGTTATGGAGGAAGAGTGATCATCCAGAGTCTGCAGCAACGTGTAATCGCGGTCCGCATGAAGGATATGGATTAAACGATCTCTGCTGGCTGAAGCCAAAAGTGTCACTCCTAACAGAGAAAAGCAGTATAACCGTTATATTCTTGTACATGGGAGCAGTATTATAGTAGTTATATTCTTGTACATAGGAGCAGTATTATAGTAGTTATATTCTTGTACATAGGAGCAGTATTATAGTAGTTATATTCTTGTACATAGGCGCAGTATTATAGTAGTTATATTCTTGTACATAGGGGCAGTATTATAGTAGTTATATTCTTGTACATAGGCGCAGTATTATAGTAGTTATATTCTTGTACATAGGCGCAGTATTATAGTAGTTATATTCTTGTACATAGGGGCCAGTATTATAGTAGTTATATTCTTGTACATAGGAGCAGTATTATAGTAGTTATATTCTTGTACATAGGGGCAGTATTATAGTAGTTATATTCTTGTACATAGGGGCAGTATTATAGTAGTTATATTCTTGTACATAGGAGCAGTATTATAGTAGTTATATTCTTGTACATAGGAGCAGTATTACAGTAGTTATATTCTTGTACATAGGGGCAGTATTATAGTAGTTATATTCTTGTACATAGGGGCAGTATTATAGTAGTTATATTCTTGTACATAGGAGCAGTATTATAGTAGTTATATTCTTGTATATAGGAGCAGTATTACAGTAGTTATATTCTTGTACATAGGGGCAGTATTATAGTAGTTATATTCTTGTACATAGGAGTAGTATTATAGTAATTATATTCTTGTACATAGGAGCAGTATTATAGTAGTTATATTCTTGTACATAGGTGCAGTATTATAGTAGTTATATTCTTGTACATAGGGGCAGTATTATAGTAGTTATATTCTTGTACATAGGAGCAGTATTATAGTAATTATATTCTTGTACATAGGAGCAGTATTATAGTAGTTATATTCTTGTACATAGGGAGCAGTATTATAGTAGTTATATTCTTGTACATAGGGGCAGTATTATAGTAGTTATATTCTTGTACATAGGGGCAGTATTATAGTAGTTATATTCTTGTACATAGGAGTAGTATTATAGTAATTATATTCTTGTACATAGGGGCAGTATTATAGTAGTTATATTCTTGTACATAGGGAGCAGTATTATAGTAGTTATATTCTTGTACATAGGGGCAGTATTATAGTAGTTATATTCTTGTACATAGGAGCAGTATTATAGTAGTTATATTCTTGTACATAGGGGCAGTATTATAGTAGTTATATTCTTGTACATAGGAGCAGTATTATAGCAGTTATATTCTTGTATATAGGGAGCAGTATTATAGTAGTTATATTCTTGTACATAGGAGCAGTATTATAGTAGTTATATTCTTGTACATAGGAGCAGTATTATAGTAGTTATATTCTTGTACATAGGGGCAGTATTATAGTAGTTATATTCTTGTACATAGGAGCAGTATTATAGCAGTTATATTCTTGTATATAGGGAGCAGTATTATAGTAGTTATATTCTTGTACATAGGAGCAGTATTATAGTAGTTATATTCTTGTACATAGGTGCAGTTTTATAGTAGTTATATTCTTGTACATAGAGGCAGTATTATAGTAGTTATATTCTTGTACATAGGAGCAGTATTATAGTAGTTATATTCTTGTACATAGGAGCAGTATTATAGTAGTTATATTCTTGTACATAGGGGCAGTATTATAGTAGTTATATTCTTGTACATAGGAGCAGTATTATAGTAGTTATATTCTTGTACATATAGGGGCAGTATTATAGTAGTTATATTCTTGTACATAGGAGCAGTATTATTGTAGTAATATTCTTGTATATAGGGGGCAGTATTATAGTAGTTATATTCTTGTACATAGGAGCAGTATTATTGTAGTAATATTCTTGTATATAGGGGGCAGTATTATAGTGGTTATATTCTTGCATTTCTCAACAATTTGAGGCTTCAGAATACCACCAGCAGCTTATGGATCTGATGAGACAATTATACGGTCACATACCGGTCCAGGGCCTGGAGTATTCGAGGCAGAGAACTTCGCCATCATGTGCTTCAATTGTTATCATCTCCTCGAAGCTTTCTAAGTGATAGATTCTACAGAGGAAGAAATGGAAATAACACTTGATGTAAACTCTCCCCATCTCCATCTTTTACACGGTTCCACAGTAGAGAATTACCGTATGTTTCCAGTCCGGTCACCAGAGGCCAAGTGACGTCCATCATGACGTATTTTCAGGACACGAATTCCGCTTTTTGAGTCTTTGTGCTCAGGTTTCTCAGAGGTGCTGGAGGTGTCCTTCAAGTGTGCCACATTGTCACTGACGTAAATCACTTTATACAAATCCTAAATAAGGAGAAAAAAAAACAACTGATAAAAAGAAAAAAAATCTACTGTAATAACATTTAATATACAGATACAATGTGGGGAGGAAGTCGCTAGTCCTGATAGTGCTGTGGTATTTAGCTCTAATACATAAAAATTAACTACAAGGAGAAACTTTACCAAAAATCTAAGAAAAATGTCCTACCGTTTTGAGTACTCAGCACCTATGCAGACTTGTGTGTTTCCATGATTACAAGCTGCACACAAACTTTGCGCAGTTAAGATTCTGCAGTGCTGCAATTTATTCATTTGATCAGGTGCAACCGTTCAGACATAGGTAGAAACGGTAGAATATTATGAGGGCGGGGCGGCTTTAATTTGTAGGGAGCCCATCCGCAGACGGTACAATGTCAGATACTCACATGGCTGTAGATATTCCTCTTCATCCCCAGCTCGGAGCTTCTCTCCAGGTTCCATAAGCGGATGGTGTTGTCAGAAGAGCAGGTGAAAAACGAGCCCGGGGCGAAACCCGGCTTCAGCCTGTGCTCCGGGTACACCTACACAACAAGGGAGAATAAATACCATAGAATTTTTTCTAAAGAGTTTTTCCAACTTGATAAGAGATCATCTCTCTGCATGATGGGGGATAATCTCCGATCCTCACAGATCCTGAAAGGCCCCATTAGAAAGGAGTGTATATGCACAGCAGATGCTAATGAGGTGCTCAAGAACCCGCTTCTTGGGATAGGAGCGGATCCCAGCGTTCAGCAATTCATTACCCTTTGCCGGGGTCTGACTTGACAGATCCCGAGAAAGCGCCTTCGAATTAAAAAGAAGAGCAGGAGCAAACGGATAGTAACCGCTTCATTCTAACGAACGGCTTCAGAGCGCAGTTCTCGGAGTGTCGGTAACCACACTCATGTCTGCTGTGCTCAGGCAACTTATGATCGTGCAGGAGGTTAGACGAGGCTGATGAATCTCACACATTGATAAATCTGCTCTACTCAATGGTGGGGCGTGTTCGATTTTCCTTTGAGTGTTGCTGTCTGCTTATGGATTGGTCAGCATCACACAGGGAGAAAAGTACACGCCTCCAGTGAAAACTGACTGGGGGGGGGGGGGGGGGGGGGAAGGAAGGGGTCTGAGTTTTCACTGGGGCGTGATCTATTTTGTCTCCATGTATGAAGCTGACCAATCATAAGCAGGCAGCAACACTCAAAACGATAATTTAGCACGCCCCCAGTGAAAACTGTCTGATAAAATAAGTTAAGTCAAAGTGGGTGTTAGCTCATTATGTGCCAAATATGTTGATTGCTAATATCTCCGCAACGGAGGGGCGAAATTAGACAAAGAAAGCAAAAAGAACATGATATTCTGCCCTGCAGCCACTGTTATATTGTGTGTCCAGTTCAACATGAGAAATGTGGTGAAAGTTTCTCTGCAAAGGCCGCCAACCCTCCGATATCAGCCGACAGTCTAATGTGTATGGGGCCCCCACAACAGAGGACTGTCGGCGGATATCAGGATGTGGCATGTGTGACCCTTTCGTAATCAGTAAGATTAGCTGCTGACAATGGAGTCTGGCGGCTCGCCTGTAGAGAGCACGGCACAGCCGGACGCTCCAGTGCATGGAGGAGCCGGACGCTCCAGTGCATGGAGGAGCCGGACGCTCCAGTGCATGGAGGAGCCGGCCGCTCCAGTGCATGGAGGAGCCGGCCGCTCCAGTGCATGGAGGAGCCGGCCGCTCCAGTGCATGGAGGAGCCGGCCGCTCCAGTGCATGGAGGAGCCGGCCGCTCCAGTGCATGGAGGAGCCGGCCGCTCCAGTGCATGGAGGAGCCGGCCGCTCCAGTGCATGGAGGAGCCGGCCGCTCCAGTGCATGGAGGAGCCGGCCGCTCCAGTGCATGGAGGAGCCGGCCGCTCCAGTGCATGGAGGGGCCGGACGCTCCAGTGCATGGAGGAGCCGGACGCTCCAGTCCATGGAGGAGCCGGACGCTCCAGTGCATGGAGGAGCCGGACGCTCCAGTGCATGGAGGAGCCGGACGCTCCAGTGCATGGAGGAGCCGGCCGCTCCAGTGCATGGAGGAGCCGGCCGCTCCAGTGCATGGAGGAGCCGGCCGCTCCAGTGCATGGAGGAGCCGGCCGCTGCAGTGCATGGAGGGGCCGGACGCTCCAGTGCATGGAGGAGCCGGACGCTCCAGTCCATGGAGGAGCCGGCCGCTCCAGTGCATGGAGGAGCCGGCCGCTCCAGTGCATGGAGGAGCCGGCCGCTCCAGTGCATGGAGGAGCCGGCCGCTCCAGTGCATGGAGGAGCCGGCCGCTCCAGTGCATGGAGGAGCCGGCCGCTCCAGTGCATGGAGGAGCCGGCCGCTCCAGTGCATGGAGGAGCCGGACGCTCCAGTGCATGGAGGAGCCGGACGCTCCAGTGCATGGAGGAGCCGGACGCTCCAGTGCATGGAGGAGCCGGACGCTCCAGTGCATGGAGGAGCCGGACGCTCCAGTGCATGGAGGAGCCGGACGCTCCAGTGCATGGAGGAGCCGGCCGCTCCAGTGCATGGAGGAGCCGGCCGCTCCAGTGCATGGAGGAGCCGGCCGCTCCAGTGCATGGAGGAGCCGGCCGCTCCAGTGCATGGAGGAGCCGGCCGCTCCAGTGCATGGAGGAGCCGGCCGCTCCAGTGCATGGAGGAGCCGGCCGCTCCAGTGCATGGAGGAGCCGGCCGCTCCAGTGCATGGAGGAGCCGGCCGCTCCAGTGCATGGAGGAGCCGGCCGCTCCAGTGCATGGAGGAGCCGGCCGCTCCAGTGCATGGAGGGGCCGGCCGCTCCAGTGCATGGAGGAGCCGGACGCTCCAGTGCATGGAGGAGCCGGACGCTCCAGTGCATGGAGGAGCCGGACGCTCCAGTGCATGGAGGAGCCGGACGCTCCAGTGCATGGAGGAGCCGGACGCTCCAGTGCATGGAGGAGCCGGACGCTCCAGTGCATGGAGGAGCCGGACGCGCCAGTCCATGGAGGAGCCGGACGCGCCAGTCCATGGAGGAGCCGGACGCGCCAGTCCATGGAGGAGCCGGCCGCTCCAGTGCATGGAGGAGCCGGCCGCTCCAGTGCATGGAGGAGCCGGCCGCTCCAGTGCATGGAGGAGCCGGCCGCTCCAGTGCATGGAGGAGCCGGCCGCTCCAGTGCATGGAGGAGCCGGCCGCTCCAGTGCATGGAGGGGCCGGACGCTCCAGTGCATGGAGGAGCCGGACGCTCCAGTGCATGGAGGAGCCGGCCGCTCCAGTGCATGGAGGAGCCGGACGCTCCAGTGCATGGAGGAGCCGGACGCTCCAGTGCATGGAGGAGCCGGACGCTCCAGTGCATGGAGGAGCCGGACGCTCCAGTGCATGGAGGAGCCGGACGCTCCAGTGCATGGAGGAGCCGGCCGGACCTTCTATTGAGAATGGGGCCCCTTACAATTTAATTTAGTCATCGTGTCCGCTCACCTCTATGTTCCAGACGTAGGAGCTGTGGTACAGGGCTGAATAAACCTTCCCCACCTTGTGGGTGTTACTGACGTCCCAAACGTAGATGCTGTGGTCATTGTACACGCCGCACAGCCACTGGTTGCCCTGGTCGTACACCAGGGCGGACGTGTCAGGGTGGCCGCCATGGCCTTGTTTCGCGAAGAGCGAGCTTAAAAGAAAGAAGCAAAAATTACATTGAGACCACATGTAAGTACAAAGTCTAGTGTATGGGGTAAGATGTGGGGCGATGAGGAATTGAGCTGTATTTGAAAAGTTCATTCAAAGAGTCGTCTCTTTCTAATCTCCTCTGTGCCGATTTATGACCACTCCAAAGTTCGGCTCAACTTTGGTGTGATGATAAGTCAGCCGAGAGGAGCTCAGGAAGAGACATATAAATGAGTGACAAATTCTGCATGAGAATGAGCTCACTGATGGTACCCCAGTTAACTCATTCTCTAGCCAGTAGATGTGCAGGAGGACAAAAACCTCTGTAAAATCCAACACGGTACAACTGGAAAAAGGATTTGGAGCCAATGCTATAATGATGGTCTCTGAAGGCGTCCGCACCCTTTGTAGCTGCTCAGCGTACCTTGCGTCGAGGCCCAGGGCGACATCCACGCCCAGGTTGTGAGGTCGGGGGAGATCGGTCACATGTTGGAGGTTGTGGGCCTTGAACATCCTGATGACTCCTTCCTCGCAGCCGCAGAACACGAACTCCTCGGTGACGCACAGGCAGTTGGATGACGACACCTGGATGTAAAAACGACACCATGGACGGTGAACCAAAGCAGCCGCCGCAACAAGGGGAACCCGCAAGTATCCGCCGCTCTCCCACCTTCAGCTTCAGCCATTTCTCCAGGACTCGCTTCTCGTTGAACTGACACAGGACCCCGGAGTAGGACACGCAGTACGTGCTCCTCGCGTTCTGCCCCTTGCCGCACGCTACTCCGCCAAACACATTGTTGTGGAGGTCGCCCAGCAGCCCCGACCGGCCCACCAGAGGAACGGTCCCGTTCACCTGCAGGAATCCAGACGCTTCAGGAGCGACTTATCGAAGCCACTGTACGGAAACCTAAACTTACAAGTCGGTCGGTACCTGGGACTGTCGGGAGCTCTCCAGGTACCAGAACTTCACGTGCCGATGGCCGGCGGTCACAAAGTAGCTGCTGTCTTCAGAGAAGGACACGGCGCTGACCTTACTGGAGACTTTGTTCTTCGCCACTATATTATTATTCTGCGGAGACCAGGGGGGAAAAGATTTTAGGTGAGAAAAGACGAAAGGTGATAATTCATAACTGCTCCGATAAACACATGATGGCAGGGGGCATCCGAGACCTAGAAAAGCCGCAAAACCAGTATAATAGTCTGGCAGGTTCAGACCGGACCCTTGCCCTGCTGACCAACGGGAAGGGGAGAGCAGGCAAACTAATTAAAATGTATTTCCAGGAGGAATAACAGAGAAACAGAACAGTTGTAAGGAAAGATGAGTGAGAATTGCGTCCTTCATCGTGACGCAGAATGGAGGAGGAACTCTGGACAATGAACATCTATGGCAGAGTTCCTGGACATGACAGATGGAAAACGAGCAAAAAAAAACCCATAAAAACAAAAAGATAAAAAGGAAAAAAGCAAAAAGAAACCCCCACCAGAAAAAAAACCCCTTTACCTTCCAGTCCCACACATTGACCACCATGTCGTGCTGATACCCCACAGAGACGACGTACTTCATGTTGGGGGAGAAGCAAACGCAGGAGACGCCATATTTGTGACCGAGCATCTCGGAGACCTGCACCTTCTCGGCCACATCCCAGACTCGGACTGCTGGTTTGTGACCGCTCTGAAAACAGAAGACAATTAAAAGGGATTTTTTTGTTGTTTTTTGTTATCGCAAAAACAGAAGAGTACGTGACCGCTGCAGCCAATCAGTGATCTCCCAGGTCATGTCGTCCATGCTGCGATTATTACTGAAGCCGGTAGGCAGGGTTCAATTGGAAAGTCATATAGACAAGTAGGACCGAAAGAGACGAGGATGACTCACGCAGTTCAAGTTGGGGGATTTTTTTTTTTTATTATTTAAATAAAATTGTTTTGCGGCCATTTATAAAACGAAATCGTGAATAACCCCACCATTATAAAAAAAAAAAAAAGTTATCCCCTGAAAAAAGATGTATCAGCCCTCCTCAGATTTCCTGGAATCCCGCCGATCACCAGCAGTCGGGGACGAATCCAAAGGAGAAAGACTGGAAAATGGTCACACAGACGCACGAAACGGGACTGTTGTAGTGATCGAGGGGATCCCAGCGATCATACAAGGTGTAGCCTAACGGGAAGACTCCACTCACCTCTCCGCTGACGATAAGTTTCCCATCGGGGGAGAAGGACAGCGCGCTCAGCTGTTTGCTACGGAGGAAGGAATCACATGATTACCACTGGGACACCATCCCTGGATACAAAAACCCCCCACAAAATATGGTAAACAGGCACAATACTGCTCCTGCTAAAACAGTAGGACCTCAGGGGCGGAGTATAAGACATGGATTTCCATTTATGGTCATCAAGGGGGTGTGGTCTCAGGGTAATTATGTGTAGCTGCCTAAACACACACCCCTGAGAATCCTGCGAGAACTCAAATAAAAAGTCAAAGGTGTGTCATAACTCAAAATCTGCACGGGAGGATAAAAAACAAAGACTGGATATTTAAGGGAGCAACAAGAATACAATAAAAGCAAAAACTCGACCCTTTTAAACGGATGTCAGGACCCCTCTAAATGAAGAATTAGGAGATTCTGTATTATCGGATTTTAGTCCTTAAAGTTTTTTTGCCCACACAAGCAAGATATATGAACGGTTCCGTGGCCTCCTGATAATGTCAAAGAGGGATTTTTGGTACTACTCACCGTAAAATCTTTCTTAGAGCCTTCATTGGGGGACACAGGTAACCATGGGTGTATGCTGCTGTCGCTAGGAGGCTGACACTATGCAAAAAAGGAAAATAGCTCCTCCTCCACAGTATACACCCACCGACAGGCACAAAGTACATCAGTTGGGTGTTAGAGTAGTAGGACAAGCAACATATGTACCAATCCAACAACGAAAGCACAGACCAAATAATGGTACAACATATGTACCCAAATAATGGTAAAACCAGTTAGGGAGGGTGCGGTGTCCCCCAATGAAGGCTCCAAGAAAGATTTTACGGTGAGCACCAAAAATCCCTCTTTCGTTATCTCTTCATTGGAGGACACAGGTAACCATGGGACGTCCCAAATCAGTCCCTAGGGTGGGAAACAGGAAGATTCAAGGAATAAATGGACTCAGGTCAGCCGGTGCAAAACCGCCGCCTGCAGTACCTTCCTTCCCAGGCCTGCATCAAACGAGGCATGGGTGTGAACCCCGTAAAAACTCGCAAAGGAGTGCAAGGATGATCAGGTTGCATCCTTACAATCTGGAAAGCCAAATCCTGGTAATGAACAGCCCAGGAGGCCCCCACCGCAGAACAGAGTGAGCCTTCACTCCCGGAAAAGCCTTCACCTCCGGAAGAGGCTGTTTGTCCTCAACGCGGAATGCCTCCACGGCAATAGTGAACTTAGAAGCTAGGAGCCCATTAAGAAAACCCTCAGAGATGACGAAAAGGGCATCAGATTGATGAAAGGGAGCAGTCCTTGAAAGGTAGACTTGCATAGCTGTGACGGGATCCAGCTTGTAGAGGGACTACTCCAGGAGATGGACCGGAGAGACACAGAAGGAAGTACAATGTCTTCATTAATGAGCAATGACAAGACCACCTTGGGTAGAAAGGAAGGAACAGGCCTGAGAACTACCTTGTCCCAATATAGAATCAGGAGCAGGGAACAGCAGGACAATGCCGCTAAATGAGAAACTCTCCTGATAGACGTAATTTAACTAAGACGACAACTGTCCAAGACAGGAGAAAAAACGTGATGTCTTGAATGGGCTCAACAGGAGTGCGCTGCAGCGCGCCAAAGACCAGGTTAAAAACCCATGGATCTATAGGAAGATAAGGAGGTACCAGGTGGGCGACTCCTTGAAGAAAGGTCCTTTACCTGGGAACGAGAAGCCAGACTTCGTTGGAAAAGAATTAACAGAAACAATAGAGCCAAGTCAAGACCCGCTTGTAGAAAACCAAGAATGTAAGGAAGAGAAAAAAGGACATAGGGACCAAACCCTTGTCCACACTCCACCGGAAGGCGGCCTTCCAGTGTTTGTAGTAGATATGCAAGGATGCTGGTTTTCTGGCCCTAATAATGGTCTGAATGACCAGATTGGTCTCAACGGCCATGCTGTTAAACTTCGAGAATAAAAACTCTGGTGGAAGAGTGAACCTTGAGAGAGAGGATCTGGACGGCCTGGAAGCTTCCAATGGGCGTCCATGAACATGTTTACCGGGCCCTTCTTCTTCAGTCCGGAGCTATCAGGATTATAGGGATCCCTTCTTCCTTTATCCTTTTCACGACAATCGGACAAGGGGAGAGACGGAAAAAGATAAGGCAGTTGAAATTGTGACCACGATAATACTAGAGCATCTCAATAGCTGGCTAGCGGATCCCGGGACCTGGGTACGAACCAAGGAATCTTGTGGTTTATCCGAGACGCCATGAGGACGATGTCCCAGGAGCCCCATTTCTTTGGATAAAGATGGCGGGGCTGAGCAATCACCCACCTGAAGCGAGACCTTGATGGCTCAGAAAATCGGCTGCCCGACTTTCTACCCTCGGAATGTGCACGGCTGACATGGCGGAAATGTGACGTTCTGCCTATTGCAGAATCCTTGTTACCGCTATCATAACTGGATTATGTAAGGCTCAGCTGTGGAGTTGTCTGACTGTATGCAGACCGGCTGGCTTGGAAACAGAGAATGACAGTGGTGAAGAGCAAAGAAAAAAATTTGACCTGATCTCCAGGAGATTGACGGGGAGAGAGGCCTCTTAGGCGTTCCAGTGGCCCTGCGCTGTGTGACGAAGAAAAAAGCGGCTCCCCAAATGAGGAGACTGGCGTAGGTGGTGATGACCTGCCACCAGAGAGGAAGGAAGGACTTCATTCATAGGACTGATGCCAACAGCGTCACCAAGTGAGGGACTGCCTCACCCTGAGAAAAAGAAGCACGGGATCATCCAGGGAGACGAACAGATGGCCAGCTGAAGAGGACGGGCATGGGACTGGGCAAAAGAAACAGCTTCCATGGTGACAATCTCTTTCCCCTAGAACTCTCATGCAGGACCGTACGAAGAGAGAAGCTGGAAGCTTTAGAGTACGGATCCCTAGGCAGAGGGATGAAAAACCTCTCCTTTGGAAAGAAAACACGGGCTTGGATAGTGTCAAACCTTATACCTAGAAAAACCAGCTGCTGAGCAAAGGTGAGGGGAGAACTTCTCTCTGTTATAATCTAGCCGAGATGAACCAGAGTATCCAGAGTAAACTGAAGACTCTGGTTGCAGTCTTGGCGGACAGCTCCTTGATGGACGATCTTCTAAGTAGGGAAATACACTGCCATGACGTGACTAGTCTAGTAGCAGAGGCCAGGTCGAAAGGAAGGGCCGTTAACTGATGAAGACCCTCCTGGATCGCACACCATAGGAACCTCTGATGCTAAACACAAACAGGAATATGAACAATTCTCCCGAGTCCATGGAAGTGATAACCGAACGTAGGGACTCGGTCCTGAAAAGACAGTACCGAACGTGACAGGTAAACCGCTCGAGGTCCAAAAATGGAGGGAGCGGTCCATCTTCCTTCGTGACTATGAAAAGAATAGAGTAGAACCCTGAAAACCGTACTTTTCTGGGGATGGGTACAATTGTCAAGGTGAAAATATATGTCTTTATACACTTTTGTACTTTTATATATTCTTATGCTGTGAAACAATAAGTTTTTCCCTTTGCTTGCCAAATGCAAATTTAACTGTATTTAAGAAGATGGCTGCCAGTATTCACCTTTGCCTTACTTTTTGTTCTTGCCAAGAATCTACTTTCGTTTCTGAAGCTAAAGTATCGTCCCTGGAGAAATGGAAACTTAAAGTGACGTGGAGGAAGGAGGATCTATCATATGACGTCAGGCCAACCAGAGGGACTGAATACTAGATACATTGCTTAAACTCCGCCTAAACCTGCCCTCTGCACACCTTCCCCCAATAAGTCATATAATGTTGTGTATTAGGAAATAAACCAGTTGCTGTGAGGTTGCCACTACGTGTGGAAGCATAAGCAGACACTGAGTTTGAACCAGCATTGTGTCTGACTCATTCTTCACTCCGGTACCACTGCTTTTAATCTGATTTGGAATGACTGGTGGATGAAGGGTATTGTCGTGACGACCCCGACACAATCACTCCTGTGCGTGCCTGAAGAACTCCTGGGGCCTGCGACGTATGACTTGGTGGGCGAAACAGAAGGAAACTTCTTCCTGGAAGAGAAGAAAAGTCGGTTTTGTAGCTGGAAGTCGCTAGCTCTCTGGAGATTGAAATAACCCTTTCCTATTAAAAGGACATTTAGACTTGGACCGGGAAAGCGGGGTGCTTTTCCCGCAGTTGGCATACGAAATTATTTGATCCAGCTTGGATCCAAAAGGTCTAGAGCCTTGGAGTGTAGAGCAACAATGTTGCCGGTAGCTGTGGCGGAACAACCAGCCGCATCAAAAGAGAGGTCACAAGATATTTGCCGGCATGGGCAATCTGATATGCCAGATCTGGCATCCCATCCGGAGAAGCTGCCACTAGAATACCCTGAGTAATCATTCTTGCCCCGGCAGACATGGATTTTGACACCCAGGTGTAGGCAAATATGGGACAGAGAGAGGCGCCAGCTGCTTCAAAGGCTGACTTAGCAAAGGATTCAATCTGTCTATCTGTAGAATCATTAAGCGATGCACTGATCGGTAGAGACAAGGCTGTCTTGGAAGACAGGCGAGAAGCCAGCGGATCCACATTAGGGATTCTGCCCATTTATCAAGAAGGTCTGGGCTAAAGGAGTAGAGGATGTTTAGCCTCTTCCTACCTGGGAAGCGCTTTACAGGGTGTTCCCAGTGTTTAGAAATAAACATAACTTCTCTCAGATTAGGGAAAACTCCGGACAGGACATTTTACCCCTTAGAAAGCAACAGAGTGCTCCTGAGCAGGTGCCTCATCCTTCCTTAGGTTAAGAATTTTGGAAATTTGCCAAGATGAGGCTATTGAGCATATCTTGAATCTTTCAGGTCTGGTCCGTATCAGACTCAGAATCCATATCCGACCCCAAAAACCGCCTCCAAGGAGGGGGCATGGGATGAGGAATGCATCCAGGAGAAAGTAGAGGGACCCGCAGCTTCCTTTGCTTTGCACCCGATTTGTCCCTGTGAAGGTCGTGGTCAGGTGCATGCGAATCACCGTGAGAGGTGTTCGGAGCAATGGTGGCAGAAAACAAATGTGGAGGTCGCTCCAGGACCTGGGACTGAGACTTTAGTCAGATCTGAGACCGACTGTGATATGGCTACAGCCCACTCCGGAGGGAGGGGAGTGCTCTTATCCTGGGCATTATAGGGTTTCTCTGAATGCCACTTTTCTTTTACAGATGGCACAGGCGTCACGGATTATAGGGACAGGAATGGGCCTCCCTGAGATTGGACATAAGTGATGGACTAGGGCTACAGCTGGGGAGAGCTAAGCCCTTGTGAAGAGAAAAATTAACCAGTCTGGGCTGGTCCTCCCTGATAACAGAAACGGCGCTGTCACTGCTCAGGCTGCAGTGTCCCCCAGATCCAGTGCAGGTTAGTGATAGGCGGCTGTTGTGCCGTTTAGACGATGGTGACTGCACGATTCTTCATACGCTTTCGAATCTTCACACACTTTGCAGGCAGAGATACACTATGTCCCCCCTACTGGAGGCGTCTCAGGAGAGAGGGATAGAGAAAACACTCTCTTATTAGGCTAGGAGACGGGGCCTCAGAGTACGGCGGGCCCTAATTAGCCGAGAGTCCAGCAAGGGAGCGTGGCTAAGCGGAGGGCGACCGCTTATTGACCAGGATCCAGTAAGCGGGCGTAGCTACACAAAGTCCGGGTGAACGCCCAAAGCCGGGGGCTCAATTAACAGGGGACATGCAATTATGTGATGCCTCGGCACCTGCAATGACAGGACCGGAAAATGGCATTAATTAAAGTCCTAGTACGGTATGGCCAGGGGCTCTCCTATTGGCTGTGCCGCTGGAGGACCTTGAAAGGGAAAAAAAGAGCGCGATAATTACGCGTGCTTAATGCGGGGGGCGTTAATGAAGCACTAGTGTGAAGGAACAAATTAAGAAAGATTCTCTATTTTGTGCTTTTGACTCCATTATCTTGTTGCTTAAAAATAAATTCTATTATTTAATTAGGAAAAAGGTTACAGCTGCTATGAAGTAACTTTATCTTGTTGTTCACAAGTCTGTTATTCAACTAGGCTATGGTTCATAATTGGTATAAAGACCTTGAGTGTTCTAACTCGAGCCAGATAAGAGACTCGGGGGTGTATCATTATACAGGACTCTGGGGCACCTGTTGGTATGCTTTTTCTATGCCAAGAAGACACGACCATATCTGTAGTTTCCGGTTTTTCGGTATCCTCATGGGTTAAGTTTTTCCTGCATTCTTATAGAGTAAGAACTGTGAGCGTGTTCTTATGTTGAATGGTTGAAGTATAATTTCTATGATTATAAAAAGTGATACACAATAAACGGGGGCCAGATATCTGCTCGATCCCCCATACAGATACACACGTCTCCATCTGGTCATTTTCAGTTGCCGCCAACGCCCTGTAGACTAATTTGGAAATCACTGAGTTAACCGTGAAGGATCTCTTTAGATCCTCCCTCAACACTAGCATGAAGAAAAAGATGGCCGCTGTCATTCAGAGACGCCATGTTCTGTGCGAAGTTCTTCACGGGTAAACAGCGAGGCAGGCGGGTAGCTGCCGGGGACAGAGAGAGGGACATACCTGTAAAAGGTGAGTCCCGAATCCCTCTTCACTGACGAGGATCACATCAGGAGCCCTCAGGGTGGGTGAGGGTCACTGGAATCCGAGATCCTCCTTCCCGCACAGTCTCCGGACGGTGCAGAAGACGGCATCAACCCCTTACACCATCTTCCTCTCAGCCCTCTCCGAGGAGAGGGGTGAGGAGGGAAAAAAAGGCAAGGACTGGCCACCAGTAATCACCCTGAAATACCAATAAAGGTGACAGGGCATTAAGTCCTTTCTGCGGGTCTGAGAGTGGGCGATGTGGGTGACACCACACTGCTCTCTTGGTCGCATAAGTGTGGGAAAACAGGGTGAGACATTACACCCTGTCACCCTGAAGCTGAAAGACCTGAAAGACAAAAGGAAAAAGATTAATAGAACACAACAGGTGACCTGAAAAGGAAAAGATGGATCTGGGATCAGATCCAGGTCTGCCTCCTACAGACACTAAGCTTAAACTGAGGTGCTTTGTGCCTGTCGGTGGGTGTATACTGCTGAGGAGGAGCCATCTTCCTTCTTTGCCTAGTGTCAGCCTCCTAGTGACAGCAGCACACACCCATGGTTACCTGTGTCCCCCAATGAAGCGATAAAGAAATAACTATTATTCCACCAGAAATATTAATCTATGACCGATAGATCTTCCCAAAACTCACCTGGACGCGTTGAAAATGTGAAATTGTTTGTTTTTCTTCGGACATAAGAGAACAATGACGCATCTGGGAAAGAAGAGGAGAAAATCCATGAACAGCGGAAAAAATATAAGGCTACGTTCAGGCAACGCAAATAAAAACGCACCAAAACGCACGCAAAAACGCTGCGTTTTGCGACGCATGCGTCCTTTTTTGCCGAAATTTGGACGCAAGAAAAATGCAACTTGTTGCATTTTCCGCGCCCGACGCTTGCGGCAAAAAGAAACGCATGCGTCACACAACGCATGTCCATGCGCCCCCCATGTTAAATATAGGGGCGCATGACGCATGCGTTGCCGCAGCGTTTCCCGACGCAGCGTCGGGAAACGCTAATGTGAACGTTGCCTAACACTAGTGATGAGCGAATATACTCGTTACTCGAGATTTCTCGAGCACGCTCGGGGGCCCTCCGAGTATTTTTTAGTGCTCGGAGATTTAGTTTTCAGCGCCGCAGCTGAATGATTTAAATCTGTTAGTCAGCATAAGTACATGTGGGGGTTGCCTGGTTGCTAGGGAATCCCCACATGTAATCAAGCTGGCTAACAGATGTAAATTATTCAGCTGAGGCGATGAAGACAATCTCCGAGCACTAAAAAATACTCGGCGGGCCCCCGAGCGTGCACGGGAAATCTCGAGTAACGAGTATATTCGCGCATCACTAGTTAACACCTGAATACACATTCAACCACACAGAAGACATCCACACAGGACAGAGAAATGGACTTACCCTGCAGGGTAAGCAACCAGCCCAGTTCCGGGGTCACACGTCAGACCGCTGCTGCTGGACACCGTGACCCCCAGAACCTTCTCCAGCTCCATCTACAAAAAGGATAGACGTTATATAACATCTCACGGGGCAGTATTATCTACGGGTCACTTTCGTCTTTCTGTCTGTCACGGACAATCATTGGTCGCGGCCTCTGTCTGTCATGGAAATCCAAGTTGCTGATTGGTCGTGGCAAAACGCCCACGACCAATCAGCGACGGGCACAGTCTGCCGGCAAAATGACCGCTCCTTCCTCCCTGCAGTCAGTGCCCGCTCCATACTCCCCTCCAGTCAGCCCACACACAGGGTTAATGGCAGCGTTAATGGACCACGGTGTAACGCACTCCCTTAACGCTGCTATTAACCCTGTGTGACCAACTTTTTACTATTGATGCTGTGTATGCAGCATCAATAGTAAAAAGATCTAATGTTACAAATAATAATAATAAAAAAAAAAAAACACGTTATTCTCACCCTCCGATGTGTCGCCCTGTCCTCGGCAGTGCAAGCGGCAGGTTCCGGCGCCAAGGATGCTATGCGAGAAGGACCTGCCATGATGTCACGGTCATGTGACCGCGACGTCATCACAGGTCCTGCACTCATACGAACCCTGGGACCGGAAGCTGCCGTGTGCACCGCACACAGGTGCCAGGACTACAAGGGGCCCTCAGAAGGTGAGTATATGTTTATTTTTTATTTTAAGTCTTTTTTAACCACGCATATAGTGCCCACATTACTACGGTACATAGTGCATGGCCACTGTTACATACTGCGTGGCCCGTTATATACTGCGTGGCCTGTATTAACGCATCAGGTATTCAAGAATATGTCGTGGCCTGTGCTATATACTATGTGGCTGTTATATACATACATATTCTAGAATACCCGATGCGTTAGAATCGGGCCACCATCTAGTAGTAGTTATATTCTTGTACATAGGGGCAGTATTATAGTAGTTATATTCTTGTACATAGGGGCAGTATTATAGTAGCTATATTCATGTAGAGAAGGTCAGTATTATAGTAGTTATATTCTTGTACATAGGGGCAGTATTATAGTAGTTATATTCTTGTACGTAGGAGCAGTATTATAGTAGTTATATTCTTGTACATAGGGGCAGTATTATAGTAGTTATATTCTTGTACATAGGGGCAGTATTATAGTAGTTATATTCTTGTACATAGGGGCAGTATTATAGTAGTTATATTCTTGTACGTAGGAGCAGTATTATAGTAGTTATATTCTTGTACGTAGGAGCAGTATTATAGTAGTTATATTCATGTAGAGAAGGTCAGTATTATAGTAGTTATATTCTTGTAGAGAAGGTCAGTATTATAGTAGTTATATTCTTGTACATAGGGGCAGTATTATACTAGTTATATTCTTGTACATAGGAGCAGTATTATAGTAGTTATATTCTTGTACGTAGGAGCAGTATTATAGTAGTTATATTCTTGTACATAGGGGCAGTATTATAGTAGTTATATTCTTGTACGTAGGAGCAGTATTATAGTAGTTATATTCTTGTACATAGGGGCAGTATTATAGTAGTTATATTCTTGTACATAGGGGCAGTATTATAGTAGTTATATTCTTGTACATAGGGGCAGTATTATAGTAGTTATATTCTTGTACGTAGGAGCAGTATTATAGTAGTTATATTCATGTAGAGAAGGTCAGTATTATAGTAGTTATATTCTTGTACATAGGGGCAGTATTATAGTAGTTATATTCTTGTACGTAGGAGCAGTATTATAGTAGTTATATTCTTGTACATAGGGGCAGTATTATAGTAGTTATATTCTTGTACATAGGGGCAGTATTATAGTAGTTATATTCTTGTACATAGGAGCAGTATTATAGTAGTTATATTCTTGTACATAGGAGCAGTATTATAGTAGTTATATTCTTGTACATAGGAGCAGTATTATAGTAGTTATATTCTTGTACATAGGGAGCAGTATTATAGTAGTTATATTCATGTAGAGAAGGTCAGTATTATAGTAGTTATATTCTTGTACATAGGGAGCAGTATTATAGTAGTTATATTCATGTAGAGAAGGTCAGTATTATAGTAGTTATATTCATGTAGAGAAGGTCAGTATTATAGTAGTTATATTCTTGTACATAGGGGCAGTATTATACTAGTTATATTCTTGTACATAGGAGCAGTATTATAGTAGTTATATTCTTGTACGTAGGAGCAGTATTATAGTAGTTATATTCTTGTACATAGGGGCAGTATTATAGTAGTTATATTCTTGTACGTAGGAGCAGTATTATAGTAGTTATATTCTTGTACATAGGGGCAGTATTATAGTAGTTATATTCTTGTACATAGGGGCAGTATTATAGTAGTTATATTCTTGTACATAGGGGCAGTATTATAGTAGTTATATTCTTGTACGTAGGAGCAGTATTATAGTAGTTATATTCATGTAGAGAAGGTCAGTATTATAGTAGTTATATTCTTGTACATAGGGGCAGTATTATAGTAGTTATATTCTTGTACGTAGGAGCAGTATTATAGTAGTTATATTCTTGTACATAGGGGCAGTATTATAGTAGTTATATTCTTGTACATAGGGGCAGTATTATAGTAGTTATATTCTTGTACATAGGAGCAGTATTATAGTAGTTATATTCTTGTACATAGGAGCAGTATTATAGTAGTTATATTCTTGTACATAGGAGCAGTATTATAGTAGTTATATTCTTGTACATAGGGAGCAGTATTATAGTAGTTATATTCATGTAGAGAAGGTCAGTATTATAGTAGTTATATTCTTGTACATAGGAGCAGTATTATAGTAGTTATATTCTTGTACATAGGGGCAGTATTATAGTAGTTATATTCTTGTACATAGGGGCAGTATTATAGTAGTTATATTCTTGTACATAGGGGGCAGTATTATAGTAGTTATATTCTTGTACATAGGGGCAGTATTATAGTAGTTATATTCTTGTACATAGGAGCAGTATTATAGTAGTTATATTCTTGTACATAGGAGCAGTATTATAGCAGTTATATTCTTGTACATAGGGGCAGTATTATAGTAGTTATATTCTTGTACATAGGGGCAGTATTATAATAGTTATATTCTTGTACATAGGAGCAGTATTATAGTAGTTATATTCTTGTATATAGGAGCAGTATTATAGTAGTTATATTCTTGTATATAGGAGCAGTATTATAGTAGTTATATTCTTGTACATAGGGGCAGTATTATAGTAGTTATATTCTTGTACATAGGAGCAGTATTATAGTAGTTATATTCTTGTACATAGGAGCAGTATTATAGTAGTTATATTCTTGTACATAGGAGCAGTATTATAGTAGTTATATTCTTGTACATAGGGGCAGTATTATAGTAGTTATATTCTTGTACATAGGGGGCAGTATTATAGTAGTTATATTCTTGTACATAGGAGCAGTATTATAGTAGTTATATTCTTGTACATAGGAGCAGTATTATAGCAGTTATATTCTATTACGCTGATACCCCATATGTTGGGGTAAACCCCTGTTTGGGCACACAGGAGAGCTCGGAAGGGAAGGAGCACTGTTTTACTTTTTCAACGCAGAATTGGCTGGAATTGAGATCGGACGCCATGTCGTGTTTGGAGAGCCCCTGATGTGCCTAAACAGTGGAAACCCCACAATTATAACTGAAACCCTAATCCAAACACTCCCCTAACCCTAATCCCAACAGTAACCCTAACCACACCTCTAACCCTGACACACCCCTAACCCTAATCCCAACCCTATTCCCAACCGTAAATGTAATCTAAACCCTAACTGTAACTTTAGCCCCAACCCTAACTGTAGCCTTAACCCTAGCCCTAACCCTAGCCCTAACCCTAGCCCTAACCCTAGCCCTAACCCTAGCCCTAACCCTAGCCCTAACCCTAGCCCTAACCCTAGCCCTAGCCCTAACCCTAATGGGAAAATGGAAATAAATACATTTTTTTTAATTTTTCCCTAACTAAGGGGGTGATGAAGGGGGGTTTGATTTACTTTTATAGCGAGTTTTGTAGCGGATTTTTATGATTGGCAGCCGTCACACACTGAAAGACCCTTTTTATTGCAAAAAATATTTTTTGCAATACCACATTTTGAGAGCTATAATTTTTCCATATTTTGGTCCACAGAGTCATGTGAGGTCTTGTTTTTTGCGGGACGAGTTGACGTTTTTATTGAAAACATTTTTAGGCACGTGACATTTTTTGATCGCTTTTTATTCCGATTTTTGTGAGGAAGAATGACCAAAAGCCAGCTATTCATGAATTTCTATTGGGGGAGGCGTTTATACCGTTCCGCGTTTGGTAAAATTGATAAATCAGTTTTATTCTTCGGGTCAGTACAATTACAGCGACACCTCATTTATATCATTTTTTTATGGTTTGGCGCTTTTATACGATAAAAACTATTTTACAGAAAAAATAATTATTTTTGCATCGCTTTATTCTCAGGACTATAACTTTTTTATTTTTTTGCTGATGATGCTGTATGGCGGCTCTTTTTTTGCGGGACAATATGACGCTTTCAGCGGTACCATGGTTATTTATATCTGTCCTTTTGATTGCGTGTTATTCCACTTTTTGTTCGGCGGTATGATAATAAAGCGTTGTTTTTTGCTTCGTTTTTTTTTTTTTCTTACGGTGTTTACTGAAGGGGTTAACTAGTGGGACAGTTTTATAGGTCGGGTCGTTACGGACGCGGCGATACTAAATATGTGTACTTTTATTGGGTTTTTTTTTTATTTAGATGAAGAAATGTATTTATGGGAATAATATTTTTTTTTTTTTTTCATTATTTTGGAATATTTTTTTTAATTTTTTTTACACATTTGGAAAATTTTTTTTTTACTTTGTCCCAGGGGGGGACATCACAGATCAGTGATCTGACAGTTTGCACAGCACTCTGTCAGATCACTGATCTGACATGCAGCGCTGCAGGCTTCACAGTGCCTGCTCTAAGCAGGCTCTGTGAAGCCACCTCCCTCCCTGCAGGACCCGGATCCGTGGCCATCTTGGATCCGGGGCTGGAGGGAGCAGGGAGGGAGGTGAGACCCTCGCAGCAACGCGATCACATCGCGTTGCTCCGGGGGTCTCAGGGAAGCCCGCAGGGAGCCCCCTCCCTGCGCGGTGCTTCCCTGCACCGCCGGCACATCGCGATCATCTTTGATCGCGGTGTGCCAGGGGTTAATGTGCCGGGGGCGGTCCGTGACCGCTCCTGGCACATAGTGCCGGATGTCAGCTGCGATAAGCAGCTGACACCCGGCCGCGATCGGCCGCGCTCCCCCCGTGAGCGCGGCCGATCGGCTATGACGTACTATCCCGTCCAGGGTCAGATAAGCCCAGGGCACCTCGACGGGATAGTACGTCTAAGGTCACAGAGGGGTTAAAGGGCCCTACCAGCTGTTTCCCCATGATTCCGGCCCAAAACATGACTCCTCCACCTCCTTGCTTGTTGGGACATGGTGCCCATCCACCAACCAACCACTACTCCATCCGTCTGGACCATCCAGGGTTGCTCGACACATCAGTAAACAAGACTGTTTGAAAATTAGTCGTCATGTATGTCTGGGCCCACTGCAACCGTTTCTGCTCGTGAACATTGTTTAGCGGTGGCCGAATAGTAGGTTTATGCACCACAGCAAGCCTTTGAAGGATCATACACCTTGAGATTTGAGGGACTTCAGAGGCACCAGCAGCTTTAAATATCTGTTTGCTGGTTTGTAACGGTATTTTGGCAGCTGCTCTCTTAATCTGATGAACTTGCCTGGCAGAAACCTTCCTCATTATGCCTTTATCTGCATGAACTCTGTCTGTGCTCAGAATCAGCCACAAATCTCTTAACAGTACGATGATCACGCTTAAGTTTTCAGGAAATATCTAATGCTTTCATACCTTGTCCAAGGCATTGCACTAGTTGATGCTTTTCGGCAGCAGAGAGATCCTTTTTCTTTCCCATGTTACTCAAAAACTGTGGCCTGCTTAAAGGGAACCTGTCACCCCGAAAATCGCGGGTGAGGTAATCCCACCGGCATCAGGGGCTTATCTACAGCATTCTGTAATGCTGTAGATAAGCCCCCGATGTTACCTGAAAAAGGAGAAAAAGACGTTAGATTATACTCACCCAGGGGCGGTCCCGCTGCTGGTCTGGTCAGATGGGCGTCTCCGGTCCGCTGCGGCGCCTCCTATCTTCTTTCCATGACGTCCTCTTCTGATCTTCGGCCACGGCTCCGGCGCAGGCGTACTTTGCTCTGCCCTGTTGAGGGCAGACAAGGTACTGCAGTGCGCAGGCGCCGAGCCTCTGACCTTTCCGGCGCCTGCGCACTGCTGTACTATCCTCTGCCCTCAACAGGGCAGAGCAAAGTACGCCTGCGCCGGAGCCGTGGCTGAAGATCAGAAGAGGACGTCATGGAAAGAAGATAGGAGGCGCCGCAGCGGACCGGAGACGCCCATCTGACCAGACCAGCAGCGGGACCGCCCCTGGGTGAGTATAATATAACGTCTTTTTCTCCTTTTTCAGGTAACATCGGGGGCTTATCTACAGCATTATAGAATGCTGCAGATAAGCCCCTGATGCCGGTGGGATTACCTCACCCCCGATTTTCGGGGTGACAGGTTCCCTTTAATAATGTGGACCATAATTTTTAAGAGTTTTCCTTTAATTAGAATCACCTGGAAAACTAATTATCACATGTGTTTAAGATTGATTTCAGTGATCCATTGAGCCCTGAGACACAATACCATCCATGAGTTTATTTGAAAAACAAAACAATTAAATCTCTATGAAACTTAAATCCAATTTGCATAATAATTTGGAACAGTATGTATGTGTGTGTATATAGCAGCCACATGGTATATACCACAGGCCACGTAGTACTCCTATATACCAGAGGTCCCCAACTCCAGTCCTCAAGGCCCACCAACATGTCATGTTTTCAGGATTTCCTTAGTCTTGCCCAGGTAATAATTGCATCACCTGTGCAATGCAAAGGAAATCCTGAAAACATGACCTGTTGGTGGGCCTTGAGGACTGGAGTTGGGGACCCCTGCTATATACTACGTGGCCTGTGCTATATACTCTGTGGCTGCTATATACACATTCTAGAATATCCGATGTGTTAGAATCGGGCCACCATCTAGTCTACTATATAATTGTCTAAGGGTCAATTCCGTCTTTCTGTCTGTCCTGTCTGTCACGGATATTCATTGGTCGCGGCCTCTGTCTGTCATGGAAATCCAAGTCGCTGATTGGTCGTGGCAAAACGCCCACTGCCACGACCAATCAGCGACGGGTGCAGTCGGCCGGTAAAATGGCAGCTCCTTCCTCCCCGCAGTCAGTGCCCGCTGCATACTCCCCTCCAGTCAGCCCTCACACAGGGTTAATGGCAGCGCTAACGGACCGCGGTGTAACGCACTCCATTAACCCTGTGTGACCAAATTTTTACTATTGATGATGTGTATGCAGCATCAATAGTAAAAAGATCTAATGCTACAAGTAAGAATAATAAAAAAAAGTTATTCTCACCCTTCAACGTCGCCTGCTGTCCTCGGCAGTGCAAGCGGCAGGTTCCAGTGCCAAGGATGCTATGCGAGAAGGACCTGCCATGACGTCACACAGGTCCTGCGCTCATACCAACCCTGGGACCGGAAGCTGCTGCGTGCACCGCACACAGGCGACAGGACTACAAGGGGCCTACGGAAGGTGAGTATATGTTTATTTTAAGTCTTTTTTTAACCACGCATATAGTGCCCACATTGCTATATACTACGTGGGCTGTGTTATATACTGCGTGGTCTGTATTAACACATAAGGTACTCAAGAATATTTCGTGGCCTGTGCTATATACTATGTGGCTGCTATATACAAACAGGCTCGGACTGGCCCACCGGAGAATTCTCCGGTGGGCCCAGGCACTGACACAGGGCCCCCACTGCTCCAGCCCCCCCGCCTCCCTCCTTGAAGACGATACTCACCTGACCCTGCTCCAGTGATGCCTGGTATCGGCGTCTGCAGCTCCACCTGAATGAGCGGTCACGTGGTACCGCTCATTAAGGTCATGAATATGCACATATTCATGACCTTAATGAGCGGTATCACATGACCGCTCATGCAGGAAGAAGGTGCTGCGCCGGGAGTCGGGACAGAGGCAAAGGGATGTTGGTGCGGCCGCGCGATGTGTGGGACAGGTGACGCCGGTCAGGTGAGTATGAGGGACGGGGGGGATGAAGGAGGACATAAGCCGGCGCGCCATGCAGGAGCGGGAGGGGGTTGGGTGGAGAGAAGCCATGCATACAGGTGGGGGTAATATGAGCCAGAGCCATGCATTCAGGAGGGGGGAATATGAGCCATGCATACAGGAGGGGGGTCATTATACAGTATTGAGCATCATGTGGGATCATTATACAGTATGGAGAACTGTGTGTGGCCATTATACAGTATTGAGCATCATGTGTGGCCATTATACAGTATTGAGCATCATGTGCGGCCGTTATACAGTATTGAGCATCATGTGCAGCCAATATACAGTATGGATCATCATATGCAGCCAATATACAGTATGGAGCATCATTTGTGGCCATTATACAGTATGGAGAACTGTGTGTGGCCGTTATACAGTATGGAGCATCATGTGGGATCATTATACAGTATGGAGCATCATGTGTGGCCATTATACAGTATGGAGCATCATGTGTGGCCATTATACAGTATGGAGCACCATGTGTGGCCATTATACAGTATGGAGCACCATGTGTGGCCATTATACAGTATGGAGCACCATGTGTGGCCATTATACAGTATGGAGCACCATGTGTGGCCATTATACAGTATTGAGCATCATGTGTGGCCATTATACAGTATTGAGCATCATGTGCGGCCGTTATACAGTATTGAGCATCATGTGCAGCCAATATACAGTATGGATCATCATATGCAGCCAATATACAGTATGGAGCATCATTTGTGGCCATTATACAGTATGGAGCACCATGTGTGGCCGTTATACAGTATGGAGCATCATGTGGGATCATTATACAGTATGGAGCACCATGTGTGGCCATTATACAGTATGGAGCACCATGTGTGGCCATTATACAGTATGGAGCACCATGTGTGGCCATTATACAGTATGGAGCATCATGTGTGGCCATTATACAGTATGGAGCATCATGTGTGGCCATTATACAGTATGGAGCATCATGTGTGGCCATTATACAGTATGGAGCACCATGTGTGGCCATTATACAGTATGGAGCACCATGTGTGGCCATTATACAGTATGGAGCACCATGTGTGGCCATTATACAGTATGGAGCACCATGTGTGGCCATTATACAGTATGGAGCACCATGTGTGGCCATTATACAGTATGGAGCACCATGTGTGGCCATTATACAGTATGGAGCACCATGTGTGGCCATTATACAGTATGGAGCACCATGTGTGGCCATTATACAGTATGGAGCACCATGTGTGGCCATTATACAGTATGGAGCACCATGTGTGGCCATTATACAGTATGGAGAACTGTGTGTCGCCATTATACAGTATTGAGCATCATGTGTGACTATATTTTTTTGTTTATAATTATTGTATATAAAACAGTGTGATCAGCAGTGCTAAATGGGTGTGGTTGGGACGTGGATATGGGTGTGACTAGTTGTTAAATGGGTGTGGTCAGAGGCGTGGCCTAAAATTTGCCGCGGCGCACTACGCACGCCGCAAACTTTATACCCGTTTCCCTTCTTCAAAAGTTGGGAGGTATGGCACCGCATTTCCCAGATCACGGCAAGTGGCGCAAATCCCATGGGGAATGAATGAGGCCGAACGCAATGTTGCCGTAAGTGATCCGTTACGCGGCAGATGCAGAAAAACTGCCGGATCTGCTGCAAAAGGCGACTTTCACATCAGCGATTCTTGCCAAAGTCACTGCCGATAGTGTCATAGTCACCAATGGGGAGGCAGCACTAAAAGTGCCTAGGGAAGCAGAAACACTAAATACGGCCCTGGGGGGCTACATTATATTCTGTGGGGGGACTGCATTATACTCAGGGTACTACATTATATTATGGGGGGCTACATCATACTATTTGAGGGGGCTACAGTATACTCTATGGGGGGCTGCATTATATTCTGTGGGGGAACTGCATTATACTCAGGGTACTACATATTATGGGGGGCTACATCATACTATTTGAAGGGGCTGCATTATATTCTGTGGTGGAACTGCATTCTCTCAGGGGACTACATATTATTATGGGGAGCTACAGTATACTCTATGGGGGGCTGCATTATATTCTGTGGTGGAACTGCATTCTCAGGGGGCTACATTATATTCTGTGAGGGGGCTACCACAACCCTTGCTACATTATTAAGACGTGAACTACCTTATATTATACCCTGATATTAGTGTGTTTTACCGCACAATTGGTGGTCTTGTATCTATTTCTATGTAGCTACATAGTGGGCCCCTAGAATGATTTTTCTGGTGGGCCCAAGGTGCTCCAGTCCGACGCTGTATACAAACATAAGAAACAAACTTGGCACTCAAATTTTTTTTTTTTTTTTTTTTTTTTTTTAGGAAGAAGGGTAACCTTACCCTTCTTCCGAAAAAAAAATTGAGTGCCAAGTTTGTTTCTTAGATTTGTTGATATGGGTTGGAGACCCTACTTGAGCACCGACATCCACCCTCCATAGAGTGCCGTGTATCCTACATTGAGCTGCTATATACACATTCTAGAATACCGATGTGTTAGAATCGGGCCACCATCTAGTCTACTATATAATTGTCTAAGGGTCACTTCCGTCTTTCTGTCTTTCACAGATATTCATTGGTCGCAGCCTCTGTCTGTCATGGAATCCAAGTCGCTGATTGGTCTCGCCAGCTGCCTGTCATGGCTGTCGTGACCAATCAGCGACGGCCACAGTCCGATTAGTCCCTCCCTACTCCCCTGCAGTCAGCGCCCGGCCCCCGCTCCATACTCCCCGCAGTCAGCGCTCACACAGGGTTAATGCCGGCGGTAACGGACCGCGTTATGCCACGGGTAACTCACTCCGTTACCACCGCTATTAACCCTGTGTGACCAAGTTTTTACTATTGATGCTGCCTATGCAGCATCAATAGTAAAAAGATCTAATGTTAAAAATAATAAAAAATTATCATATACTCACATTTCGGCGCCTTTCTCGCTCTTCGCGACGTTCCGGTGCTAAGGATGGTATGCGACAAGGACCTTCCATGACGCCACGGTTATGTGACCGCGACGTCATCGCACCCTGGGACCGGAAGCTGGCGACAGAACTACAAGGCGCCCTCAGATCGGAAGGTGAGTATATGTTTATTTTTTAACCCGTGACATACGTGACTGGGCAATATACTACGTGGCTGGGCAATATACTACGTGGCTGGGCAATATACTACGTGGCTGGGCAATATACTACGTGGCTGGGCAATATACTACGTGGCTGGGCAATATACTACGTGGCTGGCCAATATACTACGTGGCTGGGCAATATACTACGTGGCTGGCCAATATACTACGTGGCTGGCCAATATACTACGTGGCTGGCCAATATACTACGTGGCTGGCCAATATACTACGTGGCTGGCCAATATACTACGTGGCTGGCCAATATACTACGTGGCTGGCCAATATACTACGTGGCTGGCCAATATACTACGTGGCTGGGCAATATACTACGTGGCTGGGCAATATACTACGTGGCTGGGCAATATACTACGTGGCTGGGCAATATACTACGTGGCTGGGCAATATACTACGTGGCTGGGCAATATACTACGTGGCTGGGCAATATACTACGTGGCTGGGCAGTATACTACGTGGCTGGGCAGTATACTACGTGGCTGGGCAGTATACTACGTGACTGGGCAGTATACTACGTGACTGGGCAATATACTACGTGGCTGGGCAATATACTACGTGACTGGGCAATATACTACGTGACTGGGCAATATACTACGTGACTGGGCAATATACTACGTGACTGGGCAATATACTACGTGACTGGGCAATATACTACGTGACTGGGCAATATACTACGTGACTGGGCAATATACTACGTGACTGGGCAATATACTACGTGACTGGGCAATATACTACGTGACTGGGCAATATACTACGTGACTGGGCAATATACTACGTGACTGGGCAATATACTACGTGACTGGGCAATATACTACGTGACTGGGCAATATACTACGTGACTGGGCAATATACTACGTGACTGGGCAATATACTACGTGACTGGGCAATATACTACGTGACTGGGCAATATACTACGTGGCTGGGCAATATACTACGTGGCTGGGCAATATACTACGTGGCTGGGCAATATACTACGTGGCTGGGCAATATACTACGTGGCTGGGCAATATACTACGTGGCTGGGCAATATACTACGTGACTGGGCAATATACTACGTGACTGGGCAATATACTACGTGACTGGGCAATATACTACGTGACTGGGCAATATACTACGTGACTGGGCAATATACTACGTGACTGGGCAATATACTACGTGACTGGGCAATATACTACGTGACTGGGCAATATACTACGTGGCTGGGCAATATACTACGTGGCTGGGCAATATACTACGTGGCTGGGCAATATACTACGTGGCTGGGCAATATACTACGTGACTGGGCAATATACTACGTGACTGGGCAATATACTACGTGACTGGGCAATATACTACGTGACTGGGCAATATACTACGTGACTGGGCAATATACTAGGTGGCTGGGCAATATACTACGTGGCTGGGCAATATACTACGTGGACATGCATATTCTAGAATACCCGATGAGTTAGAATCGGGCCACCATCTAGTTTCTAATAAACGTCTTTATTCCTGCTGTGTCTTTATTTACCATATAACTATAGGATTAGTACTGGGCGTCTTATAGACGTTTCTCCATTACTAAGCGATGAGCTTGATGTCACCTGACAATACAGAGGAGACATCAACCCCACAAATATGAACCCCACTTGCCACCGCTACAGGGCAAATGGGGAATGGCGGGCAAAGTGCCGGAATTGGTGCATCTAATATATGTGCCTTCTCTGGGAGGCTGCTAGTTTTAGGCTTGGGGAAGGCAGCAGTAGAGCGGTGTCACACACACGGGGGCAGCACTATAGGGGGGGGGGGGGTCACACACACACGGGGGCAGCACCATAGGGGGGTCACACACACGGGGGCAGCACTATAGGGGGGGGGGTCACACACACACGGGGGCAGCACTATAGCGGGGGGTCACACACACACGGGGGCAGCACCATAGGGGGGTCACACACACGGGGCAGCACTATAGGGGGGTCACACACACGGGGCAGCACTATAGCGGGGTCACACACGGGGCAGCACTATAGGGGGGGTCACACACACGGGGCAGCACTATAGGGGGGTCACACACACGGGGCAGCACTATAGCGGGGTCACACACACGGGGGCAGCACTATCGGGGGGTCACACACACGGGGCAGCACTATAGCGGGGTCACACACGGGGGCAGCACTATAGGAGGGTCACACACACGGGGCAGCACTATAGCGGGGTCACACACACGGGGGCAGCACTATAGGGGGTCACACACACGGGGGCAGCACTATAGCGGGGTCACACACACGGGGGCAGCACTATAGGGGGGTCACACACACGGGGGCAGCACTATAGGGGGCTCACACACACGGGGCAGCACTATAGGGGGGTCACACACACGGGGCAGCACTATAGCGGGGTCACACACACGGGGGCAGCACTATAGGGGGGTCACACACAGGGGGCAGCACTATAGGGGGGTCACACACACGGGGCAGCACTATAGGGGGGGTCACACACATGGGGGCAGCACTATAGGGGGTCACACACACGGGGCAGCACTATAGGGGGGTCACACACACGGGGGCAGCACTATAGGGGGGTCACACACACGGGGGCAGCACTATAGTGGGGTCACACACACGGGGCAGCACTATAGGGGGGTCACACACACGGGGCAGCACTATAGGGGGGTCACACACACGGGGCAGCACTATAGGGGGGTCACACACACGGGGGCAGCACTATGGGGGGGGTCACACACACGGGGGCAGCACTATAGGGGGGTCACATACACGGGGCAGCACTATAGGGGGGTCACACACACGGGGCAGCACTATAGGGGGTCACACACACGGGGCAGCACTATAGGGGGGTCACACACACGGGGGCAGCACTATGGGGGGGGTCACACACACGGGGCAGCACTATAGGGGGGTTACACACACGGGGCAGCACTATAGTGGGGTCACACACACGGGGCAGCACTATAGGGGGGTCACACACACGGGGCAGCACTATAGGGGGGTCACACACGGGGCAGCACTATAGGGGGGTCACACACACGGGGGCAGCACTATAGGGGGGTCACACACACGGGGCAGCGCTATAGGGGGGTCACACACACGGGGCAGCGCTATAGGGGGGGGTCACACACACGGGGCAGCACTATAGGGGGTCACACACACGGGGGCAGCACTATAGGGGGGTCACACACACGGGGCAGCACTATAGGGGGTCACACACACGGGGCAGCACTATAGGGGGTCACACACACGGGGCAGCGCTATAGGGGGTCACACACACGGGGCAGCGCTATAGGGAGGTCACACACACGGGGCAGCACTATAGGGGGTCACACACACGGGGGCAGCACTATAGGGGGTCACACACACGGGGCAGCACTATAGGGGGTCACACACACGGGGCAGCACTATAGGGGGTCACACACACGGGGGCAGCACTATAGGGGGGTCACACACACGGGGGCAGCACTATAGGGGGGTCACACACACGGGGCAGCACTATAGGGGGTCACACACACGGGGCAGCACTATAGGGGGTCACACACACGGGGGCAGCACTATAGGGGGGTCACACACACGGGGGCAGCACTATAGGGGGTCACACACACGGGGCAGCACTATAGGGGGTCACACACACGGGGCAGCACTATAGGGGGTCACACACACGGGGCAGCACTATAGGGGGTCACACACACGGGGCAGCACTATAGGGGGGTCACACACACGGGGGCAGCACTATAGGGGGTCACACACACGGGGCAGCACTATAGGGGGTCACACACACGGGGCAGCACTATAGGGGGTCACACACACGGGGCAGCACTATAGGGGGTCACACACACGGGGCAGCACTATAGGGGGGTCACACACACGGGGGCAGCACTATAGGGGGGTCACACACACGGGGGCAGCACTATAGGGGGTCACACACACGGGGCAGCACTATAGGGGGTCACACACACGGGGCAGCACTATAGGGGGTCACACACACGGGGCAGCACTATAGGGGGTCACACACACGGGGGCAGCACTATAGGGGGGTCACACACACGGGGGCAGCACTATAGGGGGGTCACACACACGGGGGCAGCACTATAGGGGGGTCACACACACGGGGGCAGCACTATAGGGGGGTCACACACACGGGGGCAGCACTATAGGGGGGTCACACACACGGGGCAGCACTATAGGGGGGTCACACACACGGGGCAGCACTATAGGGGGGTCACACACACGGGGCAGCACTATAGGGGGGTCACACACACGGGGCAGCACTATAGGGGGTCACACACACGGGGGCAGCACTATAGGGGGGTCACACACACGGGGCAGCACTATAGGGGGTCACACACACGGGGGCAGCACTATAGGGGGGTCACACACACGGGGCAGCACTATAGGGGGGTCACACACGGTATAAGCCGTTTCCTCGTCGCCTCTCGGCCGCTGACCTGTCTGCTCCCCTTCCCGGTGCCGGCGGTTCCCATGGTCACTCTGGAGGAGCGGCGCCGTCCCGGGGGAGAGCTCGCCGGCAGTAGTCCGGGCTGTGGCCGCTGAGCAGCGCTGCTGCCCTCAAACATCCCCCGTTCAAAACTGCCGCTGCTCCCGGCTTCAACTGCCAGGTCGCTGATTGGCCAAAATACACTGTGGGCGTGGTTACGGTAATATCACTCTCGTTTTGTTTTCTACGCCTCTTAGTGCTGATTGGTGACAAGATGGGGGCGGAGACCCGACGTTCCTTGCTTAGCGTTGCTGCAATGACTGGACAGCACTCCAAAAGTGGGCGGTACTGCCATGAATACCGCCCCTCTTCCTGCACTCATTGGCTGGCGCATAGAAGGCGTCAATCCACTTAAAACTACAATTCCCGACGACCATTGCTGCCGGGTAGTACACGTGACACGGAAGTAGCCAATCATATCCGAGGCTGTTTCCAAGGAAGGTAAGGACAGTCTTTATGTGTTGTCAGTGAGGGAGTGATACCTCTTATGTTGCGTGCACAAGACTCATCGTGCAGAGAGCGAGGTGAACTACTAGTCACAGTATGCCTCCTTACACATCGAAACAACCAGTTCCAGCTCTTCGTTGTTGCAAAATTGTTTTTGCTCGGCGGCAGCCAATCAGGCACTTGCGTTCATGCTGGAGATTGTATGCAGGAGATGTAAGCTGATCGCTGATTGGCTGCCGGGACTCAGTGGCCATATTGTGCGGTGTCTGTCTTGCAGGAGAGGTGTATGTGTGTGTGCGCCCTATAGGTGAGGCTGTGCGTGTGTGTGTGTGCCCTTCAGGTGAGGGGTGTGTGTGTGTGCCCTTAAGGTGGGGGGGATGTGCCCTGCAGGTGAGGTGTGTGCGCGCCCTGCAGGTGAGGGGTGTGTGTGTGTGCGCCCTGCAGGTGAGGTGTGTGCGTGCCCTGCAGGTGAGGGGTGTGTGTGTGTGTGCCCTGCAGTTGAGGGGTGTGTGTGCCCTGCAGGTGAGGGGGGGTGTGTGTGTGTGTGCCCTGCAGGTGAGGTGTATGTGTGTGTGTGTGTGTGTGCCCTATAGGTGAGGGTGTGTGTGTGTGCCCTGCAGGTGAGGGGTGTGTGTGTGTGTGTGCCCTGCAGGTGAGGTGTGTGCGTGCCCTGCAGGTGAGGGGGGTGTGTGTGTGTGTGTGCCCTGCAGGTGAGGGGTGTGTGTGTGTGTGCCCTGCAGGTGAGGTGTGTGCGTGCCCTGCAGGTGAGGGGTGTGTGTGTGTGTGCCCTGCAGGTGAGGGGTGTGTGTGTGTGTGTGCCCTGCAGGTGAGGTGTGTGCGTGCCCTGCAGGTGAGGGGTGTGTGTGTGTGTGCCCTGCAGGTGAGGGGGGGGGTGTGTGTGTGTGCCCTGCAGGTGAGGTGTATGTGTGTGTGTGCCCTATAGGTGAGGGTGTGTGTGTGTGTGCGCCCTGCAGGTGAGGGTGGTGTGTGTGTGTGTGTGTGTGTGCGTGCCCTGCAGGTGAGGGGGGTGTGTGTGTGTGCCCTGCAGGTGAGGGGTGTGTGTGTGTGTGTGTGTGCCCTGCAGGTGAGGGGTGTGTGTGTGCCCTGCAGGTGAGGGGTGTGTGTGTGTGCCCTGCAGGTGAGGGGTGTGTGTGTGTGTGTGTGTGCCCTGCAGGTGAGGGGTGTGTGTGTGTGTGTGTGTGCCCTTCAGGTGAGGGGTGTGTGTGTGCCCTGCAGGTGAGGGGTGTGTGTGTGTGTGTGTGTCCTTCAGGTGAGGGGTGTGTGTGCGCCCTGCAGGTGAGGGGTGTGTGTGTGTGTGTGTGTGCCCTGCAGGTGAGGGGTGTGTGTGTGTGTGTGTGCCCTTCAGGTGAGGGGTGTGTGTGTGCCCTGCAGGTGAGGGGTGTGTGTGTGTGTGTGTGCCCTTCAGGTGAGGGGTGTGTGTGTGCCCTGCAGGTGAGGGGTGTGTGTGCGCCCTGCAGGTGAGGGGTGTGTGTGTGTGCGCCCTGCAGGTGAGGTGAGGTGTGTGCGCGTGCCCTGCAGGTGAGGTGTGTGTCCTGCAGGCGAGGGGTGTGTGTGCCCTGCAGGTGAGGGGGGTGTGTGCCCTGCAGGTGAGGGGGGTGTGTGTGGGTGCTCTGCAGGTGAGGGGTGTGTGTGCCCTGCAGGTGAGGGGGGTGTGTGCCCTGCAGGTGAGGGGGGTGTGTGTGTGCGCCCTACAGGTGAGGTGAGGTGTGTGCGCGTGCCCTGCAGGTGAGGTGTGTGTCCTGCAGGCGAGGGGTGTGTGTGCCCTGCAGGTGAGGGGGGTGTGTGCCCTGCAGGTGAGGGGGGTGTGTGTGGGTGCTCTGCAGGTGAGGGGTGTGCGCGTGCCCTGCAGGTGAGGGGTGTGTGTGTGTGTGTGTGTGTCCTGCAGGTGAGGGGTGTGTGTGTCCTGCAGGTGAGGGGTGAGGTGTGTGTCCTGCAGGTGAGGGGTGAGGTGTGTGTCCTGCAGGTGAGGGGTGAGGTGTGTGTCCTGCAGGTGAGGGGTGAGGTGTGTGTCCTGCAGGTGAGGGGTGTGTGTCCTGCAGGTGAGGGGTGTGTGTCCTGCAGGTGAGGGGTGAGGTGTGTGTCCTGCAGGTGAGGTGTGTGTGCCCTGCAGGTGGGGGGTCATGGTATCAGTATTTGGTCAGTATTTTACATCAGTATTTGTAGTCAGAACCAGGAGTGGAACAAGTAGAGAAGTATAATAGTCACCACTTCTGCATTTATCACCCACTCCTGGTTTTGCTACAAATCCTGAGGAAACATCCTGACGGTGTGCACGCTTCACACCGTGCACATCCCTCTATTCTGCATGAATAATTGTCATTGTCGCCACTGACGGTTGCGTGCGTCTGTGACAATCGGATATTCCCAACAATGCAAATCAAAATAAAGCTTTTAGAAGAAAAAGTTCTTTTCCGGCGCTGTCTGCTGTCAGTGAGTGAAGTGTCTGCACATCCGGAGGCGCTGAGCGGACGCTGCTCACAGCTGAGGGTTTGTTACCGGTCGCAGCCACGTGTTCTGGACTGTTGTCCCTCATCTGACGGTGACCGTCCGTCTGGCTGAGTCTTCGCAGTGCACGGGCTCCTGTCTGTGACTGTGCTGGACGCCGTGCACTTTATGGGAGTCTGAGTGACGACTCCACCAGTGATTTCACTATGAGCCGGGAGCGTGATCCTCCCGGTCCGGGCGACGTATGTACACGGGATATACACAGCCTCACGTGTAATGTCTCCTCCGCAGTCCTACACAGCGATGCTGGAGCACCTGGCGAATATGACCGTCTCCAAGGAGAAGATATCTGAGAAGATCCTCAATCACGCGCTGGAGATCATCTACCTGCTGACAGGAGAGGTGAGGTATATACTGTATACACTGAGCAGCCATATTGCCTGGTCTGATCTCCGGCCCCAGGACATTACAGCAGATCCTACAAGTCCTGGTTGTTCTACGGTGCGGCCCCCAGGGATCCATCATATCCCACAAATGATCAATCGGATCGGTATCGGACAAATTTGGAGACAAGTCGTCTCCTTGATCTTTCCCACTATTTGCTGGACGATGCGCGGCCATTATGGATCCCGCTGGGTCTGTACAGTGATAGGTGGGCGTCACATCCACAAGATGCCTCCCGTAGAATGTTGCCCCATCTCTGGTGCCGTCTCTTCCCCCAAATAAGTGATGGACGCACCCTGCCGTCTACATCATGGGGAAGAAAACGAGACTGATCAGATGCCATCTTCCATCGCTCCTTGGTCTAGTTCTCACCTGTCGTAAACCCCGCACCTCACCCGCCTCGCTGGCATTGATCTGAGCCCGCCGCCTTCACGAGGTGATGTGTCCCGTCACAATTGCTTTCTTTTTTTTTTCTGCTTTCAACACATCAATTTGTAGACGAGACCGGTGGCGTCCGGCTCCTTATCTCCCCTGACGGACGCCGCCGGCAGCTGGTTATCTGCTCCGTGGTTTCAATGTTATGGCTGATCAGTGTGTAATGATATTTCCTGCTTTATTCTGCCACCATCACTCCTGACGTACCCGAACTCTCTGCTTCTTCTGTGTTGTAGAAATATGTCCTCGTGAAGAAGAGGTCGCCTCACTGCTGCATCCACCCGCAGTCTGGGACGGTGAGCACCCGCTATATTACATATAACCCAGACTGCCTGTCCGTCACGTGCCCGCTCGTCCGGACCACCCATCTGTCGTGCAACGGGTCACCTCCCGGATGCCTGTCATGTGACAGGTCACCCCATTACTCCTTTCCCCCGTTTGTTGTGTGACAAGTCGCCCATGTCCCTGTCCCCCCACCCCCTGTTTGTTTTGTGACAGGTATAAATATAACAAAGCAGGATATAATCCACAAAAAAGAGTATGTAGAATAGCAATGGACCTAAAACTTAACTTTTATTATCTCCAAAAAAAAGACAACATATAAAGTGCCCATTTAAAAACACCTAAGTGAAAAAAAATCACGAACGTGACACCACAAGACACAGAAAAGGGAGGGAATAAAAATACTGATGACAATGGAATAATATGCTCCTGTGGGAGCCTATCCCAATACGTGCGAGAATGTGATTCTAAACCCAATAGTACATGACCGGTACCGTGCCTGGATTGCACAAAGATACAGGCCACGAGAGAATCACCACACAAGGCACAATGTCAGACCGTAATTACACATGTATACGTATAAAAAATGTTCACAAGTGCTGTATAGAGCTGTACCAGCGTGTGAAAAAAATATCGCTGGGACCTAACCCCAAACCAGGATCAAAAAAGGGGTATATAAGAAGTGTATATATATATTTATAACACAATATGCTGTTAGATATAGGCAAAGTTGTAACCCATAGAATGTCTATAATTACAGCTATGTGTAAGAGAATACACTTATCATCTTACCATGCACTTAGTAGACATTGCAACGGAAATGACATCAAGCACACAAATGTACATCAGTATGCTAAATAGCAGCAAAGCTAAGCAAAAATATATATGCGGCTCAGAGTGGCAAATAGCATGCCCAGGTTACCATATAATAGCGGGCTAATTACCCATAAATTGCACACATTAATCAGGGAAACCTAATGCGATAGTGCAAATAGCCACATACCTTCACCTGCATTTATACATATTAGTCCATATAATTATTGCTGGAACACATTCAAAAATCTGATATCACCCAAAAGGCCCCCAAGAATGTTATTCAGGGCCCAGAATGTTTTAGTTCAAAAATATAAATTTTTATTGATCCATAAGAAACAACTTTATAAAAAAACATATAAAATATGACAATTTGTACATGTACCTCCAATCCAAAAGAACAACAATTGACATGTGCTTAATAATAATACCTGACATGCATATTTCTCTTTGGTTGAATACCTTATTTCAAGTCAATAAATAAGGATGACTTATTTATGAAGATACTATCGAAACGCGCGTAGGGGTTTTCCATTGCGTGTGCTTCAGCAAGGTGAATATGCTTTTACACTTTATACTTACCATCGTAACATTCTAACTGAGTATGTGCAGGACTATTAAGGTGACCACTAAGGGACCTTCCAGTGAAGTTGAGCCAAAAAAACAGTCGATTTACTTTACCTTTATATATATTAGCACTTCCATAGTGGATTTTGGCCGCCAAATTCTGGCATATAAATAAGCACATTGGCACTTTAGTGATTTTTAAGGCAGCCACCTTGCAGTAATAGTAACTTAGAGCCTGCATAGCATTGTCATATAAAAATTGACTTGAAATAAGGTATTCAACCAAAGAGAAATATGCATGTCAGGTATTATTATTAAGCACATGTCAATTGTTGTTCTTTTGGATTGGAGGTACATGTACAAATTGTCATATTTTATATGTTTTTTTATAAAGTTGTTTCTTATGGATCAATAAAAATTTATATTTTTGAACTAAAACATTCTGGGCCCTGAATAACATTCTTGGGGGCCTTTTGGGTGATACCTTCACCTGCGTTGAAAGACAAAACACCCCCTATACATACTCAAATAGCACCAGACAGGGGTAATAAACATCTGTGTTTGCTTCCAATAACAAGCGGTGATAAGGTTAGATCTCACCCAATTCCCGAAGAAGCTGTACCATGTCGCTGCAAGGTTACACGTGCTTTCAGAAGTAGGGGGTGGATGATGAGCCTCTATAGCGTCTCCCGACGCGTTTCATCCTATCTCGGCTTCATCAGGGGAGTGTAAACAATAGGTGAGAATAGCTGCGTTACCTGTTCCCCGCCTGTGTCTTATACAAATAGTCCGAAGACCGGAAGTGCGTCAGACGCCCACAGTCAGCTTGTGACCGCGCATGACACACCTCCCTACACTGGACCGCGCATAAGAGAAGCGCACATAGTGCGCCTGCGTGTGATGTAATAGGTAGGCGGAACGCCGAAGTCAGCTGTACGCCGCGCGCGATCCACCTTCTATGTCTGAAGTACTCAGTAGCACTTGTGGAGCGCATATGTTGCGCATGCGTGTGACGTGGCTGGCGATATATTCTTGTACTTAACGACAGATTGTGATACCCCTGTCTTCCTGATATACAAGTAAATTATCGCCTATATATGAGCTAGCATATGTGTAAGTCCAGAGAATGGACCATCTTTTAAAGGAAATCACCAGGCTAGTCTCATGACTGTGTATTCGCCAAAGGAAACAAAGAAGCCACCTATGGAGATAAATAAAGGGGCTTGACATATTATCCTTACTGTATTTATCAAATGCATCATATAAATATTATACAAACAAAGGGGGCATGCACAGAAGAGAAAAATAGGATACATGTTGGTAGTCTTTCCCAACTAAATTCCCATTAAATCCACATAGTATGATTCAGGTTTTACTTAGGGCTTTTTTTTTGAAAAAAATTGAAAACTGAATTGGAAAAGATGGAAAAAGATGCCAAAAGAACAAATATTTATATATTTTGTGACAGGTGGCCCCTCTCACACCTCCAACCGTCCTGCAACAGGTCCCCCGTCCGTTGTATGACAGCTTAACCCCCTACCCTCCATTTATCATGTGACAGGGACAGGTCACCCCCACCTCCGTTTGTCATGCGACAGGTCGCCCTGTTTCCCCCCCATCACTTCCGTTGTGTGACATGTCGCCCTGTTTCCCCCCTTTCCCCCCTTCACATCCGTTGTGTGACATATCGCCCTGTTGCCCCCCATCACTTGCATCATGAGACATGCTGCCGTTTCCCCCCATCACTTCCGTCATGTGACATGTCGCCCTGTTTCCCCCCATCACTTCCGTTGTGTGACATGTCGCCCTGTTTCCCAACATCACTTCCGTTGTGTGACATGTCGCCCTGTTTCCCCCCATCACTTCCGTCGTGTGACATGTCGCCCTGTTTCCCCCCATCACTTCCGTCGTGTGACAGGTCGCCCTGTTTCCCCCCCATCACTTCCGTTGTGTGACATGTCGCCCTGTTTCCCCCCATCACTTCCGTTGTGTGACATGTTGCCCTGTTTCCCCCCTTTCCCCCCTTCACATCCGTTGTGTGACATATCGCCCTGTTGCCCCCCATCACTTGCATCATGAGACATGCTGCCGTTTCCCCCCATCACTTCCGTCGTGTGACATGTCGCCCTGTTTCCCCCCATCACTTCCGTTGTGTGACATGTCGCCCTGTTTCCCAACATCACTTCCGTTGTGTGACATGTCGCCCTGTTTCCCCCCATCACTTCCGTCGTGTGACAGGTCGCCCTGTTTCCCCCCATCACTTCCGTCGTGTGACAGGTCGCCCTGTTTCCCCCCATCACTTCCGTCGTGTGACATGTCGCCCTGTTTCCCCCCATCACTTCCGTTGTGTGACATGTTGCCCTGTTTCCCCCCATCACTTCCGTCGTGTGACATGTCGCCCTGTTTCCCCCCATCACTTCCGTCGTGTGACAGGTCGCCCTGTTTCCCCCCCCCCATCACTTCCATCGTGTGACATGTCGCCCCTCCTCCCCCCCCATCCGTCGTGTGACATGTCAACCTCCCCCCCCCCATCCGTCGTGTGACAGGTCGCCCGTCCCCCCTGACTTATGGAGAATGGCTTCATTCACATGTCACTTTGTGCTGCAGATTTCGCCCTCCCGAGGTGCTGAAGGCTGCGCCCGCACATTCAGGATGAATAAGTAATCTGGGTTTTCATAACCTCATGCACATGTATCTGAAAAATCTGCACACAAATGTCCTTCTGCCGGTTTTCATCATCCATTTCATCGGTCGTTGCCGTGTTGTGCAATGTTGTAGAATCAGCAGCACAATTGGCAGCACAATCAGCAGCACAATTGGCAGCACAATCAGCAGCACAATCAGCATGTTCCGCACAGATTTTGACACTGATTTTTGGCCAGATACACAGCAGCAAAGCTTTCACCTCAGACCATGGCTTCTGTTCCAGGTGCCGGTGAAGTGTGATGACGTAGCCGTCTACTTCTCTATGGAGGAGTGGGACTACGTGAAGGGACACAAGCAGCAATACCAAAGCGTCATAACCGAGACTGAACCGGGCAGTGACAAGATGGACTCCATGGACTCGGGCGTGACAGAGGATGTCCAGGAAAGCAGCTCTCCAGGTACCGCAGCACATAGCGCACAGCCCACCTGTAGCTCTGTGGATGCCGGGGGGCCGCGCTCCTCCTCTGCACCCTGAATACAATGTTGTGGGAGGGATGATGGGGTCTTCTATATGTATTGTAAGCTGGGTGTTTATTCAGAATTATCAGACCTAAATGTGGAAGAAATAGAGTACGAGTCCACGAGCGGGAAGGAGGATGACGACGACGACTATGAGGATGAAGACAAGGAAAAAAGCAAACCTGAGATGAATAGTGAATCCCCGGGAACCTCTGCAGGTAAGTAACAAGCAAATAGCCCAACATTACCTATCCTGTATTATACTCCAGAGCTGCACTCACTATTCTGCTGGTGCAGTCACTGTGTACATACATTACATTACTGATCCGGTGTTACTTCCTGTATTATACCCCAGAGCTGCACTCACTATTCAGCTGGTGCAGTCACTGTGTACATACATTACATTACTGATCCTGAGTTACATACTGTATTATACCCCAGAGCTGCACTCACTATTCTGCTGGTGCAGTCACTGTGTACATACATTACATTGCTGATCCTGAGTTACCTCCTGTATTATACCCCAGAGCTGCACTCACTATTCTGCTGGTGTGGTCACTGTGTACATACATTGCATTACTGATCCTGAGTTATATCCTGTATTATACCCCAGAGCTGCACTCACTATTCTGCTGGTGCAGTCACTGTGTACATACATTACATTACTGATCCTGAGTTACATCCTGTATTATACCCCAGAGCTGCACTCACTATTCTGCTGGTGCAGTCACTGTGTACATACATTACATTACTGATCCTGAGTTACCTCCTGTATTATACCCCAGAGCTGCACTCACTATTTTGCTGGTGCAGTCACTGTGTACATACATTACATTACTGATCCTGAGTTACATCCTGTATTATACCCCAGAGCTGCACTCACTATTCTGCTGGTGCAGTCACTGTGTACATACATTACATTACTGATCCTGAATTACATCCTGTATTATACTCCAGAGCTGCACTTACTATTCTGCTGGTGCAGTCACTGTGTACATACATTACATTACTGATCCTGAATTACATCCTGTATTCTACCCCAGAGCTGCACTCACTATTCTGCTGGTGCAGTCACTGTGTACAAACATTACATTACTGATCCTGAGTTACATCCTGTATTCTACTCCAGAGCTGCACTCACTATTCTGCTGGTGCAGTCACTGTGTACATACATTACATTACTGATCCTGAGTTACCTCCTGTATTATACTCCAGAGCTGCACTCACTATTCTGCTGGTGCAGTCACTGTGTACATACATTACGTTACTGATCCTGAGTTATATCCTGTATTATACCCCAGAGCTGCACTCACTATTCTGCTGGTGCAGTCACTGTGTACATACATTACATTACTGATCCTGAGTTACATCCTGTATTCTACTCCAGAGCTGCACTCACTATTCTGCTGGTGCAGTCACTGTGTACATACATTACATTACTGATCCTGAGTTACATTCTGTATTATACCCCAGAGCTGCACTCACTATTCTGCTGGTGCAGTCACTGTGTACATACATTACATTACTGATCCTGAGTTACATCCTGTATTATACTCCAGAGCTGCACTCACTATTCTGCTGGTGCAGTCACTGTGTACATACATTTCTGATCCTGAGTTACATCCTGTATTATACTCCAGAGCTGCACTCACTATTCTGCTGGTGCAGTCACTGTGTACACACATTACATTACTGATCCTGAGTTACATCCTGTATTATACCCCAGAGCTGCACTCACTATTCTGCTGGTGCAGTCACTGTGTACATACATTACATTACTGATCCTGAGTTACATCCTGTATTATACCCCAGAGCTGCACTCACTATTCTGCTGGTGTAGTCACTGTGTACATACATTACATTACTGATCCTGAGTTACATCCTGTATTATACTCCAGAGCTGCACTCACTATTCTGCTGGTGCAGTCACTGTGTACATACATTCCATTACTGATCCTGAGTTACATCCTGTATTATACCCCAGAGCTGCACTCACTATTCTGCTGGTGCAGTCACTGTGTACATACATTTCTGATCCTGAGTTACATCCTGTATTAGACCCCAGAGCTGCACTCACTATTCTGCTGGTGCAGTCACTGTGTACATACATTTCTGATCCTGAGTTACATCCTGTATTAGACCCCAGAGCTGCACTCACTATTCTGCTGGTGCAGTCACTGTGTACATACATTACATTACTGATCCTGAGTTACATCCTGTATTATACCCCAGAGCTGCACTCACTATTCTGCTGGTGTAGTCACTGTGTACATACATTACATTACTGATCCTGAGTTACATCCTGTATTATACTCCAGAGCTGCACTCACTATTCTGCTGGTGCAGTCACTGTGTACATACATTCCATTACTGATCCTGAGTTACATCCTGTATTATACCCCAGAGCTGCACTCACTATTCTGCTGGTGCAGTCACTGTGTACATACATTTCTGATCCTGAGTTACATCCTGTATTAGACCCCAGAGCTGCACTCACTATTCTGCTGGTGCAGTCACTGTGTACATACATTTCTGATCCTGAGTTACATCCTGTATTAGACCCCAGAGCTGCACTCACTATTCTGCTGGTGCAGTGTATTTGTCAGTTTCATATATCTAGGTTACACAGCAGGCGGTGGCGGTGATTTCTGCTCTGAAGGCTGCCTTTCTTTGTCTTCTCCCCAGCTGGGCCGTTTCGCCCTGGTGTGGATGGCTCTTACACTCGGCCTCCTGTATTGGATGAAAGTGAGATCAAGGTGGAGATGACGGAGGAGATAAAGGAGGACGGGACGTACGAGAGTCTCGCCAACAAGACGTCGTCCCCGGACACAGTGGGCACCCCCCATTATCGCTGGCACCCGAACATCTGGAGCATCAGCGAGAGGTTCATCTGCTCCAGCAGCAGTCGGCCCTATGACCTGTACCCGCCCATAAAACCCGCCACCGAGGAGAAGCCCCCCGATCCCGCCCGCCTGCAGTTCCTGAACCAGATCGCCTTGGAGGAGAAGCCGTTCCGCTGCATCGCTTGTGGACAGATGTTCAAACACAAATCCAGCGCGGTCAGACACTACAGCGTGGTGCACGGCGTGAAGCCGCACCAGTGCAACGACTGCGGACGCCGCTTCTCCACCAAATTCAAAGCCGTCGTTCACAAGTGCAACCCCCGCAAACACGCCAAGGACTTCTGGGATGATCAAGGGGGGGTTTAGTGTTTAGAAATAAGCATTTTCCTCTCTGTCCTCAGTAAATGTAGGTCCTTGTCTAATATTTCCAGGAACCATCTTCATTCTCACACTCTGTAACTTGGCATTTTTTTTTCTATTGGCGGTTTCCCTTCGTCAGCATTCTGCCAGCATTATGGGTGCTGGAACTATATCCCACTTGCTGTAAAGAGACAATGACCCATCTCCATTCCTGTAATCAAGCACGGGGGTCCGTGATCATTATCCTGTACATACATCAATGATTTAATTTTCCGTTGCACACCCCGCTTTCCTAGAGTCCTGGAAAAGCTGGGTGGGAGCCGTAACTTCAATTTTAAAATTAATTTTCCATAATCACAAACTCACTCAAGGACTCATATTTACTGTTCTTTTTATTTAAATAACTTGCTTTCTTTATGATAAACTCTGAACGGCCTGCGAGAAGAGAAGATAAGTGTGCCGCCCTTAAAGGGGTTGTCCCACGATTACAGCTTCTCACCCACCTCCTTGTAGATAAGTGTGCGATTGCATTGGGCTTCCTTTTCTGGGGCTCATGAGAACTGAGGGTCCCATTCATCATCTATGGGCAGAGTGCAGTGCTCGCTACCTGAAAAGGTAGAATAGAGTGCAGCGCTCGCTTCCTGAAGAAGGGGCGGAATAGAGGGCAGCGCTCGCTACCTGAAAAGGTGGAATAGAGGGCAGCGCTCGCTACCTGAAGAAGGGGCGGAATAGAGGGCAGCGCTCGCTACCTGAAGAAGGGGCGGAATAGAGGGCAGCGCTCGCTACCTGAAAAAGGGGCGGAATAGAGGGCAGCGCTCGCTACCTGAAGAAGGGGCGGAATAGAGGGCAGCGCTCGCCACCTGAAGAAGGGGCGGAATAGAGGGCAGCGCTCGCCACCTGAAGAAGGGGCGGAATAGAGGGCAGCGCTCGCCACCTGAAGAAGGGGCGCAATAGAGGGCAGCGCTCGTCACCTGAAGAAGGGGCGGAATAGAGGGCAGCGCTCGCCACCTGAAGAAGGGGCGGAATAGAGGGCAGCGCTCGCTACCTGAAAAGGTGGAATAGAGGGCAGCGCTCGCTACCTGAAGGGGCGGAAAAGGGGGCAGCGCTCGCTACCTGAAGGGGCGGAATAGAGATCAGCGCTCGCTACCTGAAGAAGGGGCGGAATAGAGGGCAGCGCTCGCTACCTGAAGAAGGGGCGGAATAGAGGGCAGCGCTCGCTACCTGAAGAAGGGGCGGAATAGAGGGCAGCGCTCGCTACCTGAAGATGGGGCGGAATAGAGGGCAGTGCTCCAAACACAGGGTTATGGCACCCCGGATCTTGCAGTCAATCAGAACTTTGTAAATTGTAATTTAGAGACAGCCCCTTTAATGGAGACTTTTTTGCATTTGCTGTTGGGAACAAAATTAATTTAAAATAGGACTAAAAAAAAAAAAAAAAAAGCAGAACTTATGTTTTATGTAAAAAGTTGAAAATCAAACTTTGTCCATGACTCGGATATGGAGAAGCAATCCTTACGGTAGGTCATTAGTATCAGATTGGAGGGGATGGGAGAGTTGGATTTTTCCACCAATCAGCTTGTGCAGAACAGCACGACTCCATACTCCGTCTAGTGGTCGTTCCTGGGTACTGTAGCTCCGAGCACATTCACTCCAGCAGGCGATGAGCTGCAGTACCGATAACGGTGACAGTGAACAGGACTGTGCATTTCCAGCAGTCATGAGTCCAGATAACAGCTGATCAATAGAGGTCCGATACCTGCCCCCCACCACCACCCATCTGATGTGATGGTTATCAGTATCAAAGCCCTGGACGGCCTCTATAACGATGGATACTGGTAATATCAGCTGAAAGTTAAAAAAAAAAGTCTCAGATCTGGAATAAAGCTACAATGTTTGCAATAGTGTTAAACCTTTAAAACCACCATGTAGAAACATAAAAAAAAACTTTAGCAATTCCTCCAGTTCTCACACTGACCACTAGAGGGCACTTGCAATGCAATGTTATAATGGAGTGGAGAGGGTGTACTTATAATTGCTGCATTTTATTTTGGGGGTTTTCTGCATCTCCTTTCCCTGCTCCAGGCAGTAGCCAGATGATGTAGTGTGGATCATATTTTTTTTTTTAATATTATGTTTGAACAGTTTATAACCTGTGCTGATCATTGCCCGAATATTTTTTTTATAACAATTTTTTTTTTTTTTTTTTTAAATCTTATAACAGAAAGTAGTATAAACTAATTGTTATCATTGGCAGAATATTATACGGGTCAGAGCTGCCTTCAGATAAACCATAGTGTGGAAATAACGTTGTGGCCTCCTGGAGCCACCACTAGGGGGAGCACGTTCTTGGAGCTGCGATGTCACTGTGTGCCTGTAGGGGGAGCTGTGAGCTTCATAAATGATGGGATCTCCTTCCTTTCCGCACAGGGTCGGACTATGTTTCTGTATTGCATTTTTCTGTGGTTTGTGAGGCTGCCTTATGTTAAGCAGGGGCGGGGTCTTGTAGAAGGAGGATTTGACAATTTGCATTTTTTTTTTTGTAATTCTATTAAATCTGTAAAATGAAAAGTTGCTTAAAAATGTATTATTTTTTTGTAAGACTCCGCTTAAGACTTTTTGTAAGTAAAAGGTCCAATAAAATAAAAGTGAATCACTGGTCAGAAGTGAAGGGTCCGCCGTCTTTCTCTTGTGGTTCTTGTTGGGGGCCGCGATTATGCAGAGGGCAGTGATTAACAGTCTGATAACCGCTCCGATCTCGGCTCTTTGTGATCAGTTTCCTACCAAAACATTAACACTAGGAAACCACAGTACCAGTATCATCCATATCCCTCGCAGAATAAAACTGCTTTTGGGTCACTGATCAGTCTATGGCCAGGAACTCGCCCAATTCCTTTGCTCTATAACCTGCCACCGACTCTTCTTTAATGGGATGCTCCACTTCAGCAGCATTCTGCCAGCACTATATGTGCTGGACGTTTATGCAACTTCTCAGCATTTAACGTGGCTGTCATTGTCCAATGGTTTACCTGTCCTGAACTGAAAGCTGACTCTGGTCTGCTTCTATTCAGTTTGGCAAGAGAGCAAATAATAAGCCCCACCCCTGCTTCCTGTACAGTCCAACCCCCACTTCCTGTAGAGACTAAGCCCCACCTCCACTTCCTGTAGAGATTAAGCTCCACCCCCACTTATTGTAAAGTGCAGCCCCCGCTTCCTGTAGACAGCCCAACCGCCACTTCCTGTAGAGACTAAGCTCCACCCCCCGCTTCCTGTAAAGTCCAACCCCCACTTCCTGTAGACAGACTAAGCCCCACCCCTGCTTCCTGTAAAGTCCAACCCCTACTTCCTGTAGACAGACTAAGCCCCACCCCTGCTTACTGTAGAGACCCTCCCCTGCTTCCTGTAAATACAAAGCCCCATCCCAGCTTCCTGTAAAGTCCAACCCCCACTTCCTGTAGACAAAGCCCCACCCCTGCTTCCGGTAAAGTCCAACCCCCACTTCCTGTAGACAGGCTAAGCCCCACCCCTGCTAACTGTAGAGACCCTCCCCTGCTTCCTGTAGATACAAAGTCCAACCCCCACTTCCTGTACAGACTAAGCCCCACCCCTGCTTCCTGTAAAGTCCAACCCCCACTTCCTGTAGACAAAGCCCCACCCCTGCTTCCTGTAAAGTCCAACCCCCACTTCCTGTAGACAGGCTAAGCCCCACCCCTGCTTACTGTAGAGACCCTCCCCTGCTTCCTGTAGATACAAAGCCCCACCCCTGCTTCCTGTAAAGTCCAACCCCCACTTCCTGTAGACAGGCTAAGCCCCACCCCTGCTTACTGTAGAGACCCTCCCCTGCTTCCTGTAGATACAAAGCCCCACCCCTGCTTCCTGTAAAGTCCAACCCCCACTTCCTGTAGACAGACTAAGCCCCACCCCTGCTTCCTGTAAAGTCCAACCCCCACTTCCTGTAGACAAAGCCCCACCCCTGCTTCCTGTAAAGTCCAACCCCCACTTCCTGTAGACAGGCTAAGCCCCACCCCTGCTTCCTGTAGAGACCCTCCCCTGCTTCCTGTAGATACAAAGCCCCACCCCCGCTTCCTGTATCTGTCGCTGCAGCTAGAGATGGCGCACACTTGACAACAGGCAGTGGACCATAAGACTAAGCAGAGGAACATGGTGGTTGGGGTGTTGGAGGGATTTTCCGGGGTGAGGCAACATAAGTCTTAAATAGTGATTTGCCCATTAAGTATCCTGGACACTGCTTGTCATGGAAAGTGCAACATCAAGAAGGAAAAGTTGTGGATTTCACAGGATGGGGAGAGGACAATGATCTGCAACTGAGGAACAAAATGGAAACATTTGCAAATCTCTAGCTATATCCAGTCTGGAGAAGGAGACACATGCAGGCATTTCCAGCCTCGGCTGTTGTCACCGAGGTCCTTAATGGTCGTCTGTGGAAGGTTCTGAGCTGAATGCACTTGGGCAAATCATCAAGATCCTCTGCTGGCAGCTTCTGTGTAATCCTGGCGTTACCCTTCCTTGCGAGATTATGGCGCTCTCCGCCTTTAGTCAAGCTCTTTCCGCCTGCTACTTATCCTCGACTATACTGCTACTCCCGGGTACCGACCCCTGGCTATTCCTGACCACGCTACCTGCCCGTGCAGCCGCGAGTGGTTGCAATACCGCTACTCCAAACCAGGTCAGTCCATAACAGTGTGGCAATCTAGAAGAAAAAATAATCTGAGAAATTATGCAAATATCCCTCTCCTTCCGGCTATGTTCCCACAGACTTAGACTTTTTTTTGGAGGCATTCAGAGAAACTGGCTAATTTTGGAACATTTACTTTTTTGGAGAGTTATTAGATCCATAAAGTTTTTTGGAATCTTCCCCCCCGCCTAAAGATTTTTCAGAGCATTTTGATTGGACGATGCCAAGTATGGAGCAGATTCCATGAGGAGCCGCTCTGAAGACGGGATATGCTATTTTTTTTTTTTCCCTTCCCCACCAGCCGTTTTGCAAAACCTTAAGCAGAAACATAAAATGCTCAAAAGATGGAATTTCTGACCATGAAGGGGTTTTTACACTGGAAGTGATGAGTCTTCCAAGAGCTTTTACACAATTTTTGAGGTGGATCAACTCCAAAAACCTTCCGTTTGCAGAGAACCTTGCATCACCGGGTCATTGTTTCCTGCCTGTGATCTACCTACTTGGGTAACTATTCCCGTTTACCCCACGTCCCCTCTCGATGATACAACACACGGTCATTTACCATTATTTTATTTTGTATCTTTGGAACAGAAACCGTGATTAACACTGAAAAAAAAAATCCAAAAGGAATCGAGACCCTTCTGAAAAAACATCAAGTAATTGTTGATGCATCCCAGAACCTTTGTGGCTTCTCCAGACCATTCAGCCGTGGACCACCAGGCTTCTGGTAGAGAAGATACCATACTACTGTCTAGTCTACTCATCGCCAGCTCTTCAAGGACCTCCAAGCAGAGCCATCATTACACAGAATTCCACATCGAGGCATCTCGTCCCCGCTCTCCCAACGAGCAGCCACCGTCGGTCCGCTAGGAGTTGACGTGGACTCTCCGTTTATGTTTGTTGAGAGCTGCGTTGTCCAGGAAACACTTCTCGCACTGGGGGCAGGCGAACGGCTTCTCTCCGGTGTGTGACATCTCGTGTCTCAGCATGGTGGCTTTACAGATAAACCCTCTCTCGCAATGTTTGCAGGTGTACGGCTTCTCCCCAGAATGCAATCGTTTGTGGACCACCAAGTTGGCGTTTTGGCAGTAACTCTTGCCGCACTCGTTGCACATGTAAGGTTTCTTCTCGGCGTGGATCCCGGAGTGCTTGACCACGCTCGATTGTCTAGTGAATCTTCTCCCGCAAACCGGACACGAGTACGGCTTCTCTTTGGTGTGGACTACCTTGTGGAGCACTAGATGGGAATGGTTCGTGAATTTCCGTCCACACTCCGCACAGGAGAACGGTCTCTCCCCGGTGTGGATCCGTAGGTGGGCTTCCACATGATTCCTGCAGGAAAACCTCTTTCCGCACGTAGGACATGGAAACGCCTTCTCCCCAAAGTGAAGTTTCAGGTGACGGCTGAGAGACGACTTGCTGGCGAATCTTTTTCTGCACAGTCCACATGGAGAAGTCTTCGCTCCTGACTTTGATTTTCGGCATCTTTTATCGGTAACTGTTAATTGGTAGATGATTTCTGATTTCACAGTCGGATCTTTGATGAAGTCATTATCTGGTAGAAAAAAAAAAAAAAACAAAGAGAGAAGAACGAACGGTTTATTCTCCGCCACCATCTGAATAATTATTTCGGAATGATGACAAAACGAGCCCTCTAGGTGGAAGGGACCCCGTTATTCATTGTGGAGGACCCAGCGTGTCCATGCATTACACAAATGGCAAATTTACTTCATGTGATGCTTAAAGGGATTGTCCACAACTTTGATATTGCTGGTCTATCCTCAGGATTGGCCGTAGATATCAGATAGGTAGGGGCAGACACCCAACACTCCCACCGATCAGCAGCCATCAGCTCCTCTGGTGACTGTGAACAAGGTACGGAGTAGTGTTCTGGCCGTTCTCAGGATCTGGAGGTCAACTTCTATTGAAGTCAATGGGAGGTGGACTGAAGGATCAGAGAACGGTCACGAGAAAGTGCGTAGAGCTGTGGTGAGATGGCACCATACACCAGAGGTGTCAAACTGCATTCCTCGAGGGCTGCAAACAGGTCATGTTTTCAGGATTTCCTTGCGTTGCACAGGTGATAATTTAATCACCTGCACAGAATGATTCCATCACCTGTGCAATACTAAGGAAATCCTGAAAACATGACCTGTTTGCAGCCCTCGAGGAATGCAGTTTGACACCTCTGCCATACACCATATACAGGTCCTTCTCAAAAAATTAGCATATAGTGTTAAATTTCATTGTTTACCATAATGTAATGATTACAATTAAATTTTCATATATTATAGATTCATTATCCACCAACTGAAATTTGTCAGGTCTTTTATTGTTTTAATACTGATGATTTTGGCATACAACTCCTGATAACCTAAAAAACCTGTCTCAATAAATTAGCATATCAAGAAAAGGTTCTCTAAACGACCTATTACCCTAATCTTCTGAATCAACTAATTAACTCTAAACACATGCAAAAGATACCTGAGGCTTTTATAAACTCCCTGCCTGGTTCATTACTCAAAACCCCCATCATGGGTAAGACTAGCGACCTGACAGATGTCAAGAAGGCCATCATTGACACCCTCAAGCAAGAGGGTAAGACCCAGAAAGAAATTTCTCAACAAATAGGCTGTTCCCAGAGTGCTGTATCAAGGCACCTCAATGGTAAGTCTGTTGGAAGGAAACAATGTGGCAGAAAACGCTGTACAACGAGAAGAGGAGACCGGACCCTGAGGAAGATTGTGGAGAAGGAGCGATTCCAGACCTTGGGGAACCTGAGGAAGCAGTGGACTGAGTCTGGTGTGGAAACATCCAGAGCCACCGTGCACAGGCGTGTGCAGGAAATGGGCTACAGGTGCCGCATTCCCCAGGTAAAGCCACTTTTGAACCATAAACAGCGGCAGAGGCGCCTGACCTGGGCTACAGAGAAGCAGCACTGGACTGTTGCTAAGTGGTCCCAAGTACTTTTTTCTGATGAAAGCAAATTTTGCATGTCATTCGGAAATCAAGGTGCCAGAGTCTGGAGGAAGACTGGGGAGAAGGAAATGCCAAAATGCCTGAAGTCCAGTGTCAAGTACCCACAGTCAGTGATGGTGTGGGGTGCCATGTCAGCTGCTGGTGTTGGTCCACTGTGTTTCATCAAGGGCAGGGTCAATGCAGCTAGCTATCAGGAGATTTTGGAGCACTTCATGCTTCCATCGGCTGAAATGCTTTATGGAGATGAAGATTTCATTTTTCAGCACGACCTGGCACCTGCTCACAGTGCCAAAACCACTGGTAAATGGTTTACTGACCATGGTATTACTGTGCTCAATTGGCCTGCCAACTCTCCTGACCTGAACCCCATAGAGAATCTGTGGGATATTGTGAAGAGAAAGTTGAGAGACGCAAGACCCAACACTCTGGATGAGCTTAAGGCCGCTATTGAAGCATCCTGGGCCTCCATAACATCTCAGCAGTGTCACAGGCTGATTGCCTCCATGCCACGCCGCATTGAAGCAGTCATTTCTGCCAAAGGATTCCCCACCAAGTATTGAGTGCATAACTGAACATTATTATTTGTTGGTTTTTTTGTTTGTTATTAAAAAACACTTTTATTTGATTGGATGGGTGAAATATGCTAATTTATTGAGACAGGTTTTTTGGGTTATCAGGAGTTGTATGCCAAAATCATCAGTATTAAAACAATAAAAGACCTGACAAATTTCAGTTGGTGGATAATGAATCTATAATATATGAAAGTTTAATTGTAATCATTACATTATGGTAAATAATGAAATGTAACACTATATGCTAATTTTTTGAGAAGGACCTGTATGTCTGGCCGGTGCTGCACACAGATTTTGGCACCAGATGTTGGACCCCAACTAATCGGATTCCATATTTAAATTTCCCCCGTGTGGTTGTAGGCAAAGTAAACAGAAGTGGCTGGTGGTGCAGGTCATCGGATACCTCCCATCTATATCCCACCCCAGATACAGATATTTTACCTAGTGCGGTCAGCCGAGCATTGAAGATGTCATCAGGCTTCTCAGAGATGTGACTTATGACAGAAGACAGACATGGAGGAGAACCTAAAGGGTCAAAACAGCAATGGTTACGTACAAGTTGCTCGTCCGTCTGACAACCATCTATCATTGCCCTAGAGGTGGCCATGGTCAGGCACCAAATCTCTCCAAGAATGACAGGATCAGGAAATTATAATCCAACGGCCCGATCCTCAACTCCCAACATCCGCCATCAGGACGAGTCGGGAGACCCCCATACACATTAGATGCCAGTGCTGCTAAACATCTCATGAGTACGACCCCCAATACTTAACCTGTTTGGATTCTGTCCGCTGCCTCATAGTCGCCATCTCCAGTCTCAGACTTCACACGACACGGGGGTAGACATGTCAGCTGGACTTCTAAAAATCAGAATGATGGAACATATCAGCGGAGCGGGTCTCCCGGGTCATAGGTATCCCTTCTAACTAAAAGGGTAGAAAAAAAAAAAGAAACAATTCAATACACCAAATAATGAATTTTTGAGGTCCACTGTTCACGTTCCTCACGCTTGGCCAGAAAGACGTCTCTCGCTCTGTAGGACCCGTCCTGTATTATAGGCCGTTGATATGAATGGGCACTGATGCATCAGGACGGGGCTCAGGAGATAGCCAAGGCGCCCAGGACTCCAGCCACAAAAGTGAAGGCTGGCCAGATCAGGCGACTTTCTCCTCAGCTCTAATCTTCCCCTTTTCTTGCTCTTCAGCCTTACCCTCATACTCTCTGGTGTCCGGCTCCTCTTTAATTTGACGCTGGGCCGAGACACTCTGCTCAATGTCCTGGTGGTTCATGGAAAGAAGTTCTGCAGGAGATGAAAGGGTAGTCTCAAAATCAAAACTCATCGCCCATTGATCTTTCTAGTCAAGTATGGTGGGCTGGGACCTCAAGGGATTACTAGACCCTGTGGTGTCGGTGAATGTGCCCTCCGCTCCATTTACTCCCTATGGGACTGACTGATAGCTAAGCGCTGCAATCTCCATCAGTCCTATAGACAATGAATCCTTAGAAACCCCCATGGGACCCCCGCAATCAGAAACGCATCACAAGAATAGATGATCCGTTTCAGATTTGGGACCATAAATTTTAACAGGTATTACTTGGTGACCATTTCTATACAGGTACATTGAGATGAAAAACTCCTTTAAGTAATATGTTCCTCATCAAGCCGTCTTAGAAGCTGGACCCTGGCTTCCACACCCGCAGGCTTCCGGACCCCACACCCGCAGGCCCACCTTTGGCTTCGCCCGGTCGCTTGTAGTCGTAATGCTCTCTGTGTCCTTCCAGATATTCCCATTCTTCCTTGGAGAAATATACCGCCACATCCTGACACTTTAAGGGCACCTGAAATGCAAGCAGAACGATGGGAACGGCTGTGAAGGGTTTTGCCCCGAGGGTACAGTACACGTTATCTGTGATCGCTGAAGGTCTGATTAATGGACTCCCATTGACGGCAAAAAAAAACAACAAAAAAAAAAAAAACAAGTAAGCTTTCCAAGAGGAGCAAAGGTTGAGTGGTTGAATGGTTGCTCCATTCATTCTTTACGAGACCACCAAACAAGGGTCAGACCCCCGGCAACCGATAAGGGATAGATGGAAATATTTGGTTCTTTTAGAGAAGGAGGCGTCCATCTTTGGACAATCATTTAAATGGCTTTTTAGAATCCTCTTGCCCCGATTTCCCCACCTCACATGTCAGCAGCCGGATCATCCGATTGGTCAGCTCCAGGATCTTCTTCCGATTTTGGTCCTCTATTCCTAGAAGGGTGAATGAGAGATCCGATGGCGTCGCCGCAGAGTCCGGGCCGTCGTCGTGAACGTCCGCCGTGCGGAGGCTGTAGACGCAGTCGTTTCCATCGACCTCTCTCTTCACAAGAATATAATCCTGGAGAGAGAGCGCGAGACACAGAACTACTGACCGACAATCTGTAGGGGGGCACAACAAGCGACCGGCGTTCATGGGAGACATGGATATAGGATACACACAGCAGGACGAAACCCGGCTGTGTACGGCACAGGAGATCGGGTGATCGCAGCTCCAAGTCCCCAAAGGGGACTATTCAATAAGGTAAAAAACAAACAAAAAAAAAAAAAAAACATACAAATCACCCCAGTTTTGCTCCATTTAAAAATAAATTCACATTTGTTATCGCTGCATTCAGAATCGCCCGATCTATCAAAATATAAAGTATCATTACCATCACCCGACCCCAGATCATTAAAAATGGAGACGCTACTGGTCTCCGAAAATGGCAACAAAAGCAAAAATGTTTTCATCATACACAATTTTGGATCTTTTTCATAACTCAAATAAAACTAAAAAAAATTCCTACACGTTTGGTATTTGCAAGCTGACCAGAGGAATGATAGTGCCGGGTCAGTTTTACCAGACAGTGAACATGGTAAATAAAAACCCAAAAATCGGTTGTGGGATTGCACTTTTTTGTTTTTTTGCAATTTCACAGTTTTTCAATGCACTTTATAGTAAAACCAATGGTGCCGTTCAAAAGTACAACTCGTTCCGCAAAAAACAAGCCCTCACATGGCCATATTGCCGGAAAAATAAAAAAAAGTTACGGCCCTGGGAAGGGGAGCGAAAAATGAAAAATCTCCAAGGGTTAAGAGGTTAAGAGTTCCTTCTCCGCCAATTCTGGAACAGTTTTTCTTAGTCTCCGTTCCAATGTTATTACCCCCGATAATAATTATGCAAATTTAGTGTTTAATTAACTTTATGTAAACCACTGTCAGCGAGCTAGCTCTGCCGGGAGCGTCAGTAACTCTTACCTTCCTTCTTCCGAGCTCTTCTCAGCTGATACGTGGTCTCAGAGATCAGCTGAGAGGATGTAAACTCTTCCAGCAGAATGAGCTCACCGATGGTTTCTCAGCCATCTCACTCTGCGGTCACCGATGGTTTCTCAGCCATCTCACTCTGCGGTCACCGATGGTTTCTCAGCCATCTCACTCTGCAATCACCGATGGTCTCTCAGCCATCTCACTCTGCGGTCACCGATGGTTTCTCAGTCATCTCACTCTGCGGTCACCGATGGTCTCTCAGTCATCTCACTGTGCAATCACCGATGGTTTCTCAGTCATCTCACTCTGCAATCACCGATGGTTTCTCAGCCATCTCACTCTGCGGTCACCGATGGTTTCTCAGCCATCTCACTCTGCGGTCACCGATGGTTTCTCAGCCATCTCACTCTGCGGTCACCGATGGTTTCTCAGTCATCTCACTCTGCAATCACCGATGGTCTCTCAGCCATCTCACTCTGCGGTCACCGATGGTCTCTCAGTCATCTCACTCTGCAATCACCGATGGTTTCTCAGTCATCTCACTCTGCAATCACCGATGGTTTCTCAGCCATCTCATGGTTTCTCAGTCATCTCACTCTGCAGTCACTGAAGGTTTCTCAGTCATCTCACTCTGCAATCACCGATGGTTTCTCAGCCATCTCACTCTGCGGTCACTGATGGTTTCTCAGTCATCTCACATTGCAGGCAGGTATATACAGGGCAGTACAGAAAGGTTTTTGATAAGATGCAAATTTTTTTTTTTATATATAATATATATATATATATATAAATACATGAATTTAAGAATGAATATAATCTCCCCCCCTTTGTCATACACAGTCAGAGGGGCCGAGCGATCCCGGGACGGTAATGGCTCCTCACCTCTGTAGTCAGGAGGCAGATAATCTCCAGGGAGTGGTTCAGTATGGCCTCCGCCTTCTCCATCGTCTCCTCATACACATGGATCCGTCTCCAAGCGTTCACCGCCCTGGAAAGAGAAAAGGACGAGTGTAGCTGTGGATGAGGGTCCGTCGTGGGCAGGTACAGGCCGGGGGGGGGGGGGGGGGGGGTCTTTCCTCATCCATCACACACCCATTCAATGCTGCAGCCAATCACTGGCCACACATTATCACCACTGACTGGCAGCAGCGGTAACATGAACGGCGGATTTAGGTATAGAAGGAGGTCGGGAACGGACATTGGGAACTTCATACTACAGCAAATAATCCATAGGATAAGGATGATCGCTGGGACCCCCATGATCCGGAGGTTGGGGTCTGTGGCCCGTTCTTAGCTCCACTCAGGAGAAAGCTGAGACCAGCGCTCTGCTATAGGGCCTCTGCCCACCGGCCTCCTGATAGAGAGGAGAACGGAGCCCCGAGGATCATCAACAGCAACAAAGGATCTGCTGAGATACAGGGCGGCTCAGCGCCTGGAACCCCGTCAGGAGGAAAACATTTATCAGTTTCACTTTTTTCTCTCTCTCATCCCTATGTTTTCATTTTTGCGTCCCCAGAAACATACAAGGGCTTGGTGGGTTTTTTGGTGGAGGAGTTGTAGTTGTCACTGATAATGTACTGAAAAAACAGGGAAAAATCCAAATAAGGTGAAATGGGGAAATAAGAAAAGACTAATTCACGGTATATAATACAATACTAATAAGAAATTCCTAAATATATAATAAAAACTATATACACTGCTCAAAAAATAAAAGAGAACACTACATTCCCACATCCTAGATATCACTGAATGAAATATTCCAGTTACAAATCTTTATTCACTACATAGTGGAATGTGTTGAGAACAGTAAAACATAATAATCAATGTAAATCAAAATTAATATTCCACGGAGGTCTGGATTTGGAATGATGCTCAAAATCAAAGTGGAAGATCAAATTACAGGCTGATCCAACTTCAGTGGAAATGCCTCGACAAGGAAATGATGCTCAGTAGTGTGTGTGGCCTCCACGTGCCTGTATGACCTCCCTACATTGCCTAAGTATGCTCCTGATGAGGCGGCAGTCTGTGGTGCAATGTGACGTTGGTGGATGGTGCGAGACATGATGTCCCAGATGTGTTCAATCGGATTCAGATCTGGGGAACGGGAGGGCCAGTCCATAGCTTCAATGACCATCTTGCAGGAACTGCTGACACACTCCAGCCACATGAGGTCTGGCATTGTCCTGCATTAGGAGGAACCCAGGGCCAACCGCACCAGCATATGGTCTCACAAGGGGTCTGAGGATATCATCTCGGTACCTAATGGCAGTCAGGCTACCTCTGGCGAGCACATGGAGGGCTGTGCGGCCCTCCAAAGAAATGCCACCCCACACCATTACTGACCCACTGCCAAACTGGTCATGCTGAAGGATGTTGCAGGCAGCAGATCGCTCTCCACGGTGTCTCCAGACTCTGTCACGTCTGTCACATGTGCTCAGTGTGAACCTGCTTTCATCTGTGAAGAGCACAGGGCACCAGTGGCGAATTTGCCAACCCTGGTGTTCTGTGGCAAATGCCAATCGTCCTGCACGGTGTGAGAACAACCCTCATATGTGGGCGTTGGGCACTCAGATCATCCTCATGGAGTTGGTTTCTAACCTTTTGTGCAGACACATGCACATATGTGGCCTGCTGGAGGTCATTTTACAGGACTCTGGCAGTGCTCCTCCTGTTCCTCCTTGCACAAAGGCTGAGGTAGCGGTCCTGCTGCTGGGTTGTTGCTCTCCTACAGCCCCCTCCACGTCTCCTCGTGTACTGGCCTGTCTCCTGGCAGCGCCTCCAGCGTCTGGACACTACGCTGACAGACACAGCAAACCTTGCCACAGCTCGCATTGATGTGCCATCCTGGATGAGCTGCACTACCTGAGCCACTTGTGTGGGTTGTAGAGTCCGTCTCATGCTACCACGAGTGTGAAAGCACAACCAACATTCAAAAGTGACCAAACATCAGCCAGAAAGCATTGGTACTGAGATGTGGTCTGTGGTCCCCACCTGCAGAACCACTCCTTTATTGAGGGGGTCTTGATAATTGCCAATAATTTCCATCTGTATCTATTCCATGTGAAATTGATTGTCAATCAGTGTTGCTTCCTAAGTGGACAGTTTGATTTCACAGAAGTTTGATTTACTTGGAGTTAGATTGTTATTTGTTCCCTTTATTTTGAGCAGTGCATTACTATGTTCGTAAATCACCTTATTTGGAATTTTTCTACACCCCCCTCCCCCAAAAAAAATAAAGAGATGAATCCCTAATTCCACCACGTTTATTTCTTTTGTTAGCCGGGCTTCTCTCCCGGTGTTGGACCCAGCACCGCGATCCTCCGGCCTCTGGACAAGGATATATAGATTTTTTCCGTGGAGTGTGATCTCACTGCGCCAGTTGTTGCCTAGTCTTGCAGCGCGCCCAAAGCTGCCGACCCGCAGAGAAATCCACACATACGTATGGAGGAGGAAGGAACAGAGAGGCCGCCGCCTTCATACATAGTTGTGGATATTTTATTATTTTTGTGGTAAAGTGGTCAGTGCGCTTCTCCCCCATACAGATGTCACACTGTAACTCTCCATGTAAAAAAAAAAACCCCAAAAAATAAATAAGTACACCCCATACACATATGCAAATTTGAAAGCGAGACCTTGCGAGTAGCAACCAATCAGCACCCTGACTCCGGTTGCTACGGGCAACAAGCCTATTTCTCAGCTCTCCCCATAGAGGAGGCGCACAGGAGCAGACACCAAGAGCATCAGTCCGCGTCGCCCCCCGGATATAACGCCACCATCGCGCCCTCCGCTCACAATAATAAACACTTCTCAGCCCAAGCACAACGCTCCTACCTTCTCCGACCATGTGAGTGGGCGGGCTTACCGACTCTCACACTCCTATTGGCCCTTTATTTATCGCTTCCGTAAAGCTTTCTGGGACTAGTAGTCGTTTCTTGATCATCCAACGTGCAATCACGTCCTCTCTTAAACTACAACTCCCGAAATTCACTGCGGGACGTCGGCGCCTTTAATTTCCGTCCTTTCATATAGACATGGGATATGTAGTTCCGCGCTGTGCACTGAGTATTAGGCTGTAGCGACAGCTGAACTACAATTCCCGGAGTTCTAAGCGGCTTCTTAGCTTTGATTGGCTGTTTTCTTCCGCCCAGTGCGAGTCGGGCCGTGTAGTTCTACGTCACTTATTGAACGCTTGATTGCAGCGGTGACAAAACTACGATTCCCAAGATTCCACAGTGGCAGTAGTAGAGCTTTGATTGGCTGCCGGTCGGGATAAGTAGCTCCGCGGCGGTGATAGACTGACTCAAAGCACTGGTGCTGACAGCTGTCCACATCCTCTCCGGTATCAGGACTTCTGCTTGCTGTCAGTGAATGGAAAGTTTTGCTCAACCCCAGTGGCTAAAAACATGGCCTGAAATACAACACATGTAACTAAGGGGCATTAGAGGGGTTGTCCACCCTTTATTAATGGGCCCAGAATAGTAAAACTACCAGCGCGGCGTAGACCCTCTATGAAAGCAAGGTATACGTATTGATGTGGCTGTTAATGATGGATAGTCCAAAAGTGGACAAGCCCTTTAAGCTTAAAGGGAATGTGCACCTTTGGAGGACATGTTTTATTTTTTTTGCTTACATGTATGCATTTGGGGCTAAAAACCATTTTTCCAATTGGCTTTCATTAACCCTTTTGCGCCATTTGGTTTTTACAGGCTCATTGCTTCCTGCACGTTCAACTTTGGCCATAAACCGGTGGAGAGAAGCTCAGAAAGAGACGGATATCAGCTTCCAGCCTTCCCATCGGAGCGAGCTCGCTGATGGAGGATCAGTTAACTCATCCTGCAGCCGGCAAAGAGGCCGAGGAAGGAAAACGGGGCAGTATTGTTAATGAAACCCAAATGCAAAACTACTTTTTAGGCCAAAATACACGGAATTAAGTAAGTTAAAAAAAACTCCTCAAAAGTGAACTTTTAGAATCGACAATTCCTTTAAACCAAATTTAAAGAGGTATTCCCCTAAACACGGCGACGGACTATTATTAGGCGGAGCCGTCACTGTACTAGTGGGGGCCTGACCCCTATCTCCATCCATCCTAATAGATCCATCCATTCTTCCTTAGTGTGGCCCCCGCAGCCCAGATGTCCACCAGGTGACAGCGTCTCCGGGAATTACTAATACCCAATACTGGCCCTTTAAAGACCCGCGTGACCTAAGATCTGAGGTCAAACCAAAAACTCCATTTGCAGACACGCGTTTCGGGGTTTGGCCGGGTGAGACGCCGATGGCAGGAGTCTAAGGGCTCCAATTTTGCCATCCACTGAAAATTTAGTTTTTCATGCTATTAAAAAAAGCAATAAAAATGTGAAAAACTGAGACCATGAGCCCCGATTCATTATTGCATTTGCACTTTTTCTTGTCCAATTTTTGGTGTCTTTTTGCCTGTTTTTTGTTTTTCATTTATGCCGCGTTCTTCTTTTATACTTTGCGTTTTTTTTTTTATATTTGTTTTTCTGATTTTTTTTTTTTTTTGCTAGATGTTTGTTTTTCCGCCAAATTTTTTTTTAATGTGAACTATCAATTACAACTTCTTTAAAAAAAAAAAAAAAGAAAAAAAAAAAAGGCAAAATGTTTTTCTGGGTCTCCCCTCCCCCTCATAATAATTTCATGCACGTCTAGATTTTTATTTTGCAACTTTTTTTTTTTTTTGGCAGAACATGTTAGAGAGGGAAAATAAAATATAAAAAAAAATCATTTTAGTTTTTTATTTAATGGAGAGAAGAATGTACAAAAAAGGGAAAGAGTTAATAAAAAAAAAAAAAGCACAAAGGATGAATCTGATGGTTTGTGTTTGCGAGGACGTACAGGTTGGATTTTTGCGTTTAGGCTAGTTTCACATTTGCGTTAAAGGCAGCGTTAAAAACGCATCCGCAGGTGGTGGAAAAAACGCATGTAAACGCGTACAAACGCTGCGTTTTTTAGATGCATGCGTTTTCGTATGCGGTAAAAAAACGCCGCGTTTTTACGTTTACATGCGTTTTTTTTTTTACCGCGTTTGCGTTTTTTTAAAAGCATGATGAGAAATTTCACAAGTGAAAACTCAAGATCCAGACACCGCCAATGGGACTATAGAGGGCGTGTGACATGACTCTGTGGACCAAAATATGGAAAAATTATAGCTCTCAAAATGTGGTAACGCAAAAAATATTTTTTGGAATAAAAAGCGTCTTTAGTGTGTGACGGCTGCCAATCATAAAAATCAACTAGAAAACCCGCTATAAATAGAAATGGCTATGGTTAGGATCCCTTTATCACCTTGATGGTGGGGGGTGGCTTATCAGTGTGTAGACTTGTTTTTCTCTATGGAAATGCATGCGTTAAAAAACGCAACCAAACGCATGTGCTTAAAAACGCATGCGTTTACATAGACAGCAATACGTTTTTTTGCGGCAAAAAAAGGCATGCTTTTTTTGCGGCAAAAAAAGCCTCTAGAAATTAAAACATGTTGCATTTCCGCAACAAAACGCAAGCATAGAAACGACGCATGCATCGTCAAACGCGGCAAAACGCATACAAAAAAACTGCATGCGTTTTTAATGTTAAATATAGGGAAAAAAACGCATGCTTTTTTTGCGTTAAAACGCAGCGGCAAAAAACGCAAATGTGAAACCAGCCTTAGAAGAATACTTGCCACATAACACTTACATGACATCTTCACAAGTTTGACACAACGGAGATTTTCCGGAAATCCGGAAAGTAGAAGCAAGGTTTTCTATTCACTCCAAGGCGTTTCGGCGACTTTCCCAAGGTAAAAACCCAAAATATTTATTCCTCCCTGAGTAAGGTGCTGAAACGTGTTGGTAAAATAAAAAAACCTTGCTTCTACTCTCCAGATCTCATCCTTTACGTGAGTGCAGCCGGCACATCGTGATATGTCCGCTTTGCCAAACTGCTATCTGGGCGATACTCTCCTCCAAGCTTCTGCAGGTGTTGTTTCCTTATACAGCCCCTACAGGTGCGTGTTACCATCTGGTCCCTTACCATGCTGCCCTATCTGTGAGGTTTTGTCCCATCCAGATCTTCCCATCTTCGAAAGTCTGAGATCCTTATGTCATTAAAGTAATGGCCTTACGTTTTTGTAGAGACCTTCAGTTTGTACGACCCAGGCTTCTGCAGGTGTTATTTCCTTTTACAACCCCTACAGGTGCGTTACCATCTGGTTCCTTATCATACTGCCCTATCTGTGAGGCTTTGTCCCATCCAGATCTTCCCATCTTTGAAAGTCTGAGATATGTCATCAAAATAACGGCCTGACGGTTTCCCAGACAGACCTTCAGCAAGTACAACCTGGTTTTAGAAAAGTCCGGAATCAAGAACAGTCTTGCCCCGCAGTCTGACGCTGGGCTTTACAATGAACCCTTTTGTGCACCATCAGTGAAAACCACAGAATGAAGCTTTTCCCACATTCGCACTGGTAAGGCTTTTCTCCAGTCCTCAAAGTGGACATCGCTGTCACCGTCCAGGTCATCGACGAGAAGCTCCTGCGTTTTGTGCGTTCTCTGGTGTCTGTACAGGTGAGACGAGCAGGTGTAACTTTTACCGCACTCACATTTATAAGGTTTCTCCAGATTACCGCCTCTAGCCCGAGAACTTGCAAAGACACCTTGGTGAGCCCTCTGATGCCGGTAGAGATGAGAACTAGACGTGTAGCTTTTCCCACACGTGCACACGTATGGTTTCACCCTCCCTTGGGTGTCCATCTCCATATCCTCCACAGAGTCACCTCCATGTTCATCTATCTGGACCTTCTGTAGGGTGTGAGTCTTCTGGTGTCGGGTCAGATGTGACCTCCTGCTGAACGCCCTTCCACAATCGCATATGTAAGTCTTGGCACTTTCGTTAGGTCCTTCTAAGTGAGATCTCTGATGTCTGTAGAGATGAGAGCTGCACGTGTAACGCTTCCCACAAGGGCAGATATAAGGCTTCAACAGACTTGCTTTACGGTCAGACTCAAGGTTGGCCAAGGAACCAACTTGACATGTCTTCTGATGTCTGTGGAGATGAGAAATGCTGGTGTAGCTCTTCCCACAGATGCATGGAAAAGATTTTCTACTTGAGACCTTCACTTCACCAGGTTCTCCGACACCACGATCACTACTCATCCCATTATTCCCTACGTGAGTCTTCTGGGGTCTGTAGAGATGTGAGCTGCTGGAGAAGCTTTTACCACACACAAAGGTGGACGACCTTGACTGTTGGTTTTGAGATTGCTTGGTATCTTTGGTCTCTTCGGGTTTTTCTTCTTGGTCACTTTTTTCTTCTTTTATAGTTTTCTGAAGTCCAGTCTTCATTGGCGTATGGCTCGGTTCAATTAACAAACCCTCGCGATTTTCTTCAGGATTATCGTCAGCTTTATCGAGTGCTGTTGACGGATCTTCTACGGTTTCATTGACAACACAACCGGAGCGTTCCTTCCTAATACAGTTTGTTCCACCACAAGTGAAATCTTTTTTAGTTTCGATAGACTCTCCATTATGGTCAGTCTTACAGAGGTTGTCCTCCTCGGGACACTTCCCACGACAAATGGTGGAGAATGCGGGCAATGAGGAATCATTGGGTTTCAACTTCTTTAATTCAGTCGATGTTCTTAGGGAAGTTTCTATGTAAGATCTTTTCCATGCTGTTTCCATGGGCTTCCTACTTATACAATCTTGCTCTTCTCCAACTTAGCAGAATCTCAAATAGACTGGATGATCAGGATCTGCTGGATAGGAGCACAAATATTCAAATTATCACCCCAACATTATGTTTTATAGTTATTCAAACAAGCCACTGCTTACATTTGTGCCTCTCCAAGATGCCAAGAGCAAATAAACAAATCAAGGAATATTCCTGTCACAAAAGCATATGCATGTCTTCTGGGAGGAAAATAGTTTATGCAATTGGGTGTCCTTACAAATTTTGCACCGTTTGGCTTTTCCAGACTCTTTGTTTATGCTGGCTGCAGAAGGAGTTAACTGAGAATCCCGAAAGTGAGCTCCTTCTGAGTTTATAACTCTACAACTCCTCCGTGTCGATTTATGACCACATCAAAGCTATATTTAACAGTTGAGCTCATAAATCAGATGAGGAACTCAGAAAAAGTCAGAAAAAAGAGTTCCAAACTTTCCCGTCAGAAGGAGCTCGCCGTCAGGTTCTCAATCCGCAGCAGACAACGCAATTCAGCGGCTGTGGAATTAAAAACTGTCCAATATTTTTTACGAAAACTAATTGCAAAAGTGGTTTTTAGCCCAAAACACATCTAGTGATCCCGAGAACGAGGCTCTTTAATGGAGTAATGACGGAGCATTTACGGCTGCTGCCATATCGAAAGTCGTCAGCTTCCTTAAAGTCTTAAACCATATTCACACAGTTGTTTTTTGCAAGCGGATCAGCTCTAAACTCCTCATAAAATGCTTGGAAATATCGTCCTACTTATGGGAAATTCATCACCATCCACTTCATGACTTTGGTAATTTTTTTTTTTTTTTCCTTTTGTCAGAGAAAATTTCAAATCCATGAGACATCTCACATATCACCCTCACATTGACACATATGGGACTAATAACTGAGATTGCTAAAAACTAAAGCAGGAGAAGTAGAAAGAGCTGAACACAACATCATTTGAAGCAGGGACCTCCTGCAGTGAGCAGGTAATTGCAGAGAAATGTTTTGAGGACAAGACAGGAAGCCGGAGATCTAATTACGCAGAAGCAGGGAAGTATCTTTCCTAAGGATAGTGCTTCCTCTTATCAAAGAAGCTTCTTAAGACTTTTTTGTCTATGATGTCCAAATATGAATATTGGGAGTTCTGCATCAATCCGATATTTATGGGATATAGATTTTCAGAGTCGTAGCAAGGGGACAAAAATAAAACATTCAATTACACATCACTGTATGGCCAGTAGAACCACTTAAACTCATCTGTCCGATAGATGATGCTATACATGTCATATACCATCTCTATCAAAAGGTAAAATCGAAGTGGGAAACATGATGACGATATCTACCGCCTGGGACCTCCAAGAGGGAAGATATCCCGAAAGTTGGGGATTTCATAAAATTCTGAAGGGCTGAGCACATCCCACAACCAGCCTTACATGAGTTCATCAAGGGAAGGTATGTGGGCGCCACTTTGATCCAGTAAAAAGCAAAATGTGGATTTGGTCATTTGTCAGTCCTGGCAGGTGCAGCTCGCTGTGGGTTTTGTCCATTTTCCTAAGAAGTACCTTCCTCCCCTAAGCTCGGAGCCATTTCGTTGACATCAGGTTTAGTAATTCTCTTTCATTATTCCTTTTCATTCTGTGTTTGTATATATTGTATTGTGTTGTTCCTATTTTGTATATTTTTATAAACCCAGCCTACCTTTCAGGATTCAATATATAAAAATTGAATAGCCCTGTTCCTCTTGCTCTGTAAACCGCACCCCTGAAGCAATATACTGACTGTAACGGGTGTCCAATCAGCCGGTATAAACGATTGGTGGTGGCAGCTGGTAGTTCCTTTTGTTATTATGAAGTTGGCAGTGACTGTACCGGGGTATACGCACTGTGCAAAAAAATAAAGGGAACACTTAAACAACACAATTTAATTCCAAGTCATTCACACTTCTGTGAAATCAACCTGTTCCGTTATGAAGCAACACTGATTGGGAATCCATGTCTCCTGCTGTTGTGCAAATGGAGCAGACAACAGGTAGAAATGATAAGCAATTAGCAAGACAACTCAAATAAAGGAGTGGTAGTGCAGGGGGTGACCACAGACCATTTCTCAGTTCTCATTCTTCTTGGCTATTTTGATCACTTCTGCATTTTGTCATTGCTCACCCCTAGAGGTACTGTACAGTAGCATGAGGCAGTGTCTAAAACCCACAGAAGTTGCTCAGGTAGTGCAGCTCATCCAGGATGGAACATCAATGCGGTCCATGGCAAAAAGGGTAGCTGTGTCTGTCAGCAGTTTCCAGTGCATGGAGCAGATACCAGGAGACAGGACAGTACACCAGCAGACGTGGAGGGGTCCGTAGGAGGGCAACAACCCAGCAGCAGGACCGCTACCTACTCCTTGGTGCAAGGAGGAACAGTGCCAGAGCCCTGCAAAATTACATCTAGAAGGCCACTAACATCCATGTGTCTGCTCAAACAGTCAGACACAGACTCCAGGAGGGCCCGACGTCCACAAGTGGGTGTTGTGATTACAGTCCAAAACCATGCAGGGCAATTGGCATTTGCTGGATTCGACTTTGGAGCCCTGTGATTTTCACGGATGACATCAGGTTCACACTGAGAACATGTGACAGACTTGAGAGTCTGGAGACGCCGTGGAGAACCTTCTGCTGCCAGCAACATCCTCCTGCATGACTGTTTTGGCAGTGGGTCAGAAATGGTGTTGGGAGGCCATTCTTTGGAGCAGGGCTGTGGAGACGGGAAAGCCAAACCTCCAACTACTCAATTTTCATTAAACCGACTCCAAGAAAATGGGCTCAGACTCCACAACTCCGACTCTACACCCCTGCTTTGGAGGGCAACATAGCCCTCCATGTGCTTGCCAGAGGTACCCTGACTGCCATTACGTACCGGGATGAGATCCTTAGACCCCTTGTGAGAGCAATATGCAGGTTTAATGCACCCGGGTTCCTTCTGATGCAGGACAATGCTCGGTCTCATGTGGCTGGAGTGTGGCAGCAGTTCCTGCACGATGAAGGCATTGAAGCTATGGACTGGCCAAACCGTTCCCAAGACCTGAATCCAATCGAGCACATCATGTCTCGCACCATCCACCAACGTCACGTCGCACCACAGACTGTCCAGCAGTTGACTGATGCTTTAATCCAAGTCTGGGAAAAGATCCCTCAAGAGAACATCCGTCTTCTCAGCGGGAGCATGCCCAGGTGTTGTAGGGAGGTCATACAGACACGTGGAGGCCACACACACTACTGAGCATCATTTCCTTGTCTTGATGCATTTCCACTGAAGTTTAGGTTTTATTGTTCTCAACACATTCCACTATGTAATGAATAAAGATTTACACCTGGAATATTTCATTCAGTGATATCTAGGATGTGGGATTTTAGTGTTCACGTTATTTTTTTGAGCAGTGTATATATATATATATATAATTGTCTAAGGGGTACTTCCGTCTGTTTGTCTGTAACTTCCGTAACGGAAATCCAGCGTCGCTGATTGGTCGCGCCCGACCGGCCGCGACCAATCAGCGATATTGGGGGGGGGGGGAAGTTAAACACCACTTCACTTTTTACTATAGATGCTGCCTATGCAGCATCAATAATAAAAACAAATGTTAAAAATATGGTATTAATAATAATAAAAAAACATTATATTCTCACCTTCCGGCATCCACGGCAGCCTTTCCTGCACCTGGCGACGCTCCGATCCCAAGAATGCATTGCGGCAATAACTTGAGATCACGTAGCGGTCTCGTGAGACCCCTACATGATCACAAGTTATTGCCGGAAGGCATTACTGGGAACGGAGCGTCGCGAGGAGCATCGCTAAACGCCTGGGCTGGATCCGGGGGCCGCCGGAAGGTGAGTATATAACTATTTTTTATTTTAATTGGTTTTTTAACAGGGATATGGTGCCCACACTGCTATATACTACGTGGGCTGTTATATACTACGTGGGCTGGGTTATATACTACGTGGACTTTGTGATATACTACGTGGGCTGTGTTATATACGGCGTGGCCTGTGTTATATACTACGTCGCTGTGCTATACACTACGTGGGCTGTGTTATATACTACGTCGCTGTGCTATACACTACGTGGGCTGTGGTATATACTACGTCGTACGTGGGCTGTGTTATATACTACGTCGCTGTGCTATATACTATGCGGGCTGTTATATACTGCGTGGGGTGTGTTATATACTACGTGGGCTATATTATATACTGCGTGGCCTGTGTTATATACTGCGTGGGCTGTGTTATACACTACGTCGCTGTGCTATATACTACGTGGCCGGTGTTATATACTGTGTGTGCTGTTATACAGTACGTCGCTGTGCTATATACTACGTGGGCTGTGTTATATACTGTGAGGCTATGCTATATACTACGTGGCTGAGCAATATACTACGTGGCTGTGCAACATACTACGTGGGCTGTGTTATATACTGCGTGGACTGTGCTATATACTACATACATATTCTAGAAAATCGGGCCACTATATATATATATATATATATATATATATATATATATATATATATACATACACACATATATATACAGTGGGGTAAAAAAGTAGTTAGTCAGTCAGCAATAGTGCAAGTTCCACCACTTAAAAAGATGAGAGGCGTCTGTAATTTACATCATAGGTAGACCTCAACTATGGGAGACAAACTGAGGGAAAAAAATCCAGAAAATCATATTGTCTGTTTTTTTATCATTTTATTTGCATATTATGGTGGAAAATAAGTATTTGGTCAGAAACAAACAATCAAGATTTCTGGCTCTCACAGACCTGTAACTTCTTCTTTAAGAGTCTCCTCTTTCCTCCACTCATTACCTGTAGTAATGGCACCTGTTTAAACTTGTTATCAGTATAAAAAGACACCTGTGCACACCCTCAAACAGTCTGACTCCAAACTCCACTATGGTGAAGACCAAAGAGCTGTCAAAGGACACCAGAAACAAAATTGTAGCCCTGCACCAGGCTGGGAAGACTGAATCTGCAATAGCCAACCAGCTTGGAGTGAAGAAATCAACAGTGGGAGCAATAATTAGAAAATGGAAGACATACAAGACCACTGATAATCTCCCTCGATCTGGGGCTCCACGCAAAATCCCACCCCGTGGGGTCAGAATGATCACAAGAACGGTGAGCAAAAATCCCAGAACCACGCGGGGGGACCTAGTGAATGAACTGCAGAGAGCTGGGACCAATGTAACAAGGCCTACCATAAGTAACACACTACGCCACCATGGACTCAGATCCTGCAGTGCCAGACATGTCCCACTGCTTAAGCCAGTACATGTCCGGGCCCGTCTGAAGTTTGCTAGAGAGCATTTGGATGATCCAGAGGAGTTTTGGGAGAATGTCCTATGGTCTGATGAAACCAAACTGGAACTGTTTGGTAGAAACACAACTTGTCGTGTTTGGAGGAAAAAGAATACTGAGTTGCATCCATCAAACACCATACCTACTGTAAAGCATGGTGGTGGAAACATCATGCTTTGGGGCTGTTTCTCTGCAAAGGGGCCAGGACGACTGATCCGGGTACATGAAAGAATGAATGGGGCCATGTATCGTGAGATTTTGAGTGCAAACTTCCTTCCATCAGCAAGGGCATTGAAGATGAAACGTGGCTGGGTCTTTCAACATGACAATGATCCAAAGCACACCGCCAGGGCAACGAAGGAGTGGCTTCGTAAGAAGCATTTCAAGGTCCTGGAGTGGCCTAGCCAGTCTCCAGATCTCAACCCTATAGAAAACCTTTGGAGGGAGTTGAAAGTCCGTGTTGCCAAGCGAAAAGCCAAAAATATCACTGCTCTAGAGGAGATCTGCATGGAGGAATGGGCCAACATACCAACAACAGTGTGTGGCAACCTTGTGAAGACTTACAGAAAACGTTTGACCTCTGTCATTGCCAACAAAGGATATATTACAAAGTATTGAGATGAAATTTTGTTTCTGACCAAATACTTATTTTCCACCATAATATGCAAATAAAATGTTAAAAAAACAGACAATGTGATTTTCTGGATTTTTTTTTCTCAGTTTGTCTCCCATAGTTGAGGTCTACCTATGATGTAAATTACAGACGCCTCTCATCTTTTTAAGTGGTGGAACTTGCACTATTGCTGACTGACTAAATACTTTTTTGCCCCACTGTATATATATATATATATATATATACACACACACACACACACACACACACACACACACACTACAGACCAAAAGTTTGGACACACCTCATTTAAAGATTTTTCTGTATTTTCATGACTATGAAAATTGTACATTCACACTGAAGGCATCAAAACTATGAATAAGCACATGTGGAATTATATACTTAACAAAAAAGTGTAAAACAACTGAAATTATGTCTTATATTCTAGGTTCTTCAAAGTAGTTGCTTTGATGACTGCTTTGCACACTCTTGGCATTCTCTTGATGAGCTTCAAGAGGTAGACACCGGGAATGGTTTTCACTTCACAGGTGTGCCCTGTCAGGTTTAATAAGTGGGATTTCTTGCCTTATAAATGGGGTTGGGACCATCAGTTGTGTTGTGCAGAAGTCTGGTGGATACACAGCTGATAGTCCTACTGAATAGACTGTTAGAATTTGTATTATGGCAAGAAAAAAGCAGCTAAGTAAAGAAAAACGAGTGGCCATCATTACTTTAAGAAATGAAGGCAGTTAGTCCGAAAAATTGGGAAAACTTTTAAAGTGTCCCCAAGTGCAGTTGCAAAAACCATGAAGCGCTACAAAGAAACTGGCTCACATGAGGACCACCCCAGGAAAGGAAGACCAAGAGTCACCTCTGCTTCTGAGGATTAGTTTATCCGAGTCACCAGCCTCAGAAATCGCAGATTAACAGCAGCTCAGATTAGAGACCAGGTCAATGCCACACAGAGTTCTAGCAGCAGACACATTTCTACAACAACTGTTAAGAGGAGACTTTGTGCAGCAGGTCTTCATGGTAAAATATCTGCTAGGATACCACTGGTAAGGACAGGCAACAAGCAGAAGAGACTTGTTTGGACTAAAGAACACAAGGAATGGACATTAGACCAGTGGAAATCTGTGCTTTGGTCTGATGAGTCCAAATTTGAGATCTTTGGCTCCAACCACCGTGTCTTTGTGCGACGCAGAGAAGGTGAACGGATGGACTCTACATGCCTGGTTCCCACCGTGAAGCATGGAGGAGGAGGTGTGATGGTGTGTGGGGGGGGGGGGGGGCTTTGCTGGTGACACTGTTGGGATTTATTCAAAATTGAAGGCATACTGAACCAGCATGGCTACCACAGCATCTTGCAGCGGCATGCTATTCCATCCGGTTTGCGTTTTGTTGGACCATCATTTATTTTTCAACAGGACAATGATCCGAAACACACCTCCAGGCTGTGTAAGGGCTATTTGACCAAGAAGGAGAGTGATGGGGTGCTACGCCAGATGACCTGGCCTTCACAGTCACCAGACCTGAACCCAATCGAGATGGTTTGGGGTGAGCTGGACCGCAGAGTGAAGGCAAAAGGGCCAACAAGGGCTAAGCATCTCTGGGAACTCCTACAAGATTGTTGGAAGACCATTCCCGGTGACTACCTCTTGAAGCTCATCAAGAGAATGCCAAGAGTGTGCAAAGCAGTCATCAAAGCAAAAGGTGGCTACTTTGAAGATCCTAGAATATAAGACATAATTTCAGTTGTTTCACACTTTTTTGTTAAGTATATAGTTCCACATGTGTTATTTCATAGTTTTGATGCCTTCAGTGTGAATGTAGAATTTTCTTAGTCAGGAAAATACAGAAAAATCTTTAAATGAGAAGGTGTGTCCAAACTTTTGATCTGTACTGCATATATATATATATATATTTACATATATTCCATAAGTTGGAATTGGAGGTATATATGCCATACGCTCACCGCGAGTTCCCCAATAACCAACCTAGTAGTGGAAGCAGTTGCGGCCCCGTCCATCACTCGCCAGTCATATGACGATTTGAGGCAGCGGAGTTGAGTTTCCCTGATAAACTGGTGGCAGTGGGGGGATCTGTGTGACCCCCGGCAGTGTGCAGTGGGTGCTGTGTGCGCTGTGTGTGGTGGGCGCCGTGTGTGGTGGGCGCTCTGTGTGGTGGGCGCTCTGTGTGGTGGGCGCTCTGTGTGGTGGGCGCTCTGTGTGGTGGGCGCTCTGTGTGGTGGGCGCTGTGTGTGGTGGGCGCTCTGTGTGTGGTGGGCGCTCTGTGTGGTGGGCGCTCTGTGTGGTGGGCGCTGTGTGTGGTGGGCGCTCTGTGTGGTGGGCGCTCTGTGTGGTGGGCGCTCTGTGTGGTGGGCGCTCTGTGTGGTGGGCGCTCTGTGTGGTGGGCGCTGTTTGGTGGGCGCTCTGTGTGGTGGGCGCTCTGTGTGGTGGGCGCTCTGTGTGGTGGGCGCTCTGTGTGGTGGGCGCTCTGTGTGGTGGGCGCTCTGTGTGGTGGGCGCTCTGTGTGGTGGGCGCTCTGTGTGGTGGGCGCTCTGTGTGGTGGGCGCTCTGTGTGGTGGGCGCTCTGTGTGGTGGGCGCTCTGTGTGTGGTGGGCGCTGTGTGTGGTGGGCGCTCTGTGTGGTGGGCGCTGTGTGTGGTGGGCGCTCTGTGTGGTGGGCGCTGTGTGTGGTGGGCGCTCTGTGTGTGGTGGGCGCTCTGTGTGGTGGGCGCTGTGTGTGGTGGGCGCTGTGTGTGGTGGGCGCTGTGTGGTGGGCGCTCTGTGTGGTGGGCGCTGTGTGTGGTGGGCGCTCTGTGTGGTGGGCGCTCTGTGTGGTGGGCGCTCTGTGTGTGGTGGGCGCTGTGTGGTGGGCGCTCTGTGTGGTGGGCGCTGTGTGTGGTGGGCGCTGTGTGTGGTGGGCGCTGTGTGTGGTGGGCGCTCTGTGTGGTGGGCGCTCTGTGTGTGGTGGGCGCTGTGTGGTGGGCGCTCTGTGTGGTGGGCGCTCTGTGTGTGGTGGGCGCTCTGTGTGGTGGGCGCTCTGTGTGGTGGGCGCTCTGTGTGTGGTGGGCGCTGTGTTTGGTGGGCGCTCTGTGTGGTGGGCGCTCTGTGTGGTGGGCGCTCTGTGTGGTGGGCGCTGTGTGTGGTGGGCGCTGTGTGTGGTGGGCGCTGTGTGTGGTGGGCGCTGTGTGTGGTGGGCGCTCTGTGTGTGGTGGGCGCTGTGTGGTGGGCGCTCTGTGTGGTGGGCGCTCTGTGTGGTGGGCGCTCTGTGTGTGGTGGGCGCTCTGTGTGGTGGGCGCTCTGTGTGGTGGGCGCTCTGTGTGTGGTGGGCGCTGTGTTTGGTGGGCGCTCTGTGTGGTGGGCGCTCTGTGTGGTGGGCGCTGTGTGTAGTGGGCGTTGTGTGTGGTGGGCGCTCTGTGTGTTGGGCGCTCTGTGTGGTGGGCGCTCTGTGTGGTGGGTGCTCTGTGTGGTGGGCGCTGTGTGTGGTGGGCGCTGTGTGTGGTGGGCGCTGTGTTTGGTGGGTGCTCTGTGTGTGGTGGGCGCTGTGTGTGGTGGGCGCTGTGTTTGGTGGGCGCTGTGTGTGGTGGGCGCTCTGTGTGTGGTGGGCGCTGTGTGTAGTGGGCGTTGTGTGTGGTGGGCGCTCTGTGTGTTGGGCGCTCTGTGTGGTGGGCGCTCTGTGTGGTGGGTGCTCTGTGTGGTGGGCGCTGTGTGTGGTGGGCGCTGTGTGTGGTGGGCGCTGTGTTTGGTGGGCGTTGTGTGTGGTGGGCGCTCTGTGTGGTGGGCGCTGTGTGTGGTGGGCGCTCTGTGTGGTGGGCGCTGTGTGTGGTGGGCGCTCTGTGTGGTGGGCGCTCTGTGTGGTGGGCGCTCTGTGTGGTGGGCGCTGTGTGTAGTGGGCGTTGTGTGTGGTGGGCGCTCTGTGTGTTGGGCGCTCTGTGTGGTGGGCGCTCTGTGTGGTGGGTGCTCTGTGTGGTGGGCGCTGTGTGTGGTGGGCGCTGTGTGTGGTGGGCGCTGTGTGTGGTGGGCGCTCTGTGTGTGGTGGGCGCTGTGTGGTGGGCGCTGTGTGTGGTGGGCGCTGTGTGTGGTGGGCGCTGTGTTTGGTGGGCGTTGTGTGTGGTGGGCGCTGTGTGTGGTGGGCGCTCTGTGTAGTGGGCGCTCTGTGTGGTGGGTGCTGTGTGTAGTGGGCGCTCTGTGTAGTGGGCGCTCTGTGTGTGGTGGGCGCTGTGTGCGGTGGGCGCTCTGTGTAGTGGGCGCTCTGTGTGTGGTGGGCGCTCTGTGTGGTGGGCGCTCTGTGCAGTGGGCGCTGTGTGTGGTGGGCGCTGTGTGCGGTGGGCGCTGTGTGCGGTGGGCGCTCTGTGTAGTGGGCGCTCTGTGTGTGGTGGGCGCTCTGTGTGGTGGGCGCTCTGTGTGGTGGGTGCTGTGTGTGGTGGGCGCTGTGTGCGGTGGGCGCTGTGTGCGGTGGGCGCTCTGTGTAGTGGGCGCTCTGTGTGTGGTGGGCGCTCTGTGTGGTGGGCGCTCTGTGTGGTGGGTGCTGTGTGCGGTGGGCGCTGTGTGCGGTGGGCGCTCTGTGTAGTGGGCGCTCTGTGTGTGGTGGGCGCTCTGTGTGGTGGGCGCTCTGTGTGGTGGGTGCTGTGTGTGGTGGGCGCCATGTGTAGTGGGCGCTGTGTGCAGCCACCTGGCGCACCAGAACCTCCACCACCATGGTGTCACCGTGTGCGGCGCTCTGTGACGGAGGATTCTCACATTTGGTGCAGCAGCCAATCACATTGCAGCGCTCGTTATTATCGCAGTGACCTGAGTGGTCGTATTTCTTTATGGTGGTCTTCAGCCCGCGCTGCTGGATTAATAATAAGCCGTCTCTATGCTCCAGTGTATACTACCTGCATACAGCTGGCGACTGTCGGAGCATGCTGGGAGTTGTAGTCCTGCATCAAGCAGCCAGACACAAGTCACTCTCCCCTGATTATCTGGCAATTCCTTATTGTAATGTGATCGGAGTGTGGGAAATCTGGCACTACAAGTCCCAGCATGGCCAGCCTGAGCTGTAATACCCCGGGGTCCCGCCTCGCACATGCCCCACCACTCACCAGCTTCTCCCAGCAGGGGATGTGCGCACTGCGCCGCCTAGTGCTTACAGTCGTAGTAGGTACCGGATTTCAGCCTAGCTGCCCTGTGATTGGCTACGTCTGCTCCAGTGACATCTCTCAGCCAATCAGAGTTCACGTAGACGCGCAGCTGCAGAGATGTGAGCCAATCACAGGGCTGCTTGTAAGATTGAAGTGATGCGCGCAATGTAGAGCAGGGAATGCATGCTGGGAGTTGTAGTTCTCGCTGTGGTGCTTGTGTACATGGCACCTGCTGCGCTATTATCCACTGTACATGAAAACCTCCTGGCGAGTAGTGGAAGAAGGAGGCGTTCTGGTGCCTGTAACCCTGCGCCTGCTCTGTAGAGGATAGATCACGAAGAACTACAAGTCCCAGGATTACTACACTATTCTTGTCTCCTAACTGACCTCATAATCTGATAATGACTATGAAACCAATAGGAAATAATGTGACTGTGGGGGTCTCTGCGGGGCAGCAGGCAGGATATTGGGGGTATATCAGAGCGCAGCACCGCGGGTCACAACAACGAAGCAACGACAGGACGCGGCCGCCATCAGAATGACTGGGGTCACTGCCAACGAGCTGTTATCAATGGCTGCACTAAGCTCCCAACACCTATCACTGTAGGCGACACCGAGACGCCATCATTCCCTGTAGACACCAAGACGCCATCATTCCCTGTAGACACCAAGACGCCATCATTCCCTGTAGACACCAAGACGCCATCATTCCCTGTAGACACCAAGACGTCATCATTCCCTGTAGACACCAAGACGCCATCATTCCCTGTAGACACCAAGACGTCATCATTCCCTGTAGACACCAAGACGCCATCATTCCCTGTAGACATTACCAAGACGCCATCATTCCCTGTAGACACCAAGACGCCATCATTCCCTGTAGACACCAAGACGCCATTATTCCCTGTAGACATTACCAAGACGCCATCCTTCCCTGTAGACACCAAGACGTCATCATTCCCTGTAGACATTACCAAGACGCCATCATTCCCTGTAGACACCAAGACGCCATCATTCCCTGTAGACACCAAGACGCCATCATTCCCTGTAGACACCAAGACGCCATCATTCCCTGTAGACACCATCATTTCCTGTAGACACCAAGACGTCATCATTCCCTGTAGACACCAAGACGTCATCATTCCCTGTAGACATTACCAAGACGCCATCATTCCCTGTAGACACCAAGACGCCATCATTCCCTGTAGACACCAAGACGTCATCATTCCCTGTAGACATTACCAAGACGCCATCATTCCCTGTAGACATTACCAAGACGCCATCATTCCCTGTAGACACCGAGACGCCATCATTCCCTGTAGACACCAAGACGCCATCATTCCCTGTAGACACCAAGACGCCATCATTCCCTGTAGACATTACCAAGACGCCATCATTCCCTGTAGACACCAAGACGTCATCATTCCCTGTAGACATTACCAAGACGCCATCATTCCCTGTAGACACCAAGACGCCATCATTCCCTGTAGACACCAAGACGCCATCATTCCCTGTAGACATTACCAAGACGCCATCATTCCCTGTAGACACCAAGACGCCATCATTCCCTGTAGACACCAAGACGCCATCATTCCCTGTAGACACCAAGACGCCATCATTCCCTGTAGACACCAAGACGCCATCATTCCCTGTAGACATTACCAAGACGCCATCATTCCCTGTAGACACCAAGACGCCATCATTCCCTGTAGACACCAAGACGCCATCATTCCCTGTAGACACCAAGACGCCATCATTCCCTGTAGACATTACCAAGACGCCATCATTCCCTGTAGACACCAAGACGCCATCATTCCCTGTAGACACCAAGACGCCATCATTCCCTGTAGACACCAAGACGCCATCATTCCCTGTAGACACCAAGACGCCATCATTCCCTGTAGACACCAAGACGCCATCATTCCCTGTAGACATTACCAAGACGCCATCATTCCCTGTAGACACCAAGACGCCATCTATCCCTGTAGACACCAAGACGTCATCATTCCCTGTAGACATTACCAAGACGCCATCATTCCCTGTAGACACCAAGACGCCATCTATCCCTGTAGACACCAAGACGCCATCATTCCCTGTAGACACCAAGACGTCATCATTCCCTGTAGACACCAAGACGTCATCATTCCCTGTAGACATTACCAAGACGCCATCATTCCCTGTAGACACCAAGACGCCATCATTCCCTGTAGACACCAAGACGTCATCATTCCCTGTAGACATTACCAAGACGCCATCATTCCCTGTAGACATTACCAAGACGCCATCATTCCCTGTAGACACCAAGACGTCATCATTCCCTGTAGACACCAAGACGCCATCATTCCCTGTAGACACCAAGACGCCATCATTCCCTGTAGACACCAAGACGCCGTCATTCCCTGTAGACACCAAGACGCCATCATTCCCTGTAGACACCAAGACGCCATCATTCCCTGTAGACATTACCAAGACGCCATCATTCCCTGTAGACACCAAGACGTCATCATTCCCTGTAGACACCAAGACGCCATCATTCCCTGTAGACACCAAGACGCCATCATTCCCTGTAGACATTACCAAGACGCCATCATTCCCTGTAGACATTACCAAGACGCCATCATTCCCTGTAGGCACCAAGACGCCGTCATTCCCTGTAGACACCAAGACGCCGTCATTCCCTGTAGACACCAAGACGCCGTCATTCCCTGTAGACACCAAGACGCCATCATTCCCTGTAGACATTACCAAGACGCCATCATTCCCTGTAGGCACCAAGACGTCATCATTCCCTGTAGACACCAAGACGCCATCATTCCCTGTAGACACCAAGACGCCATCATTCCCTGTAGACACCAAGACGCCATCATTCCCTGTAGACACCAAGACGCCATCATTCCCTGTAGACACCAAGACGCCGTCATTTCCTGTAGACACCAAGACGCCATCATTCCCTGTAGACACCAAGACGCCATCATTCCCTGTAGACATTACCAAGACGCCATCATTCCCTGTAGACACCAAGACGCCATCATTCCCTGTAGACATTACCAAGAGGCCATCATTCCCTGTAGACATTACCAAGACGCCATCATTCCCTGTAGGCACCAAGACGTCATCATTCCCTGTAGACACCAAGACGCCATCATTCCCTGTAGACACCAAGACGCCATCATTCCCTGTAGACACCAAGACGCCATCATTCCCTGTAGACACCAAGACGCCATCATTCCCTGTAGACACCAAGACGCCGTCATTCCCTGTAGACACCAAGACGCCATCATTCCCTGTAGACACCAAGACGCCATCATTCCCTGTAGACATTACCAAGACGCCATCATTCCCTGTAGACATTACCAAGACGCCATCATTCCCTGTAGACATTACCAAGACGCCATCATTCCCTGTAGACATTACCAAGACGCCATCATTCCCTGTAGACATTACCAAGACGCCATCATTCCCTGTAGGCACCAAGACGCCGTCATTCCCTGTAGACACCAAGACGCCGTCATTCCCTGTAGACACCAAGACGCCGTCATTCCCTGTAGACACCATCATTCCCTGTAGACATTACCAAGACGCCATCATTCCCTGTAGGCACCAAGACGTCATCATTCCCTGTAGACACCAAGACGCCATCATTCCCTGTAGACACCAAGACGCCATCATTCCCTGTAGACACCAAGACGCCATCATTCCCTGTAGACACCAAGACGCCATCATTCCCTGTAGACACCAAGACGCCGTCATTCCCTGTAGACACCAAGACGCCATCATTCCCTGTAGACACCAAGACGCCATCATTCCCTGTAGACATTACCAAGACGCCATCATTCCCTGTAGACATTACCAAGACGCCATCATTCCCTGTAGACATTACCAAGAGGCCATCATTCCCTGTAGACATTACCAAGACGCCATCATTCCCTGTAGGCACCAAGACGTCATCATTCCCTGTAGACACCAAGACGCCATCATTCCCTGTAGACACCAAGACGCCATCATTCCCTGTAGACACCAAGACGCCATCATTCCCTGTAGACACCAAGACGCCATCATTCCCTGTAGACACCAAGACGCCGTCATTCCCTGTAGACACCAAGACGCCATCATTCCCTGTAGACACCAAGACGCCGTCATTCCCTGTAGACATTACCAAGACGCCATCATTCCCTGTAGACATTACCAAGACGCCATCATTCCCTGTAGACATTACCAAGACGCCATCATTCCCTGTAGACATTACCAAGACGTCATCATTCCCTGTAGACATTACCAAGACGCCATCATTCCCTGTAGACATTACCAAGACGCCATCATTCCCTGTAGACACCAAGACGCCATCATTCCCTGTAGACATTACCAAGACGCCATCATTCCCTGTAGACATTACCAAGACGCCATCATTCCCTGTAGACACCAAGACGCCATCTTTCCCTGTAGACACCAAGACGCCATCATTCCCTGTAGACACCAAGACGCCATCATTCCCTGTAGACACCAAGACGCCATCATTCCCTGTAGACACCAAGACGCCATCATTCCCTGTAGACACCAAGACGCCATCATTCCCTGTAGACATTACCAAGACGCCATCATTCCCTGTAGACACCAAGACGCCATCTTTCCCTGTAGACACCAAGACGCCATCATTCCCTGTAGACACCAAGACGCCATCATTCCCTGTAGACACCAAGACGCCATCATTCCCTGTAGACACCAAGACGCCATCATTCCCTGTAGACACCAAGACGCCATCATTCCCTGTAGACATTACCAAGACGCCATCCTTCCCTGTAGACACCAAGACGTCATCATTCCCTGTAGACACCAAGACGTCATCATTCCCTGTAGATATTACCAAGACGCCATCATTCCCTGTAGACACCAAGACGCCATCATTCCCTGTAGACACCAAGACGTCATCATTCCCTGTAGACACCAAGACGCCATCATTCCCTGTAGACATTACCAAGACGCCATCATTCCCTGTAGACACCAAGACGCCATCATTCCCTGTAGACATTACCAAGACGCCATCATTCCCTGTAGACACCAAGACGCCATCTTTCCCTGTAGACACCAAGACGCCATCATTCCCTGTAGACACCAAGACGCCATCATTCCCTGTAGACATTACCAAGACGCCATCATTCCCTGTAGACATTACCAAGACGCCATCATTCCCTGTAGACACCAAGACGCCATCCTTCCCTGTAGACACCAAGACGTCATCATTCCCTGTAGACACCAAGACGTCATCATTCCCTGTAGATATTACCAAGACGTCATCATTCCCTGTAGACACCAAGACGCCATCATTCCCTGTAGACACCAAGACGCCATCATTCCCTGTAGACATTACCAAGACGCCATCATTCCCTGTAGACACCAAGACGCCATCATTCCCCGTACACATTACCAAGACGCCATCATTCCCTGTAGACACCAAGACGTCATCATTCCCTGTAGACACCAAGACGCCATCATTCCCTGTAGACACCAAGACGCCATCATTCCCTGTAGACACCAAGACGCCATCATTCCCTGTAGACACCAAGACGCCATCATTCCCTGTAGACACCAAGACGCCATCATTCCCTGTAGACATTACCAAGACGCCATCATTCCCTGTAGACACCAAGACGCCATCATTCCCTGTAGACACCAAGACGTCATCATTCCCTGTAGATACCAAGACGTCATCATTCCCTGTAGACACCAAGACGCCATCATTCCCTGTAGACACCAAGACGTCATCATTCCCTGTAGATACCAAGACGTCATCATTCCCTGTAGACACCAAGACGCCATCATTCCCTGTAGACATTACCAAGACGCCATCATTCCCTGTAGACACCAAGACGCCATCATTCCCCGTAGACATTACCAAGACGTCATCATTCCCTGTAGACACCAAGACGCCATCATTCCCTGTAGACACCAAGACGCCATCATTCCCTGTAGACATTACCAAGACGCCATCATTCCCTGTAGACACCAAGACGCCATCATTCCCTGTAGTCATTACCAAGACGCCATCATTCCCTGTAGACACCAAGACGTCATCATTCCCTGTAGACACCAAGACGCCATCATTCCCTGTAGACATTACCAAGACGCCATCATTCCCTGTAGACATTACCAAGACGCCATAATTCCCTGTAGTCATTACCAAGACGCCATAATTCCCTGTAGACACCAAGACGTCATCATTCCCTGTAGGCACCAAGACGCCATCATTCCCTGTAGACACCATCATTCCCTGTAGACATTACCAAGACGTCATCATTCCCTGTAGACACCAAGACGCCATCATTCCCTGTAGACACCAAGACGCCATCATTCCCTGTAGTCATTACCAAGAAGCCATCATTCCCTGTAGACACCAAGACGCCATCATTCCCTGTAGTCATTACCAAGACGCCATCATTCCCTGTAGACACCAAGACGCCATCATTCCCTGTAGACATTACCAAGACGCCATCATTCCCTGTAGACATTACCAAGACGCCATCATTCCCTGTAGACATTACCAAGACGCCATTATTCCCTGTAGACACCAAGACACCATCATTCCTTGTAGTCATTACCAAGACGCCATCATTCCCTGTAGACACCAAGACGCCATCATTCCCTGTAGACATTACCAAGATGCCATCATTCCCTGTAGTCATTACCAAGACGCCATCATTCCCTGTAGACACCAAGACGCCATCATTCCCTGTAGACATTACCAAGACGCCATTAATCCCTGTAGACACCAAGACGCCATCATTCCTTGTAGTCATTACCAAGACGCCATCATTCCCTGTAGACATTACCAAGACGCCATCATTCCCTGTAGACATTACCAAGACGCCATCATTCCCTGTAGACATTACCAAGACGCCATCATTCCCTGTAGACATTACCAAGACGCCATCATTCCCTGTAGACATTACCAAGACGCCATCATTCCCTGTAGACATTACCAAGACGCCATCATTCCCTGTAGACATTACCAAGACGCCATCATTCCCTGTAGACATTACCAAGACGCCATCATTCCCTGTAGACATTACCAAGACGCCATCATTCCCTGTAGACACCAAGACGCCATCATTCCCTGTAGACACCACCAAGACGCCATCATTCCCTGTAGACACCAAGACGCCATCATTCCCTGTAGACACCATCATTCCCTGTAGACATTACCAAGACGCCATCATTCCCTGTAGACATTACCAAGACGCCATCATTCCCTGTAGGCATTACCAAGACGCCATCATTCCCTGTAGACATTACCAAGACGCCATCATTCCCTGTAGACATTACCAAGACGCCATCATTCCCTGTAGACATTACCAAGACGCCATCATTCCCTGTAGACACCAAGACGCCATCATTCCCTGTAGACACCAAGACGCCATCATTCCCCGTAGACATTACCAAGACGCCATCATTCCCTGTAGACACCAAGACGTCATCATTCCCTGTAGACACCAAGACGCCATCATTCCCTGTAGACACCAAGACGCCATCATTCCCTGTAGACACCAAGACGCCATCATTCCCTGTAGACACCAAGACGCCATCATTCCCTGTAGACACCAAGACGCCATCATTCCCTGTAGACATTACCAAGACGCCATCATTCCCTGTAGACACCAAGACGCCATCATTCCCTGTAGACACCAAGACGTCATCATTCCCTGTAGATACCAAGACGTCATCATTCCCTCTAGACACCAAGACGCCATCATTCCCTGTAGACACCAAGACGTCATCATTCCCTGTAGATACCAAGACGTCATCATTCCCTGTAGACACCAAGACGCCATCATTCCCTGTAGACATTACCAAGACGCCATCATTCCCTGTAGACACCAAGACGCCATCATTCCCTGTAGACACCAAGACGCCATCATTCCCCGTAGACATTACCAAGACGTCATCATTCCCTGTAGACACCAAGACGCCATCATTCCCTGTAGACACCAAGACGCCATCATTCCCTGTAGACATTACCAAGACGCCATCATTCCCTGTAGACACCAAGACGTCATCATTCCCTGTAGACACCAAGACGCCATCATTCCCTGTAGACATTACCAAGACGCCATCATTCCCTGTAGACATTACCAAGACGCCATAATTCCCTGTAGTCATTACCAAGACGCCATAATTCCCTGTAGACACCAAGACGTCATCATTCCCTGTAGGCACCAAGACGCCATCATTCCCTGTAGACACCATCATTCCCTGTAGACATTACCAAGACGTCATCATTCCCTGTAGACACCAAGACGCCATCATTCCCTGTAGACACCAAGACGCCATCATTCCCTGTAGTCATTACCAAGAAGCCATCATTCCCTGTAGACACCAAGACGCCATCATTCCCTGTAGTCATTACCAAGACGCCATCATTCCCTGTAGACACCAAGACGCCATCATTCCCTGTAGACATTACCAAGACGCCATCATTCCCTGTAGACATTACCAAGACGCCATCATTCCCTGTAGACATTACCAAGACGCCATTATTCCCTGTAGACACCAAGACACCATCATTCCTTGTAGTCATTACCAAGACGCCATCATTCCCTGTAGACACCAAGACGCCATCATTCCCTGTAGACATTACCAAGATGCCATCATTCCCTGTAGTCATTACCAAGACGCCATCATTCCCTGTAGACACCAAGACGCCATCATTCCCTGTAGACATTACCAAGACGCCATTAATCCCTGTAGACACCAAGAAGCCATCATTCCTTGTAGTCATTACCAAGACGCCATCATTCCCTGTAGACATTACCAAGACGCCATCATTCCCTGTAGACATTACCAAGACGCCATCATTCCCTGTAGACATTACCAAGACGCCATCATTCCCTGTAGACATTACCAAGACGCCATCATTCCCTGTAGACATTACCAAGACGCCATCATTCCCTGTAGACATTACCAAGACGCCATCATTCCCTGTAGACATTACCAAGACGCCATCATTCCCTGTAGACATTACCAAGACGCCATCATTCCCTGTAGACATTACCAAGACGCCATCATTCCCTGTAGACACCAAGACGCCATCATTCCCTGTAGACACCAAGACGCCATCATTCCCTGTAGACATTACCAAGACGCCATCATTCCCTGTAGACACCAAGACGCCATCATTCCCTGTAGACACCATCATTCCCTGTAGACATTACCAAGACGCCATCATTCCCTGTAGACATTACCAAGACGCCATCATTCCCTGTAGGCATTACCAAGACGCCATCATTCCCTGTAGACATTACCAAGACGCCATCATTCCCTGTAGGCATTACCAAGACGCCATCATTCCCTGTAGACATTACCAAGACGTCATCATTCCCTGTAGACACCAAGATGCCATCATTTCCTGTAGACACCAAGACGCCATCATTCCCTGTAGACATTACCAAGACGCCATCATTCCCTGTAGACACCAAGACGCCATCATTCCCTGTAGACATTACCAAGACGCCATCATTCCCTGTAGACACCAAGACGCCATCATTCCCTGTAGACACCAAGACGCCATCATTCCCTGTAGACATTACCAAGACGCCATCATTCCCTGTAGACATTACCAAGACGCCATCATTCCCTGTAGACACCAAGACGCCATCATTCCCTGTAGACATTACCAAGACGCCATCATTCCCTGTAGACATTACCAAGACGCCATCATTCCCTGTAGACATTACCAAGACGCCATCATTCCCTGTAGACACCAAGACGTCATCATTCCCTGTAGACATTACCAAGATGCCATCTTTCCCTGCAGACATTAGAAAGACCCGCCATCTTTCCCTGTAGATATTACCAAGATGCCGCCATCTTTCTCTGTAGACATTACCAAGACACCATCATTCCCTGTAGTCATTACCACGATGCCGCCATCTTTCCCTGTAGACACCAAGACGCCATCATTCCCTGTAGACATTACCAAGACGCCATCTTTCCCTGTAGATATTACCAAGACCCGCCATCTTTCCCTGTAGACATTACCAAGATGCCACCATCATTCCCTGTAGACATTACCAAGATGCCATCTTTCCCTGTAGACATTACAAAGACCCGCCATCTTTCCCTGTAGACCTTACCAAGATGCCGCCATCATTCCCTGTAGACATTACCAAGACACCATCTTTCCCTGTAGACATTACCAAGACGCCATCATTCCCTGTAGACATTACCAAGACGCCATCATTCCCTGTAGACACCAAGACGCCATCATTCCCTGTAGACACCAAGACGCCATCATTCCCTGTAGACATTACCAAGACGCCATCATTCCCTGTAGACACCAAGACGCCATCATTCCCTGTAGACACCATCATTCCCTGTAGACATTACCAAGACGCCATCATTCCCTGTAGACATTACCAAGACGCCATCATTCCCTGTAGGCATTACCAAGACGCCATCATTCCCTGTAGACATTACCAAGACGCCATCATTCCCTGTAGGCATTACCAAGACGCCATCATTCCCTGTAGACATTACCAAGACGTCATCATTCCCTGTAGACACCAAGATGCCATCATTTCCTGTAGACACCAAGACGCCATCATTCCCTGTAGACATTACCAAGACGCCATCATTCCCTGTAGACACCAAGACGCCATCATTCCCTGTAGACATTACCAAGACGCCATCATTCCCTGTAGACACCAAGACGCCATCATTCCCTGTAGACATTACCAAGACGCCATCATTCCCTGTAGACATTACCAAGACGCCATCATTCCCTGTAGACACCAAGACGCCATCATTCCCTGTAGACATTACCAAGACGCCATCATTCCCTGTAGACATTACCAAGACGCCATCATTCCCTGTAGACACCAAGACGTCATCATTCCCTGTAGACATTACCAAGATGCCATCTTTCCCTGCAGACATTAGAAAGACCCGCCATCTTTCCCTGTAGACATTACCAAGATGCCGCCATCTTTCTCTGTAGACATTACCAAGACACCATCATTCCCTGTAGTCATTACCACGATGCCGCCATCTTTCCCTGTAGACACCAAGACGCCATCATTCCCTGTAGACATTACCAAGACGCCATCTTTCCCTGTAGACATTACCAAGATGCCACCATCATTCCCTGTAGACATTACCAAGACCCGCCATCTTTCCCTGTAGACATTACCAAGATGCCACCATCATTCCCTGTAGACATTACCAAGATGCCATCTTTCCCTGTAGACATTACAAAGACCCGCCATCTTTCCCTGTAGACCTTACCAAGATGCCGCCATCATTCCCTGTAGACATTACCAAGACACCATCTTTCCCTGTAGTCATCACCAGGAATCCGCAATAATTTCCTGTAGGCATGACAGAGCTTCTGCCACACTTCACTGTAGGCATCACTAAGCCTCCACCATGCTTCACTGTAGGCATCACAAAGCCCCATCTTTCACTGTAAGCATCACTAAGCCTCCATAATGCTTCACTGTAGTCATCACCAAGCCCCATCTTTCACTGTAAGCGTCACTAAGCCTCCATCATGCTTCACTGTAGTCATCACCAAGCCCTACTATTTCTCACTATAGGAGTCACAGCCGCCAACCATGCTTCAGTGCAGGCATCACTTTGGCCCCGGCATCTTTCACTATAGGCATCACAGAACCTCTCCCGCACTTCACTGTAGACGTGACCAAGCCCCCCCCATCTTTCACTGTAGGTGTCCCCAAGCCCCGCCATCTTTCATTGTAGGTGTCCCCAAGCCCCGCCATTTTTCATTGTAGGAGTCTCTATTCTAGTAACTAGGTTATGGCGGCCATGTTTTGGTTGCTAGGCAGTGTGCCCCTAGTAACCAGGTGACATTACTGCATTATTCCTCTATTTCAGTAACTAGCTCATGGAAGCCATATATTTTTTGCCAAATGAAGACGACTCAGGAAGGAGGGGAGGCTGCTCTTTACTGATCTTCTTGGACCATGTGGTCACCAATCATCGGAATTGTCCGTGCTCCCAGAAGACTCAGGGTCCGCCTGGGGTCTTTTTTTCGTATGGACTGTCGTGCATTTCCAGAGTGAATTTCCTATTGAACGTCTTGTCGCACTTGTAACATTTATAGGGTTTCTCGCCCGTGTGAATCCTCAGGTGCCGCACCAGGTGGGCGCTGTGGCCGAACGCCTTGGAGCACTGGATGCACTGGTGCGGCCGATCCCCCGGGGGAGTCTGTTGATGCCTCTTTAGGCTGGAGGAGTTGGTGAAAGTGCAATTACATGTGGGGCACATGAACGGCCTCACCCCCGTGTGGACCCTCGTGTGGGCAGTAAGGAGTCACTGCTTGATGAAGGTCTTCTCACATTCACAGCACCCTCCATCGCCAACCGGCCCAGATCTGCCCCCACCCTCCATCACCAACCGGCCCAGATCTGCCCCCACCCTCCATCACCAACCAGCCCAGATCTGCCCCAACCCTCCATCCCCGACCGGGCCAGATCTGCCCCCACCCTCCATCATCAACCGGGCCAGATCTGCCCCCACCCTCCATCACCAACCATCCCAGATCTGCCCCCACCCTCCATCACCAACCGGCCCAGATCTGCCCCCACCCTCCATCACCAACCGGCCCAGATCTGCCCCCACCCTCCATCCCCGACCGGGCCAGATCTGCCCCCACCCTCCATCACCAACCGGCCCAGATCTGCCCCCACCCTCCATCGCCCACCGGGCCAGATCTGCCGCCATCCTCCATCACCAACCGGCCCAGATCTGCCACCATCCTCCATCACCAACCGGCCCAGATCTGCCGCCATTCTCCCATCACGAACCGGCCCAGATCTGCCCCACCCTTCATCACCGACCGGGCCAGATCTGCCACCACCTTCCATCCCCGACCGGACCAGATCTGCCCCCACCCTCCATCCCCGACAAGACCAGATCTGCCACCACCTTCCATCCCCGACCGAACCAGATTTGTCCCCACCCTCCATCCCAGATCTGCCGCCACCCTCCATCCCAGACCGGACCAGATCCGCCCCCACCCTCCATCCCCGAACAGACCAGATCTGCAGCCATCCTCCATCCCCGAGCGGACCAGATCTGCCCCCATCCTCCATCCCCAACCGGACCAGATCTGCCCCCCCCTCCATCCCCAACCGAACCAGATCTGTCCCCACCCTCCATCCCCGAACAGACCAGATCTGCCAGTATCCTCCATCCCCGACTGGACCAGATCTGCCGCCACCTTCCATCCCCGACCGGGCCAGATCTGCCTCCATCTCCGACCGGACCAGGTCTGTCCCCACCCTCCATCACCCACCGGATCAGATCTGCCCCCTCCCTCCATCCCCAAACAGACAAGATCTACCACTATCCTCCATTCCCGACCGGACCAGATCTGCCCCCACCCTCCATCCCCGACCAAATCTGCTCCCACCCTCCATCCCCGACCGGGCCAGATCTGCCCCCACCCTCCATCACCAACCGGCCCAGATCTGCCCCCACCCTCCATCGCCCACCGGGCCAGATCTGCCGCCATCCTCCATCACCAACCGGCCCAGATCTGCCACCATCCTCCATCACCAACCGGCCCAGATCTGCCGCCATTCTCCCATCACGAACCGGCCCAGATCTGCCCCACCCTTCATCACCGACCGGGCCAGATCTGCCACCACCTTCCATCCCCGACCGGACCAGATCTGCCCCCACCCTCCATCCCCGACAAGACCAGATCTGCCACCACCTTCCATCCCCGACCGAACCAGATTTGTCCCCACCCTCCATCCCAGATCTGCCGCCACCCTCCATCCCAGACCGGACCAGATCCGCCCCCACCCTCCATCCCCGAACAGACCAGATCTGCAGCCATCCTCCATCCCCGAGCGTACCAGATCTGCCCCCATCCTCCATCCCCAACCGGACCAGATCTGCCCCCCCCTCCATCCCCAACCGAACCAGATCTGTCCCCACCCTCCATCCCCGAACAGACCAGATCTGCCAGTATCCTCCATCCCCGACTGGACCAGATCTGCCGCCACCTTCCATCCCCGACCGGGCCAGATCTGCCTCCATCTCCGACCGGACCAGGTCTGTCCCCACCCTCCATCACCCACCGGATCAGATCTGCCCCCTCCCTCCATCCCCAAACAGACAAGATCTACCACTATCCTCCATTCCCGACCGGACCAGATCTGCCCCCACCCTCCATCCCCGACCAAATCTGCTCCCACCCTCCATCCCCGACCGGGCCAGATCTGCCCCCACCCTCCATCACCAACCGGCCCAGATCTGCCCCCACCCTCCATCGCCCACCGGGCCAGATCTGCCGCCATCCTCCATCACCAACCGGCCCAGATCTGCCACCATCCTCCATCACCAACCAGCCCAGATCTGCCGCCATTCTCCATCACCAACCGGCCCAGATCTGCCCCACCCTTCATCACCGACCGGGCCAGATCTGCCACCACCTTCCATCCCCGACCGGACCAGATCTGCCCCCACCCTCCATCCCCGATCGGCCCAGATCTGCCCCCACCCTCCATCCCCGACAAGACCAGATCTGCCACCACCTTCCATCCCCGACCGAACCAGATTTGTCCCCACCCTCCATCCCCGAACAGACCAGATCTGCCCCCATCCTCCATCCCCAACCGAACCAGATCTGTCCCCACCCTCCATCCCCGAACAGACCAGATCTGCCACTATCCTCCATCCCCGACTGGACCAGATCTGCCGCCACCTTCCATCCCCGACCGGGCCAGATCTGCCTCCATCCTCCATCTCCGACCGGACCAGGTCTGTCCCCACCCTCCATCACCCACCGGATCAGATCTGCCCCCTCCCTCCATCCCCAAACAGACAAGATCTACCACTATCCTCCATTCCCGACCGGACCAGATCTGCCCCCACCCTCCATCCCCGACCGGGCCAGATCTGCCCCCACCCTCCATCACCAACCGGCCCAGATCTGCCCCCACCCTCCATCGCCCACCGGGCCAGATCTGCCGCCATCCTCCATCACCAACCGGCCCAGATCTGCCACCATCCTCCATCACCAACCAGCCCAGATCTGCCGCCATTCTCCATCACCAACCGGCCCAGATCTGCCCCACCCTTCATCACCGACCGGGCCAGATCTGCCACCACCTTCCATCCCCGACCGGACCAGATCTGCCCCCACCCTCCATCCCCGACCGGCCCAGATCTGCCCCCACCCTCCATCCCCGACAAGACCAGATCTGCCACCACCTTCCATCCCCGACCGAACCAGATTTGTCCCCACCCTCCATCCCCGAACAGACCAGATCTGCCCCCATCCTCCATCCCCAACCGAACCAGATCTGTCCCCACCCTCCATCCCCGAACAGACCAGATCTGCCACTATCCTCCATCCCCGACTGGACCAGATCTGCCGCCACCTTCCATCCCCGACCGTTCCAGATCTGCCTCCATCCTCCATCTCCGACCGGACCAGGTCTGTCCCCACCCTCCATCACCCACCGGATCAGATCTGCCCCCTCCCTCCATCCCCAAACAGACAAGATCTACCACTATCCTCCATTCCCGACCAGACCAGATCTGCCCCCACCCTCCATCCCCGACCAAATCTGCTCCCACCCTCCATCCCCGACCGGACCAGATCTGCCGCCATCCTCCATCACCGACCGGACCAGATCTGCCCCCACCCTCCATCCCCGACCGGACCAGATCTGCCGCCACCCTCCATCCCCGACCGGACCAGATCTGCCCCCACCCTCCATCCCCAACCGGACCAGATCTGCCGCCATCCTCCATCACCGACCGGACCAGATCTGCCGCCATCCTCCATCCCCGACTCGACCAGATCTGCCCCCACCCTCTATCCCCGACCGGACCAGATCTGCCGCTATCCTCCATCACCGACCGGACCAGATCTGCCCCCACCCTCCATCACCAACCGGCCCAGATCTGCCGCCATTCTTCATCACCAATCGGACCAGATCTGCCCCACCCTTCATCCCCAACCGGCCCAGATCTGCCCCCACCCTCCATCCCCGACCGGACCAGATCTGCCCCCACCTTCCATCCCCGACCGGACCAGATCTGCCCCCACCTTCCATCCCCGACCGGACCAGATCTGCCGCCATCCTCCATCCCCGACCGGACCAGATCTGCCCCCACCTTCCATCCCCGACCGGACCAGATCTGTCGCCACCCTCCATCCCCGACCGGACCAGATCTGTCGCCATCCTCCATCGCTCCTGCCCTCCTCTGATATCACCTGCCCTGTTCTCTGACCATCCCGCCCGCTCCTCAGCCCGCACACATCAGTGCAGACCCTGCAGGCAGCTCCCACCAGTGCGGCTTCACACAGGAGCTGCGCCAAAGCCAAACTAAGACATACCGTAACCCAATAACGAAATAAACCTGGACTGTGATTGGTGGAACAAGTGAGGCCACGCCCACGAAAGTCTGCGATTTCTTTTCTTTTATTGGTTGAGTCCTTTCAGGCAAGCCTCGCTTTCAGAATGGAAACTAAGCGTCCTGATTGGTGGATTCTGTGCTGGAACGCACAAGACTTCCGGCTGTCAGGAACGTGAGAGCCGCGCTGCGGAGACTGAGCCGGGAGAGAAGGTCGGTGTGAGCAGAGGACACGTATCCCGCCATACCGGGCCTATGTAATACTGCTGCCCCCCTACACTGCCGTACAGACCCCGAGTAATGCTGCACAATATCTCTATATAATCCCGCCAGTGCCGGCATTATACCGCTGCTAATGACCCCCATGTAACGAGCCCATATAGTCCTGTAATGCCGCCATATAGTGCACAGGTCATGTCACCGTAATGTGGCACCATACGGCCCTGTCTATATAATAGTCCCGTACAGTTACTGACTCAGACTGCGCCCCCATACATCTCCACGTAATACGAATAATGCCGCCATACTGTTCCTGAATACTAAGCCCTTATAATGCCGTCATATAGTGCACAGGTAATGTCACCGTAATGTGGCACTATACGGCCCTGTCTATATAAATGTGCCGTACAGTTACTGACTCAGACTGCGCCCATACATCGCCACGTAATACGAATAATGCCGCCATACTGTTCCTGAATACTAAGCCCGTATAATGCCGCCATATAGTGCACAGGTCATGTCACCGTAATGTGGCACCATACGGCCCTGTCCATATAATGGTCCCGTACAGTTACTGACTCAGACTGCGCCCATACATCTCCACGTAATACAAATAATGCCGCCATACTGTTCCTGACTACTAAGCCCTTATAATGCCGCCATATAGTGCACAGGTCATGTCACCGTAATGTGGCACCATACGGCCCTGTCCATATAATGGTCCCGTACAGTTACTGACTCAGACTGCGCCCATACATCGCCACATAATACGAATAATGCCGCCATACTGTTCCTGAATACTAAGCCCGTATAATGCCGCCATATAGTGCAAGGTAATGTCACCGTAATGTTGCACTATCTGGCCCTAACTGTCCATATAATGGTGCCGTACAGATACTGACTCAGACTGCGCCCATACATCGCCACGTAATACAAATAATGCCGCCATACTGTTCCTGACTACTAAGCCCGTATAATGCAGCCATACACTGCTGAATAATCCCAACGTTCTTGTGCTAATGAATACATCCTGAATGTGGCCATATAATAAACTCAGAAAGAAGCCAACTACCCCCATGTAGTCCCTAGATAATCCTCCCTGACCGGGTATACGTAGTGCCGCCAGATAGTCCACTCCCAGACTGCGCCAATATAATGTGACACCTAAATAATAGGCCGCGCCCATCATGACACCCGTATACTTACTATACAGCGGCCACATAATGCCGCCATTCTGTGCCAATATAATGCCGCCAGATACCGCCACAAAAATACCCATAGTGCCGTGTTGCGGTTTCGTGTCTTATAGGGGCTTCACACAGCACAACGATCTCACTTTTAATGTCTGATATTTCACGTTTTTTCTGTTTTTTATTTTTAGGACTCCTCCCCCGCCCCTTACGATGCTCCGCCTCTGCCGTGACCGCGGGGTCATTGGGGGAGCCCCCTGCAGGGGTGCCGCTAGTGTCACAGAGCAGATGAGGAGGGACGAGCGGCGGCGCCGGCAGTGCCAGCGGGAGGAGGACGCCGCCGCCGCCGCGCTGGAGACGGTGCGTAGCGCCTTATTACATGGTGCAGCGTGTACAGTGGATGGTCACTAATAGGCGCGATGTGTCCGCAGGCGGCTCCAGGGACCGGCCGGCGCTGGCGACACAAGGAGACCACAGAGTACGAAGGCCGCACGGCGCCAGGAGAGAAGAAAGGTAGAAGGGAGAATCGGCGCCATCAGTCTGCTCTAACCCCTGTATCTGGAGGCCGACATTACCTGTGACACCTGCTGCTGCCAGGAGAGGGCAGTGTCTCAGCTCCATGGGAAAATGCATGACGAGAGATGGCGGCAGTGCCATAGGGGCATCAGTGGGAGGGAGGTGCACAGCGCTAATGTCAGGCAGCAGGTGGGACTGCGCCGCTCTGTGGGCACGAGATGGCAGTATGTCTGCCTTGTATGATCTAGTACTTTGTGATTCTGGGTGGGTACAGTGTGGCAGTATGTTGTCTCTGTATGATATGTGGTCTATCAGGCACTATGTGAGCACAGTATGGCAGTATGTTAGCTCTGTATATGTGGCCTGTCTGGCACTATGTGGGCACAGTGTGGCAATATGTTGTCTATATATATGTGGCCTGTCTGGGACTATGTGGGCACAGTATGGCAGTATGTTGTCTCTGTATGATGATATGTGGCCTGTCTGGCACTATGTGAGCACAGTATGGCAGTATGTTAGCTCTGTATATGTGGCCTGTCTGGCACTATGTGGGCACAGTGTGGCAATATGTTGTCTATATATATGTGGCCTGTCTGGGACTATGTGGGCACAGTATGGCAGTATGTTGTCTCTGTATGATGATATGTGGCCTGTCTGGCACTATGTGAGCACAGTATGGCAGTATGTTGTCTATATATATGTGGCCTGTCTGGCACTATGTGAGCACAGTATGGCAGTATGTTGTCTATATATATGTGGCCTGTCTGGCACTATGTGAGCACAGTATGGCAGTATGTTGTCTATATATATGTGGCCTGTGGCACTATGTGGGCACAGTATGGCAGTATGTTGTCTCTGTATGATGATATGTGGTCTATCAGGCACTATGTGGGCACAGTATGGCAGTATGTTGTCTATATATATATGTGGCCTGTCTGGCACTATGTGAGCATAGTATGGCAGTATGTTGTCTATATATGTGGCCTGTCTGGCACTATGTGGGCACAGTATGGCAGTATGTTGTCTCTGTATGATGATATGTGGCCTGTCTGGCACTATGTGGGCACAGTATGGCAGTATGTTGTCTATATATGTGGCCTGTCTGGCACTATGTGGGCACAGTATGGCAGTATGTTGTCTCTGTATGATGATATGTGGTCTGTCAGGCACTATGTGGGCACAGTATGGCAATATGTTGTCTATATATATGTGGCCTGTCAGGCACTATGTGGGCACAGTATGGCAATATGTTGTCTATATATATATGGCCTGTCTGGCACTATGTGAGCACAGTGTGGCAGTATGTGGTCTATATATATGTGGCCTGTCTGGGACTATGTGGGCACAGTATGGCAATATGTTGTCTATATATATGTGGCCTGCCAGGCACTATGTGGGCACAGTATGGCAATATGTTGTCTATATATATATGGCCTGTCTGGCACTATGTGAGCACAGTGTGGCAGTATGTGGTCTATATATATGTGGCCTGTCTGGGACTATGTGGGCACAGTATGGCAGTATGTTGTCTATATATGTGGCCTGTCTGGCACTATGTGGGCACAGTATGGCAGTATGTTGTCTCTGTATGATGATATGTGGTCTGTCAGGCACTATGTGGGCACAGTATGGCAATATGTTGTCTATATATATGTGGCCTGTCAGGCACTATGTGGGCACAGTATGGCAATATGTTGTCTATATATATATGGCCTGTCTGGCACTATGTGAGCACAGTGTGGCAGTATGTGGTCTATATATATGTGGCCTGTCTGGGACTATGTGGGCACAGTATGGCAATATGTTGTCTATATATATGTGGCCTGCCAGGCACTATGTGGGCACAGTATGGCAATATGTTGTCTATATATATATGGCCTGTCTGGCACTATGTGAGCACAGTGTGGCAGTATGTGGTCTATATATATGTGGCCTGTCTGGGACTATGTGGGCACAGTGTGGCAATATGTTGTCTATATATATGTGGCCTGTCTGGGACTATGTGGGCACAGTATGGCAATATGTTGTCTATATATATGTGGCCTGTCAGGCACTATGTGGGCACAGTATGGCAGTATGTGGTCTATATATATGTGGCCTGTCTGGCACTATGTGAGCACAGTATGGCAGTATGTGGTCTATATATATGTGGCCTGTCTGGGACTATGTGGGCACAGTATGGCAATATGTTGTCTATATATATGTGGCCTGTCAGGCACTATGTGGGCACAGTATGGCAATATGTTGTCTATATATATATGGCCTGTCTGGCACTATGTGAGCACAGTGTGGCAGTATGTGGTCTATATATATGTGGCCTGTCTGGGACTATGTGGGCACAGTGTGGCAATATGTTGTCTATATATATGTGGCCTGTCAGGCACTATGTGGGCACAGTATGGCAATATGTTGTCTATATATATATGGCCTGTCTGGCACTATGTGAGCACAGTATGGCAGTATGTTGTCTCTGTATGATGATATGTGGCCTGTCTGGCACTATGTGGGCACAGTATGGCAGTATGTTGTCTATATATATGTGGCCTGTCTGGCACTATGTGAGCACAGTATTTCAGTATGTTGCCTCTGTATATGTGGCCTGTCTGGCACTATGTGGGCACAGTATGGCAGTATATATACTGTATACTCTGCCGGCCTTTCCTGATTAATGCCTTATATTTCATTCCTAGATACCGCTGTGCCGCTCCCGGCGGCGTACAGTCCCCGATACGTGGAGGCCGCGTGGTATTCCTGGTGGGTGAAGCAGGGATTCTTTAAGCCGGAGTACCAGGTGAGGACGAGCTGTGAGAGGCAGCACTGCTCCTTCTTGGAGTGACCCCCATTATAGTAAGGAGCGCCCCCTACTGTCAGACCATGCAACAAGGCAAGGGGAGAAGAGGGAGACGCAGCTGCAGATTCTCACTTTTTAATGAACCCATTCAGGACCTGGCCATTTCTGTCTTTTTCGTGTGTCCTCCTCCTTTTCCCAGTGACATCTCCGTACGAGATTTTCTGTTTTTTTGAGACGAGTTGTAGTTTTGATTGTCACCAAAATAAAAGGGAAAAAAATTCCAAGTGCAGAGAAATGGGGGAAGAATAAAATACATGTTCTTTGTTGTTTTTGCTGCGTTCATTGTGCCGGTGATGGGATTCTCCTGGTCGGTGCGATTATGGCCAGATTGTGTCACCTCACCTGTCACTGGCAGAGGGGAGAAAAGACCCCAAACCCGCAGCTCATTCTCGACCCGTTCACATAGGTAGAATATAACCTAATAAATATAATTTTTTTGTTGTTTCTCCCATCAGAGTCGTCTCCCCCACGCCCGACCCCAGATCTTCTCGCTCTGCATCCCTCCACCCAACGTCACCGGCTCCCTCCACCTGGGCCACGCTCTCACCGTCGCCATCGAGGACTCTCTGGTGCGCTGGTGAGTAAACAATGTCTGAAAAGCAGCGCAGACCTAAGGTCGTGTTCACACCTGTGTCCAGAAATTCTGTGGATCTGATCCATCATAGAGCAGAACAACAGAAGTGCTGGATCCGTCAACCTGAGGGGCCCCAACAATGGACCCCATGGACTCCAGTGACCGGAGCTGACTCCGATCCCTGCTGTTAACCGCTTACTTGACGCTGTCAATTCTGACTGTGACATTTAAAGGGTTTCTTATTGCTCCCTGCCCATCACCCCCCATCATGTGAGCTCTGTGTGCCGGCGGGTTTCCCTCAAAAATAAAAAAATAATAAAAAGTAAAAGTTTAATCTGTTGAGATATAAATGCCGAAAAGAATGGAGGGGCGGATACTCCAGAATTGATGCTATCGTCATCTCCTAGCTGGCCCAGCCCCCAAAAAATGGAATAATTGATCCAAACAAATATTGCCCAAAATGGTTCCAATAAAAGCAGCATCACGCCACATTAATAAAAATGAAAATTCGCCCGTTGCAATGAGTTAAAGGGATTGTCCAGTTTAAAAAAAAAAAAAAAAAAAAACAATTCTACTTATTCGCCTCAACAAGCAAATTATACAACTTTCTAATGTATTTCCATTATTGAACCTCCGGCTTCTGCTTGATCTACAGCTGACGTTTCCTGTGTGAAGGCGGCTGGCTGCTTATTTCCATAGCAAAGCCGGCATTGTCGCTGCCAATGTATGGGCCTACAAGGAGGTTGGTTTAGCTATTGAAAAGAACAGCCAGCCCCCTCTACACAGCAGCAGTCATGAGCCGACAGTGGAAAAGCTGCCCTGTTTCAAGCAGAAGCCGAGCCACTGATTTTGCAGCTCATCTCCATTCAAGTGATACCGTTCCGTAATACCACACGCTGCCTGTAGACTGGTGTGGAGCTGTTTCTGGGAGGAAAAAATAGCAAAAAATTGATGACCTTCCCCCCCCCCTTTTATTTTCTTCTTCGAGTCCTGCACAACCTTTAATTCAGCAGCGATCAGAGCAGACTGAAGTCACATCACGGTCCCGTGTGTCTCTGCTTTCTTCTTGGTCAGGAGGAGGATGCTGGGTGAGAAGGTGCTGTGGGTGCCTGGATCTGATCACGCGGGGATCGCCACTCAGGTACGGCACTGGATCTGTAGGAAACGGTCAGATTTCACCCGGATTTTATCACTGGTGCCACGACTCAATCCTTGTAAAATCCGAATCCCATGAATGTGAATGGGGCTTGTGCCGCCCTGTTACCAGGCTGCACAGGTATTCCGTGAAGTAATGCAGCTCTCAGGATGCCACATGCTGGGAGTTGTAGTCCCTCAAGCTGACCGGCTGCTGTTTCCCCGTCATAGACCGTGGTGGAGAAGAACCTGTATAAAGAAGGGGGCGTCTCTCGCCACGATTTGGGTCGGGAGGAGTTTCTCGGGGCCGTGTGGCGATGGAAGGAGAGGTAAGAGGCGCGATCAGTCCGGGCCGCGGTCGCTGCGTCTTTGTGTCTCTGACTTTGTCACTTTCTTCCTTCCTGCAGTAAAGGGGACAGGATTTATCAGCAGCTGCGGTCCCTCGGGGCGTCTCTGGACTGGGACCGATCCTGCTTCACCATGGACGAGGTGAGACCCTGTAACACGGCGCCATCGCTGATCCGCTCCATATAACCACCTGACGCTGGCGGCTGAGCTCCGACCACCGCTGTTTAACCATTGAAATGCCACTGTCAATCTCTCAGAACATCACTTAGGTGGCAAGATCCGGCACACGGGACTATTTTGGCACAGGCCAGATTCTTAGGATGTCCCAATATCCGGTGGCCTTTCTGTAGAAGTAATTGCTCTGATTTATATAGAGCCTTCGTATTCCGTGGTGCGGTACAATCTCCTCCTCCCCCGTGATCGTTGCCGTCTCTCCCGGCCCTGATCTTCCTTTCATCCTCAGCGTTTCTCTCGCGCCGTGTCGGAGGCCTTCATCCATCTCTATGAGAGCGGTTTGGTTCGTCGCCGGCATCGTCTTGTGAATTGGTCCTGTGCCCTCCGGTCCGCCATCTCTGATATTGAGGTAAGGCATGGCCCCACCTCTGATCTGCCGCCTCTGATGTAGAGGGCAGATGTTTATGTCCGCCACCCCCCGTCATGGAGGGGAAACATGGAGTGGCCCCTCCGTCGTCTCTTAACATGTAGAGGAGACATGTCCTGTCCGCTGCTGCCCATCGAGATAGTGGGGAGATGTGGACTGTAGCATCCGCCGTCCCTCGACACTGAGGGGAGACGTGGACTGCGTCGTCCGCCGTCACGCAGCGCGGAGGGGAGACAAGGACCATCCCATTCTGCCACTTCTCGCCATGGACTGTTCCATCCGTTGCCCCCTGACACTCAGGGAAGACATGGATCGTGTCGTCCGTCACCCCTTGACACGGAGGGGAGACGTGGACTTCGTCATCCGCCATCACTCAGTGCATAGGGAAGACATGGACTGTGTAGTGCACCGCCCCTCGACACTGAAGGGAGATGTGGACCGCGTGGTCCGCCGTCAATTAACGTGGAGGGGAGACGAGGACCATCCCATTTCGTCACCCCTTGATATGTACCGTCCCGTTCATTGCCCCTTGACACGGAAGGGAGACTTGGACCGTCCTGTCTGCAGCCCCACGACACGAGGGATAGGGGGTGAAGACATGGATTGCGTCGTCCAGTCACTCAACATGGAGGGTAGGCGAGGACCATCCCATTCTGCCACCCCTTGACATGGACCGTCATGTCTGCCGCCGCCCCTTGAGACAGAGGGGAGATATGAACCATCTGCCGCCCATCGACGCAAGGGGACTCTGGATTGCGCCATCCGCCGTCACTCAATGGGGAGGGTAGACAAGGACCATCAAATTCCGCCACCCCTCAATATGGACCACCCTGTTTGTTGCCCCTCGACACAGAGGAAATGCATGAACAGTGTCGTCCGCTGCCCCTTGACACGGACTGGAGACATGACGCAGACTCCATGTTTGTTCTGTGTTCTCTTTCCACAGGTGGAGAGTCGGCAGCTGGGTGGTCAGACCTTCCTGTCCGTGCCCGGCTACCAGAGGAAAGTCCCCTTTGGACTCCTGTTCCGCTTCGCTTACCCCACAGAGGAAGGAGGTAGATCCGTCAGCCGGTGGCGGCCCCTTCAGTGCGGCCTCCTGATCACTCCGCTGCCTTCCTTGCATTACAGATGGTGAAATCCTTGTGGCCACCACACGTCCGGAGACCATGCTGGGGGACACCGCCGTGGCGGTCCATCCGGACGACCCCAGGTACCTGGTGAGTCTCCATTATATTCTGGTTTTTGGAAGACGACGAAACTTTTGTGAGAAGTAATGGCGCTGATTACAGAGGACTCTGGGCTCCCTGCTATCCGGTAATATGGCCGGTGCCGGCTGTGTGATACATCCATCATCTGCAGTGTCCGGATCCAGCGGACCATGGAAATGCTGCTGTCAGTCACTGACTGCAGCACTGTCCTCTCCCAGCACATGTCTTTGGGTGCCGGTGGGCTGTCCTTGTAGCCTTCTGAATGCCTCCTTGGCTGCCATATTAGTTTTTCTGTGAACCCCGCATAGGCCGTGTGCAGCTCGTGCCTGTAAGCGCCCCTAGTGGTGGCTGCAGGACGCAGCGGTGTCGCGGAGCCGCCTTCTATGCCTGTCCGGACCGCTGGACTGACCTTGGACGTTGCGTCGGCTCCGCGTGTCGCGGAGCTGCCTTCTATGCCTGTCCGAACCGCGGGACTGACCTGGGACGCAGCGGTGACGGCTCCGCATGTCGCGGAGCTGCCTTATATGCCTGTCCAGACCGCAGGACTGACCTGGGACTCGTTCTTTCTTAGCGCCTCCATGGCAGAAGCCTCCGCCACCCCTTCACTGGCCGTCTGCTCCCTGTTGTCGCCCATCGGCTGGTGAACCCGGAGTTTGGCACCGGTCAGTAGAGCCCTGCATGGTGGCTGCGACTTCCTAGGTGGCAGTGTGACCCTCGCTGGCCATTTTTTTTCTTCTAGGAGCCGTAAAGGTGACCCCTGCTCACAGCCCCGTAGACTTCGAGATGGCGCAAGACCTGGCGCTCCCGTCGATTTCTGTGATCGGGGAAGATGGATCCATGACGGAAGCCTGCGGGGATTGGATACAGGTCTGATGCTCTGTGCATCCCCTCTTCTCTCGTATTGGTCAGCGTTACAATATGTCGGTGCATCCTTACAGGGCGTAAAAAGATTCGACGCTCGGGACCAGGTTGTGGCCGCACTGAAGGAGAAAGGACTTTATAGAGGAGACTGCGAGCATTCGATGCTGCTGCCCGTCTGTAGGTGAGGCCATCCTAATGTAGTGCTCTGTGCAGCCACCAGGTGGCGCTGACTGACTACAACCAGCGCCCTCTGATGGCACATCGGCAGATTACAGCAAACTTTACAAACTTTCCGAGTAGGATGACTCTATGAAACCTAGACATTTAATACTTTCGGAGTAGGATGACACTATGAATTAAACCTAGACATTTAATACTTTCCGAGTAGGATGACACTATGAAACCTAAACATTTAATACTTTCCGAGTAGGATGACACTATGAAACCTAAACATTTAATACTTTCCGAGTAGATGACACTATGAAACCTAAACATTTAATACTTTCCGAGTAGATGACACTATGAAACCTAAACATTTAATACTTTCCGAGTAGATGACACTATGAAACCTAAACATTTAATACTTTCCGAGTAGATGACACTATGAAACCTAAACATTTAATACTTTCCGAGTAGATGACGCTATGAAACCTAAACATTTAATACTTTCCGAGTAGGATGACGCTATGAAACCTAGACATTTAATACTTTCCGAGTAGGAGGACGCTATGAAACCTAAACATTTAATACTTTCCGAGTAGGATGACACTATGAAACCTAGACATTTAATACTTTCCGAGTAGGAGGACGCTATGAAACCTAGACATTTAATACTTTCCGAGTAGGAGGACGCTATGAAACCTAGACATTTAATACTTTCCGAGTAGGATGACACTATGAAACCTAGACATTTAATACTCTCCGAGTAGGATGACGCTATGAAACCTAGAGATTAATACTTTCCAAAGGTGAAAAGGAAAAAAAAAAAGGAATTTTCAAATCACGGCACAATTAATTTAAAACCTAAACTGAAATTAAACCTGACTCCAAATGTCAGATCCCCACAATGAACTCAAACTGCTGACATCAGATCCATAAATGAATTCAGGTCACAGACGGCGACCCAAGATGTCAGATCATAAAGAAATTCAGACCCCCAGACCTTAAGTCTTGGAAACAGGAATATCAGTGTATGAACTTTCTTTGTAGGTTTTCCTTAGTTGACCCCCATTTTATCATACAATAGTTTAATGACTTGAGAGATACAAATCGTCATCTCTAGAGATCAATGATACAATTGTATTCCCTGCAGCCACCACTAGAGGGCGCTCACTGATCACAGATGTTCACTGTAATGGATCCCTGTGCGCGGAGGCTCCATCTGGTGGTGGCTGCAGGAACGACATACAAGTCTGCACAGCAGCTCTTTACCCCGTTTCTTTGTGTTGCAGCCGCTCCGGTGACGTGATTGAACACTTGCTGAAGCGCCAGTGGTTTGTGAACTGTGAGGAAATGGCCCAAAAAGCTCTAAGGGTAGGAGCCGTCCTGTCCTTCCATTATCGTATCCCACCCCGTCACCCTCCGTGTCTTCTCATATGACCGACGTGATACTATCCCAAGGCCGTGGAGTCGGGGCAGATGAGGATCACGCCGTCCTATCACCAGAAGAACTGGAAGAACTGGCTCTCGAACATCAGGTAGCCTCATATCGGGTCTTGCTGGGAGTTGTAGTTCCACCGCCTTGTAGTGTTCCAAGGAGAAAACTATCTTCTAGCATCTCGGGTCATGCTGGGAGTTGTAGTGCTAGAGCAGTTGGACTAGAGGATGCATGTCCCTGCATCCTGTAACCAAGCCTCCATGCTTTACACTGCAGGCTGCACTCAGAGTGATGCCATTCCCGATATTCGGGGACATACCCCATTTTTGAAGACAGAACCAGTTCCTCTTGATACTTGTACCTTTCTTCATTTTTGTGATGTCCTTTTACTCCAGCGACTGGTGCGTCTCGCGGCAGCTGTGGTGGGGGCATCAGATTCCCGCGTACCGGGTGTCCGCGGCGCCGTCTCCCCAGGTGAGTGACCCCCAGTGTAACGGGGCGCTCCATGTATCCGAGACCGGCTTCTCGCTGACCCCCCGGTTGTCTGCTCCGCAGGATAACGAGGACGAGAGCGAAGGACTCTGGGTAGCTGCTCACAGCGAATCAGAAGCCAGGAAGAAAGCCGCCAACGTGTTAGGGAAACCGGAGTGCGAGCTCGTCCTTAGGAGAGGTGAGGGCTTACCCGCCCGATAATACAGAATATCTGCTAATCCGGCACGCGTCCTATCCTGCGATGTGGTGATTATATAAGCTCTTGTTCCCGGGTAGATGAGGACGTTCTCGATACTTGGTTTTCGTCGGCTCTCTTTCCGTTCGCGATGCTGGGATGGCCGCAGCCGGTGAGTTCTGCCTTAGGAGAAGATTTATTACTGATTTATAGTGTGGCTTCCTGCAGTCGCCACCAGGGGGAGCTCACTGCACACTGTGATATTGCAGGGTTCAATGTCTGCATCAAACTCCCGAGCTCCCTCTAGTGGTGGCTGCAGGAACTGATTTTTTTTAATTTTTTCTGTTCCTCTTTTTTCCAAAAGCTGTAACTCCTATCATTGTTGTATCAGCGCTTGTCTTCTGCGGGGCGAGTTGAATTTTTGAATGACTCCATTCATTTTACCATGTAATGTAGTGAAAAACTCCCAAATATGGTGAAAAAAACAATTTTTTGTTGTATTTTTTTTTTTTTTTTTTACTACGTTAATTTAGCAGTAAAAATAACTTGGAAACAGAATTCTTTGGGTCAGTGCGATCACAGCGATACCACACTTGTATAGTTTTTTTTTTAGAAAAAATATTTGGTGGGGAAAAAAAAAAAAAATCAGAATTTTGTTTTAACCCCTTCACGACCGATGATGCACACTTACATCATACCTCCACACACCTATCCCAGCACACGATGACTGGTTTAATCCGAGATCCACCCGCAGCTGTTAAACAGTTAAATGCCGCTCTCAATCACCGTCAGAGTTTTTTTGGGGTTTTTTTCATACAAATTATTATATATTTTTTTTCACCACTTAAATTAAAAAAAAAAAAAAAGCAACCTAGACATGTTTGGTGTCTACGAACTCGTAATGACCTGGAGAATCACAATGGCAGCTCAGTTTTAGCATTTAGTGAACATGGTAAATAAAAAAAACTATTGTGGAATTGCACTTATTTTTTGGAATTTCACAGTTTTCCATGACGCTATGTAATAAAATGAATGGTGTCGTTCAAGAGTACAACTCGTCCTGCAAAAAAACCAAGCCGTCACATGGCCATATGGACAGAAAAGTTATGGGTTTTGGAAGAAGGAGAGTAAAAAATGGAAAATCGCCCAGGGGTGAGGGGGTTAAAAAAATAAATAAATAAATAAAATCTTTTTTTCCCCTTAGTTTGTTCTTCTTGTGTGGGGGAGGGGATGGTGTTCTCTCATTGTCTCTTCCTTACAGACTCGGGATCTGGAGGACTTTTACCCCAACTCCCTCCTGGAGACGGGCAGCGACCTCCTGTTCTTCTGGGTGGCCCGGATGGTGATGCTGGGAGAACAGCTCACAGGGCAGCTACCATTCCGAGAGGTACCTCCATGATAAAGGGGGTGTCTGCCTTTAAAGTCCCATTTTGTTAACCCCTCTTTGAGGATCTATTTCATTCTGGAGGACCCAACATGTCTGAGCATTATTTGTGCACTGTGTAATACCTCACTTCCCCTGCGGGGGAGCTGCAGGGATGTTCATCACTTACTGCTGGGATTTCCAATACATGAACTATTGGTTAAAAAATCCTTTTTGCATTTAGGTCATTAAACATTTTTCTTCATGTCCCTTCTGCTAAATGGGTTAACTGAGAATCAGTCAGTGAGCTCGTTCTGACCAATGGGAGAATTTGTACGTTTTTGTTTTATTTTACTCCCGGTTTAGTTTCCGCTCAGTATACTGTCTGCTCGGCTCCTGATCACTATTCTAGGACTTACAACCCCTTAATTCCTCGCCTCCTGAGCGCTGCCACTGGCGCTTGTGGTCCATGTTTTCGGCTGCTCTCTGGTCACTTCCCTCTGTGTTTCCCCTCAGGTGTTCCTGCACTCCATGGTCCGAGATGCTCATGGGCGGAAGATGAGCAAATCTCTAGGAAATGTTCTCGATCCTCTGGACGTGATGAGCGGCATTTCCCTGGAGGTGCGTGCCGCTCCCTGTACTACCTCCGCTTGCTGTAACGCCGTCCTGTATCACTCACTGTGACTCTGGGGGGCATTTTCCCCTGTAACTGGGGCTGGTATATTATCCCTAGTTACAGGGGAAATGTAGCAGAGTGTACAGCAGAGGCGACTGGGACTACAAGGACCAGCAGTTCCTTCTCCCTCCTGCAGTCACAAAGATCGCTGAGATTAGAGGAGGAGGGTCCAATAGGGCGTCCTGTGTACGGGGCACCAGCCTGCACTGTATATAGCAGAGATGGCTGTACACCAGCTCTGCCCTCTGTGGAGTCCGGCTGTGTCTGACAGCCGGCTCCCCGATCCCGCGCTGCATGAGTCAACGTAGCTGCTATACTGTGCAGTGATTGTTTAGAATTGAGTGCAGAGCGAAGTGCGGCCCTCTCGTGCCTCTCGGACCCCTCGTTCCTCTGGGCCCTCTCGTTCCTCTCTGCCCCCTCGTTCCTCTGGGCCCCCTCGCTCCTCTCGGCCCCCTCGTTCCTCTCGGCCCCCTCGTTCCTCTCGGCCCCCTCGTTCCTCCCGGCCCCCTCGTTCCTCCCGGCCCCCTCGTTCCTCCCGGCCCCCTCGTTCCTCCGGGCCCCCTCGCTCCTCCGGGCCCCCTCGCTCCTCCGGGCCCCCTCGCTCCTCCGGGCCCCCCTCGTTCCTCCGGGCCCCCCTCGTTCCTCCGGGCCCCCCTCGTTCCTCCGGGCCCCCCTCGTTCCTCCGGGCCCCCCTCGTTCCTCCGGGCCCCCCTCGTTCCTCCGGGCCCCCCTCGTTCCTCCGGGCCCCCCTCGTTCCTCCGGGCCCCCCTCGTTCCTCCCGGCCCCCTCGTTCCTCCGGGCCCCCCTCGTTCCTCCGGGCCCCCCTCGTTCCTCCGGGCCCCCCTCGTTCCTCCGGGCCCCCCTCGTTCCTCCGGGCCCCCCTCGTTCCTCCGGGCCCCCCTCGTTCCTCCGGGCCCCCCTCGTTCCTCCGGGCCCCCCTCGTTCCTCCCGGCCCCCTCGTTCCTCCGGGCCCCCCTCGTTCCTCCGGGCCCCCCTCGTTCCTCCGGGCCCCCCTCGTTCCTCCGGGCCCCCCTCGTTCCTCCGGGCCCCCCTCGTTCCTCCCGGCCCCCTCGTTCCTCCGGGCCCCCCTCGTTCCTCCGGGCCCCCCTCGTTCCTCCGGGCCCCCCTCGTTCCTCCGGGCCCCCCTCGCTCCTCCGGGCCCCCTCGCTCCTCCGGGCCCCCTCGTTCCTCCCGGCCCCCTCGCTCCTCCGGGCCCCCTCGTTCCTCCGGGCCCCCCTCGTTCCTCTAGGCTCCCTCGGACTTTTGTTTCTGTCCTGAATCGCTGCTGCTCCAGCATGCACAAATTGTGCCAGATTTCTAGACGAGATGCGCAGAGTCACGTACATTAATCATTAGTGTTTTTCATTTTATCTTCACAGAAACTACAGGAAAAATTAAAGGAGGGAAATTTGGACCCGCGAGAGTTAAAAGTAGCAGAGTCCGGACTGGTAAGATGGATGGGATATTAAAGACTTTGCTTCCCATTCACAAATGCTTTTACCAAAGACTGAAAATTGGAAATAATAATGATATCAAATGTACAAATACTACCGCCATACAGTGCAGAAAACACAAAAGCTATATGGTGTCATAACACACTCTATATTTTGTAAAAAATAAAAAAAAAACAGTGGAGGTCCTCTGCGCTGGAGGCTTCTGCGGTGGAGGTCCCCGACGGTAGAGACTTCTGTGGTGGAGGTCCCCTGCGGTGGAGGTCCCGTGCAGTTGAGGCTTCTGCGGTGGAGGTCCCGTGCAGTTGAGGTTTCTGCGGTGGAGGTCCCGTGCAGTTGAGGCTTCTGCGGTGGAGGTGCCGTGCAGTTCAGGATTCTGCGGTGGAGGCCCCTGCTGTAGAGACTTCTGCGGTAGAGACTTCTGAGGTGGAGGTCCCATGCAGTTGAGGATTCTGCGGTGGAGGTCCTGTGCGGTGGAGGCCGCTGCTGTAGAGACTTCTGCGGTAGAGACTTCTGCAGTGGAGGTCCCCTGCGGTGGAGGCTTCTGTGGTCGAGGTTCCGCACCGTGGAGGTCCTTCTGCGGTGGAGACCCCTGCTGTAGAGACTCCTATGGTGGAGGTCCCGTGCAGTGGAGGCTTCTGCGGTGGAGGCTTCTGTGGTGGATGTCCTGTGCAGTGGAGGTCCCGTGCAGTTGAGGCTTCTGCGGTGGAGGTCCCGTGCAGTTGAGGATTCTGCGGTGGAGGCCCCTGCTGTAGAGACTTCTGCTGTGGAGGTCCTGTGCGGTGGAGGTCCTGTACGGTGGAGGTCCCATGCAGTTGAGGCTTCTGCGGTGGAGGTCCCGTGGAATGGAGGTCCCGTGCAGTTGAGGATTCTGCGGTGGAGGCCCATTGGGCACGTGCCCCTTTTGTTGTCCTTGTACCCCGGTGCTGGAGGGCAGGCCTGCCATGAGCCGCCCTCTGATGACAGGACTCCATTTCTTGTCCCAGGTAAAGGATTACCCACACGGGATCCCGGAGTGCGGCACCGACGCCCTGAGATTCGCCCTCTGCTCTCATCGCGTACAAGGTGAGGCTCGCACCCCTGTGTTTGTGGCGAGGGATGACAGATAGTGGATTTGTTTTTTCTTGAACAGCGCCCCCTTTTTCCCCTGTGGCCGTGTCTGGTACTGCAGCGTGGCCTGACCGTGTGGCTGTGGCGCCCTTTTTGCCACCATGTGACATCTCCCCGTCTCTGCCATGTCCCTGAGATCTGACGCCGTGTGCTTCCTTCCCGCTTCCAGGTGACGACTTTAATCTGGACGTCGCTTCGGTTCTCGCCGTGCGACATTTCTGCAACAAAGTGTGGAATGGGGTGAGATTCGCGCTGGCCGCACTGGGGGAAGGGTTCACCCCTCTGCCCATGGAGGAGGTGAGGAAAGCTGCTGTCACATTTTCTATTTAATTTTAATTCCTTAAAGGGATGGTCCAGGACTATGATATTGGTGGGCTACCCTCGGCGCCGGGTCAGTGGGGGTCCGATATCTGACGCAGCGGTGACTGAGCTCGGACAGCACAGCGCCGTACACTGTGGAGCGGCCGTTCTCAGGTCCTATAGCAGTGAATGGGGGCCGAGCTGCAGTACCTGAGAACGGCCACTACACGGAGTATGGGGCTGCAAACAGCAGGAGGACAATCCCTTTAAGAGCCAAGCAAATTTTAAGCTTCAAGAGGTATTCAATCTTATTAATGGCAGCTGATCGTGGGGGTCCGACCGATCCTAAGGGTACCGTCACACACTGCCATTTCGATCGCTACGACGGTACGATTCGTGACGTTCCAGCGATATCGTTACGATATCGCTGTGTCTGACACGCAGCAGCGATCAGGGATCCTGCTGAGAATCGTACGTCGTAGCAGATCGTTTAGAACTTTCTTTCATCGCTGGATCTCCCGCTGTCATCGCTAGATCGGTGTGTGTGACACTGATCTAGCGATCTAGCGGTGCGATCCAGCGATGCGTTCGCTTGTAACCAGGGTAAACATCGGGTAACTAAGCGCAGGACCGCGCTTAGTTACCCGATGTTTACCCTGGTTACAAGCGTAAAACTAAAAAAAAACAAACAGCACATACTTACATTCTGGTGTCCGTCAGGTCCCTTGCCGTCTGGTTCCCGCACTCAGTGACTGCCGGCCGTAAAGTGAAAGCAGAGCACAGCGGCTGTGCTTTCACTTTCACTTTACGGCCGGCAGTCACTGAGTGCGGGAACCAGACGGCAAGGGACCTGACGGACACCAGAATGTAAGTATGTGCTGTTTGTTTTTTTTTAGTTTTACGCTTGTAACCAGGGTAAACATCGGGTTACTAAGCGCGGTCCTGCGCTTAGTTACCCGATGTTTACCCTGGTTACCCAGGGACCTCGGCATCATTGGTCGCTGGAGAGCTGTCTGTGTGACAGCTCCCCAGCGACCACACTACGATGACGGCCAGGTCATATCGCTGGTCGTGATCGTAGGTAAATTGTATAGTGTGACGGTACCCTAAGACTGTCTTCCCTCAGGTCCCCTTCTGTGCAGGGACCTGTTACCGGCCCCCCACTCACTTGTCCCCTTCACGCTTAGGATTGGTGGGGAGCCCAGAGAATAGGTCCCCGCAGTTTGTTGCGGGTCTGACCTCTGGGACCTCCACTGACCCCAATATCTGCTGTGTGACCACCGCTCCAGTCACTTCTATTGGACAGATGGAGAAAGTCTACGTTCCCATAGAAGTGAATGGAGCGGGGGTCCCAGAATAGAGGGTGGGAGATGACGCCGTCTTTCAAGCTGTTGGGGGGCTACATAAATCCTGCTTTCTTCTCATCAGCTGAGGCCGTCGGCCCCCCTGGACCGATGGCTGCTGGACCGACTGCGGCAGGTGACGGAGGAGTGCGAGGAGAAGCTGCGGAGCTACGAGATTCACCAGGTCACCGCCGCCATTCATGGCTTCTGGCTGAAGAACTACTGCGATATCTACGTGGTGAGTGGCCTGCGGCTGGGTCAGAACTACAACCCCCAGCATGCACTGACTGTTTGCTGCTGGCAGTTTTGCTCCACCTTTACTTCATTCACTCCACCGTTTTGTGCATACAGCTCCTATGCAGACTAATGTGCCTCCATAGTCACAGACTACAAACCTCCCCCGTGTGTAGTCTGGTCTTGCAGCCATGTGTTATAACCGAGCACTGCAGGATAGGGCTGCACATGGGTCTGCATAGGAGCTGTAAACAGAAAACGGTAGGTTAAGCTTTCCCAATGGTCATCATTAAAGATGTGCCGTTTTGTGAATACAGCTCTGAGGCGGACTAATGTGTAACCTGACCCTGCAGTTCTGGGTCCCTCCCAAGCTCTGACTACACACAGGGCTGGTTTGTAGTCTGTCACTATGGAGACGTATTACTCAGCAGTGGAGCTGCGTACACATAGTAACACATTTTCATTTTTTATCTACAGGAAGCTGTGAAACCCGTTCTGAAGGGTCCTGGCGGCTCCGACGCTCGGCAGGTGCTGTACCGGGGGGCGGAGGTGACTCTTCGGCTTCTTGCTCCCTTCACCCCTTACCTCTCAGAAGAACTGTGGCAGCGACTGCCGTCATCGCCCTCCTGGCGGGCGCCCAGCGTCTGTGTGGCAGAGTTCCCCCACCCCGGGCACACGGTACGATAATGGAGGCCGCGTCTCGTCCGTAGCGATGGCGGTATTATGGCGTCACTCACTCCTCGCGCTCCTCTCGCAGGGTCACTGGTCGTATCCGGAGGAGATGCGGCGCTTTGACTTCGTATACTCGGTGGTCCGGACGATACGCGGCCTGAGGAGCGACTACAACCTGACGAAGGCCAGACCTGAAGGTAAAGGGTTACTGGGAATTAAAGGGATTGTCCTGCGGGAATGCCAAATAATGCCGCAGACCAGGGCCGGAGAGAGATCGGCACTCGTAAAGGGGTTGTCTACACTGGACGGACAGTGTGGCAAAACCTCAGCTCCGTCTTTTTTCATCCTACTCACAGACAGCAAGCAGGGATTTTAAAAATGGCACTGAATTGAAACACAAAGTGTTTATTTTTTTTTAAATGTTATCACTTTTTGCACCCACCTGTCTTCCTTGATTCTGCAGGAATAAGCTGTAGACAAAATCGGTCTCCTTCCCCCTCTGGAAGCTAGAAAGTACTCCTTGTAGAGGCTGCTCCTCTCCTGGCGCGCAAGCTATGGCTACTGAGCATGTGTGACCACTAGCACTCAGCTCATTAGGTGGACGCGCACATTGCTATACATTGTGTACACCAGGTGGCGCTGTGTTTCCGCTCATTGGATAGACGCACACATTGCCATACACTGTGTGCACCATGTGGCGCTGTGTTTCCGCTCATTGGATAGACGCACACATTGCTATACATTGTGTACACCAGGTGGCGCTGTGTTTCTGCTCATTAGGTGGACGCGCACATTGCTATACATTGTGTACACCAGGTGGCGCTGTGTTTCCGCTCATTGGATGGACGCGCACATTGCTATACATTGTGTACACCAGGTGGCGCTGTGTTTCTGCTCATTAGGTGGACGCGCACATTGCTATACATTGTGTACACCAGGTGGCGCTGTGTTTCCGCTCATTGGATGGACGCGCACATTGCTATACATTGTGTACACCAGGTGGCGCTGTGTTTCCGCTCATTGGATAGACACACACATTGCTATACACTGTGTGCACCAGGTGGCGCTGTGTTTCTGCTCATTAGGTGGACGCCCACATTGCTATACATTGTGTACACCAGGTGGCGCTGTGTTTCCGCTCATTGGATGGACGCCCACATTGCTATACATTGTGTACACCAGGTGGCGCTGTGTTTCTGCTCATTAGGTGGACGCGCACATTGCTATACACTGTGTACACCAGGTGGCGCCGTGTTGTCAGAAGTTTCCTAATTCCTCACTGGATGATATCTTTAATGAGGAATAATGTTGGTTTGTTTATCACTTGTGCAACTAATATGATACTTAATGGAAGGACAACCCCTTTAAGAAATATTTACATGAAATCGGAAACTCCCTTTAAGTAATGTAACTGCTTTGTTCTCCAGTCCGAGTCTCCTGCTCCCAAGAAGACGACCTGCTGTCTCTTCAGACCTTCCTGTCTCCGCTGCAGACCCTCTCATTCTCCGGCCCTCTCCACCTCTCGGGGGCCGCACCCCGGGCACCCGGGGATGGTCCTGGCTGGGCCTCCGGAGAAGTGACCGATGGCTGTCACGTGTACATGAACCTGAGGGTAAGTGACCGGCGTGTCGATCCTCGAGGACCCTCCCTACCATCACCTACCATGGACGCGTTGTCGGTGTGATCCCAGGCAGCCGGGACTGCTGCTTCTATTCCCTGACTGACAGCAGAGATCCTGCAAACTGCAATACAAACTGACAGAACTTTTCCCTTTTATTGATGATGAAGTTTTAGAACTTTTTTTTTTTTTTTTAAAGTTTTGCTCAGTTAAACTTTTTTTTTCTTTTTTGTTGTTTTTTTTTTTTAACCCTCAAGGGATTGGTGGATCCGTCCTCCCAACTCCAGAAACTGCAGTCTAAACTCAGCAAGTTAGAGAATCAGCGGAAAGGCAAGATGGAGGAGGAAGAGGAGACAGAGGTGGGTCCTCATAGCTGCAGAGCTGGACGCGTCTCCGTGGACGTTCCTGTCTGACTTCTTCTTTATCGTCGTTTCTTCTTTTTTTTTCTTTAGAATTCTCTGCAGACGAAAATCTCCAGAATACGACGTATAATTTCGACCTTGGAACGTTTGTCTTAGGAGGGAAGATATAGTGAGCGCCACCTTGTGGTCACCGTGTGTATCACGAGCGCTGATTTGTTATATGACCTGAGGGAGCAGGTGTACTGCCTATTGATGTAGACTTTTTTTTTTTGGACAATGTTTTTACAAGCGGGAACTTAATTGTTATCATCTTTACTGGCTGCATGGACGGGTCGATGCGACTCTTTCTCATTATTATTATCTTAAAGGGATTCTCCGGTTTAGAAAAACTATTTTTCTTATGACCTATTTTGTACAAGTAGAGGATGCTTAGAGACGTGATACAAAGAGCGTCTCTCGTTCTGGAGGATCAGGGCCTGACCCGTATTACATTTTTTTTTTTAACCAAGCCTCAGATTCATCTGGTTCTTCTGCTTTGAGGGCACAATACATAGTAACATAGTTAGTAAGGCCGAAAAAAGACATTTGTCCATCCAGTTCAGCCTATATTCCATCATAATAAATCCCCAGATCTACGTCCTTCTACAGAACCTAATAATTGTATGATACAATATTGTTCTGCTCCAGGAAGACATCCAGGCCTCTCTTGAACCCCTCAACTGAGTTCGCCATCACCACCTCCTCAGGCAAGCAATTCCAGATTCTCACTGCCCTAACAGTAAAGAATCCTCTTCTATGTTGAACAAAATCTATGATGGACAAAATCTGCGTCGCTCCTGGTTCTTACTGGTTATCGCCCATTGTTAACATTTTTTCTGCCTTGTGGAAGAGTCGGACACCCGTGTAACTCTGAGGAAGATCGCAACGTGTTGCTCGGACTGTCTGGCGGCTTTCCCGGCAGCTGCATAGAAGTACATGCTGTCGCGCCTGGGTCGGCAGAGCCATCGGCCAGTCCGAGCATTGCGTTGCGATCTTATACGGTCGTCGGACTCTTCCTTTACACTGATTGTGAAGTATTTTGTCCAGTGCTGCATTTTTAACCAATAGTCCAATGCATTGGGTCATCTCCTTCTGCGTAGGCAAGAGAGACAAAAACGTGCGTCTCCTGCGCCGCCTCACTGTTGGGCCCCTTTCCCACATTAGTTTTTTGCCGTCAGTCACAATCCTTTGGCTCGACGGATCCGTCGCAGATTGCGAAAAACTGATGCGACGGATCCGTCCCCAAAAAAACTAGCGGATCTGGCTAATTGGATCAAAGCATGCGCCGTTAGAAAAGAACGGAATCCGGCGCCGGATTCCATCATTTGACGGATCCGACGCTATAGGCTTCCATTCTAGCAAATGACAGATGGCGACGGATCCGTCGCTGTCCGTTTTTTTCGACGTACACAAAAAAAAACGTTACTTTGTCCGCCGGACAAATAATTTTCAACGGATGCGGCGAGCGATGGATGAAGCGTGAGGACATACAAGTCTATGAGAAAAAAAAAAAACGGATCCAGTGGCAACAGTCGCCAGATCCGTTTTTTTTCTAAATTCGATGGATTGCGACTGATGGCAAAAAACTGATGTGTGAAAGGGGCCGAATCACCTTGTTTGGCGGATAGTCAGGGACCTTGGGTTATATGTAAGCGAAGAACAGAGATAAAATCTGCGTCTCTCCAGTCTCACTGCTTTTTCCTGAGTGTGAGGGATTCTTTTTGCCTTCTGGCCAAATGTCAGATCTTGTAGAGTTGTTCGTTTTGGGTGCCTGCCCCCTATATTATAGAACATTGTGTCGTTATGGACTGTGCAAGAAGCAATACCATGGACGGTAAGAAGAACAAGTACCGTATATACTCGAGTATAAGCCGACCCGAGTATAAGCCGACCCCCTTAATTTTGCCACAAAAAACTGGGAAAACTTAATGACTCGAGTATAAGCCTAGGGTGGAAAATGCTGCAGCTACCGGTAAATGTCAAAAGTAAAAATAGATACCAATAAAAGTAAAATTAATTGAGACATCAGTAGGTTAAGTGTTTTTGAATATCCATATTGAATCAGGAGCCTCATATAATGCTCCATAAAGTTTATGATGGGCCCCATAAGATGTTCCATATTAAAATATGCCCAATATAATGCTGCATAAAGGTTAATAATGGCCTCATAAGATGCTCCATAGACACATTTGCCCAATATAGTGCTGCACAAATGCTGATTATGGCCCCATAAGATGCTCCATACAGTCACTTGCCCCATTTGCCGTTGCTGCGATAAAAAAATCACATACTCGCCTCTCCGTCGCTCAGGCCCCCGGCACTTTCAATATTCACCTGACTTCGTTCCGGCGCCGCTCCATCTTCAGCGTCTCCTGCACTGACGTTCAGGCAGAGGGTGCGCACTAACCACGTCACCTGACCTGAGCGTCACTGCAGAAGACGGAGCGGCGCCGGAACGAGGAGCAGGTAAATATCGCGCAGTGCCGCTCCCCTCCCCGTTATACTCACCTGCTCCTGGCGCGGTGCAGTCCCTGCTTCCCCACAGCTTTTTCCTGTTTTGAGCGGTCACCGTTACCACTCATTACAGTAATAAATATGCGGCTCCACCCCTATGGGAGGTGGAGCCGCATATTCATTACTGTAATGAGCGGTACCATGTGACCGCTCAGTACAGGAAGAAGCTGCTGGGGAAAAGACGTGCAGGGACTGCGCCAGGAGTAGGTGAGTATAATTAGACAGCCCCCGCTTCCCCCTCACCTGCCGACCCCTGGGTATGACTCGAGTATAAGCCGAGAGGGGGACTTTCAGCCCCAAAAAATGGACTGAAAATCTCGGCTTATACTCGAGTATATACGGTATATCAATTTTGGAACAAGTCAAGCCAGACGTGTCACTCGAAGCAAGTATCGGCAATCTTGGACTTGACTACTTTGGAAACATGCGAAGAGAACAATCACCAGAGAAGGACATCATGGTCGGAATAATAGAAGGAACATGGCGACGAGGAAGACCAGCAACCCGATGGCCTGATTCCATCAAGATACCAGCATAGAAGACCCTGGTGTACCTATCTAGGCTCGCACAAGATCGATCTTCCTACAGAGCGTTCATCAAGTCGTCATGTCTCGAGATCGAGCCGAAGGCCGTTAAATGATATTAATAACAAGAAGCAAAGCTCTAAAATCACACGCGAAGACCCCGACATATGACACAAGTAGGTTTTATTGCACATATGAAAAAAAAAAACTATTTTAATGTAATTTTCAGATTTTTTTTTTTATCAAACCAAAAAACATCACAAACACACTCTGTATGGCACAAAACGCCCCCCGTCAGGAGCCGTGTTCAGTGGACTGGAGAAGGAACTGGAAAAGTTATGGAGCTACGAGTGAGAAGTTGTCGGTAATGAGACCACCTAACGTATCACGCGGACAAAACCTTACATATGTGAGAGATGCAGGATGGGGCTGAAGGGGGTCGGTACAAAAATAAATATATACAAATTCTGGCTTTACTTTATTTATAAAAAAAAAATAAAAATTTGCTCACGGCGGTCAGCGGCAGATAGAGGAGTGAAGTCCTGCAAAGTAAAAGATGTGGTTAGTAAAATCAGAAGAATGACGGTTTTCAGGAGTCCGTGTCTTTTGGTGGACTTGGTTCTCACTTTAGTTTAGCCTCCCGATCGTTAACGCTAAATACCCTACATGGACAAAAGTATGTCACGTCTTAATCACTGGATTCTGGGTTCTCATTTATCCCCTTGCCCCTGATGTATGACATCGGACCCCACTGCTACTGGATGAGCATGCAAGTCTTCTGAATGTGACGTGAGAAGTAAGCCGCCCCTGGCAATAGCTTATCTTTTCTAAAGGATCGGGCATGTTGGAACCCAACTATCTGACCCTTCTCTTTCTGTCCCGATATACACTAGCTCGTCTGTCTGTCTCACGGAAATCGACTGGTTTGGCAATAATGTATGTGGATTGTAGAATGTCCTAGTGAACTTCTAACTTTGCTAAATTCCAGAATTGGTCATTGTGCTTTGTATGTACAAATGTCCATATATCAAAAAATGACAAAGATGATTTATTCAATTTCTTCAGCCATGGACCCCATAGACTTACCTCAATGACTAATTACACTCTCCATCATGGATTCATCACCCTGACTGCTGAACTTGTTTCTGTATAGAACCTGTAGACGAAGACCCAAGCAATCTCATTACTATGCACCCTCCACCATCACGTCGTATGTTTTGTATAGACTCCTTGTCTAAATGCGTTAATGCAATGGCTGAGCACTAACATCATAATTTTTGGGTGAAGAAACTGCTCTATATGCTTAGTTGGACATGAGTCCTGAAGGTTTGAAGACCCTCTGCCATCATAGAGAAGCATCTAGCACCTCAATATCGCCTACTACAATCATGGACTAATGTACTTCATGGTTCATGATTACTTGTGGAGTGAGGGACATGGAGGAAGGCTCAATCATTGGAGAGCATATATAAAGTATTTGCACAAGGGTCCCCGGCAATACATAAACTATAAATGGGGGTTCACTGGTGCTCTTGACCATGACCTGAAGAACTACTACATCTTCCTATTGATCCACCACCACTTGGCCACACTGTACCTTGACTTTGGGATTGTTGGATTTGGGAGAAACTTCTTCCTCCTCCTGCTCCTTGATTTGCTGATCCTCCACCAGTTCCACCACTAGATCCATGGCTTTGTGAGACCTGTGAAAATCCGCCGCCAGTTCCTCCACTACCACCAGTTCCTCCAGAACCTCCACCATGGTTTGATCCTTTATCAGCTGTAAAGAAATTGAAAGTCAATGACTAACGGTGTAGTAAAAGTATGTCTAGAAGAATAATCCCAATTCGGGCCATACTTCAAAAATTTTAGCCGCCATTTTCCACCGCGAGGGGGCTGATCTGTGCACGGCTTCTGCTGACCTACCTACAGGACATATATAAAGCTGCAGCCTCGTACTGGCAGCAACCCATGTAACGGACAAGAGAGGGGAACCCATGAGTCACTGACGGAATTGGCTTAGGACTAAATCTGTTGACGCGGTCTACTAGACTGTGACTTCTTCATTCGCAATTCCTCGAGTAGCATATTTTTAATGCAATCACTGGCACATAAATTGGCTGAAGTCACCATGTCGTACAAGGTCAGCTGGTAAGAATTTGTCCGATGGTGCCCGAGTCAAGGGAGGCAGAGCTCGGTCACAAGAGGCAGATCAGCAAAGGTTTAGATGGACACCAGACAGCAAGACATGGAAAAAATGCAAGCTGATCTGATACCAAACGGGACCAAACACCAGTTGTTTCTGGTACCTGAGGGATCATATTTTTTAGGGATGGGGTAAGGGTATTTTAAAAGTCATAGAGGAGAACTTTAAGTAGAGTTTGGATCGGGCACATGCATGACCAGTATGGAATAATATAGGAGGAGAACATCGAAAAGGAAAGTGACGCAGGACATCCAGGCCTGTAGTATGTGAATGATAGAAGAACAGTGATCTGAATTAAAAAAAAACTGTTTTAGGTTAAAGGTTAGGTTAAAAGATTAATTTGAAATATTTTTGGGGGAACTCATCCTAAGAGCATGCAGTCTTAGAAAGTGTGAGCTTCGGTGTGATTCTTACGTTGTCCACTCTTATTACATCCTGGGGACACGGGAACATCTTTTGGGTTTACTCCGGCTAGAACAAAAACATAAGTTGGAAAATAAGTTAATATAAAATGTAAAACTTGGCATTGAGTGGCTTCTACATCTTGTATTCTTTACAATATCTTAGGGAACTGCACAGAGAAACGTGACCTGACCGCTGCTCCCAACTACAAAAGTGTATCTCCTGACACAAGCCTAAAATCCAAATAAAAAAAAAAATATTATGGTCTATACCAGGTCTGTTTTGACTCCTTATGTGTGGCTACCTAATCAAGCTTCAATTACCAGTAAAACCTCTGATGATCTATCATTTCTGTATACTTTAGGAGCTTTTAGTTTTTCGATCTTAAGAGATGTTAAAATGTGTCTGCAACATATCGACTGGTATGGATGCTTTGTATTTTGAGGGACTGGGGAACTCAACTGGAGTCCATATAATGATCCTCATAAAGCCATAAACTACTGGGGCCATGAAGTCCCTATCATGAGACATCTGCCCCACCAGCTATGACTACGAAGTCCATCACCAGTGTTAAATCTCTTCATTGGGCAAAACAGATCTGAATGTGTTTTACAATGGGTCATTGCAATGAAGACTACTTTGAATAAATTGGTCAAAAGTTTTAGATGACAAATATTAGGGTAGGACCCCCCCCCCCTCCAAACTATAAATTATTTTATATCTATACTTACGTGGTAGCTTAACAGAGATTGTTGAACTGCCGCTGGATCCGGAGCCAGTGCCAAAAGAGCCTCCAACGCCACCGATACTACCACCATGAATAATCTGTCCAGAACCCACACTTCCTCCGGAAAACGAGCCTCCTCCAGAATGTTGCCCAAATGAGCCTCCACTTCCTCCAGAAAATGAGCCTCCTCCTGAGTTCTGCCCAAACGACCCTCCACTTCCTCCAGAAAATGAGCCGCCTCCAGAATTCTGCCCAAATGAGCCTCCACTTCCTCCAGAGAATGAGCCTCCTCCAGAATTCTGGCCAAATGAGCCACCACTTCCTCCAGAAAATGAGCCTCCTCCTCCAGAATTCTGCCCAAATGAGCCACCGCTTCCTCCAGAAAATGAGCCTCCTCCTCCAGAACTCTGCCCAAATGAGCCTCCACTTCCTCCAGAGAATGAGCCTCCTCCAGAATTCTGGCTGAATGAGCCTCCAGTTCCTCCAGAAAATGATCCTCCACCACCTCCAGGACTCTGACCAAATGAACCTCCAGAAAACGAGCCTCCACCAGAACTCTGCCCAATTGAACCTCCACTTCCTCCCGAGAATGAGCCTCCTCCAGAACTCTGGCCAAATGAACCTCCTGTGCCTCCACCTGTTCCAATGAATTGTGAACTTCCTCCTCCTCCAGAATTGCTAAGGACATATGGTACTCCTCCACCGCCACTTGTAAGGATGCCACTATTACTTTCCATGCTGCCTCCTCGTATAACAGTGTTGCTGTATTGTATATCGGCTTGCACGAGCTGGGAGCCGCTTCCTCCACCTGCAGATCCACTCATAGCTCCTCCTGAAGATGCAGCTACACCTGCAAAAGCCAACACAAAGGTTATTACGTGATCTCCGTGGCTCATCATCAATTAAATTATTTCTGAAGGCTTTTGATGTTGAGGAACTTTGCACCTTCATGTCTTATATACTACTCGCATTGAGAGTTGCATTCACAATTCAGTTTGTTAGATCAGCTCTATGGGCTTATTTATTTGCACTCCTTGCTGGTTCAGTGTCTGGACAGATCGTTCTTGAAAATTGGAATCCATTAGAATTTTTTCAGCAGCCTCAGAAGAACGATTCTTTAAAAGCTTTTTCCAGGCTTACTATATTGATGATGTATCCATAGAATAGATAATCGATAGCAGACCAGTGGAGGTCCAACACCTGGGACCCCAACTAATCAGCTGCTTGCAGATCCAGTTGGGGTCATAAATAAACAGTTCTCTGTTCACAATCCTGAAAACAGCCAATTGGTGGATGTGCCAGGCGTTCGACCTGCAGCGATCTGATATTGACCATCTATTCTATGGATAGGTCATCATCTTAGTCTTAGAAAACCCCTTTAATGACTACCCTGAGAGATGACCACAAATTGCTTTCGAGGCTACTAGGACCATTTATTAAATGTGTTCCAATACAATATCTCATATTGACATTGTGTAATATCTGTCCTGAAGAAGAGGCCGAAGTAATCTCGAAGGTTTATCGTAAGTTTCTCAGTTGGTCATTAAAAGGCATCTACAACTAAAGACTATCTGCTTGCATCTTTTCCATCTACTGGCTAATATAGTACAAAGCACTTTTTTCTTTAAAAAAAATTGCAGAATGGTGAATGCAGCTGTGAAGGTAATCGGCATATAAGCCTTGGTATAACTCAACTACACACAGACCCAATGTTATTGACCCATGAATAGCGGAACCATTCCTCATTGCCAGATCCATTTTTGACTCCTTGTATAACTCCTCTCTATACCGTCCATATCACCATGGCTGCCCCAATATTAATGTCATGGAGATGTTCTCATGTGTTCTAGTAAGAACTGATGTGACTAATGTAGAAAGTGGGCCGCTCTACCAGTAATGTCGAGAATACTCACTAGAAGAGCCACCGCCGGAAATCTGGACATAGCCCGGCGTCCCATCACATACAGGAAATGCGGCAATGGGATCTGCGAAAAATAGCGAGTAAACAATGGTGAAAATATCCTAAAATAATACACTACACTACTAATATTAATCTATACATAAGTATATTATCCACATTTATATATCTAGTATTTGTCCATTTCAATCACTCTAATATCTAGGTAAAATGTAGTTATACGGTGATAGCTTTGACCACTGTGCCTGCGCTGTTCCTGCGATTTTGGTGCTTAGTCTTCTGGGGCTCGTGTAACCAATTAGCAACCACTTCCCTAGGACAAAACTGAGATCTGAAGGAAGTTCTCACTTTTCTGGGTGTCAGTTTTGGCAGAAGAAAGTGAAGGAAGTGGACGCTGATGAGCTGCAGGGCTTGAGTGACATTATGTCATGCAAGCCCCAGGAGACCAGTTGCCGATGTCATAGGAATGGCACAGGCAACGGAGGTGAGTTTAGCTCTTACATGGAGGAAACATGTTTAAGAAAGGGTTGTCCGAGTAGTGGACAACCGCTTTATGTTTTTCTATTGGACAGTACTTTGCCGTAACACGTAACTTACCGGTGGGACCTGTCGGTGTGTAGCTTGGGATCCTGCAATACAACTGAGGAGCCGCATCTGCGAAGATAAAAGCCAACATGAAGTAATTCACAATAAACATAAAAAAGTCGACAATATTTGGGATTCCTTCAGGTTATGTTGCAAAACATAATTTGTTGATTTTGGCTTCCCGACAGTCTGATGGATGAGTGTTTGTGTCGGCCGCATTCTGTACCCGGCACTAATCGCAATCAATCATCTGCTGCAATAATTCCTCCAAGTTTATGTAAGTTCCCGGTACGTTAATCTACTTTTGTCTAGATCGTCTTACTCTTGGATCTGAGGTTACGGATTAGAACAGTTGGATAGTTTTGTGTGATTTTCATATTTTGTTTTATACTTTTTTTTTTTTTTTGTATCTAGAGAAAGTCATAAGCCTACAAAAATAAGTTTCTAATTCTTGCCACATTTTTCTTTAATCTTCTTTAGCCCACATGTATCTAGGCAAAGTCTTACACCAACATAAATCGTTTGCATTTCTTAGGAAATGTTTTATTAGTTCCTTTCTGGAACTTTTGCTTTTTAAGATTTTCTTTGTACCTTTTTTTAGGCCACATGTTCCTCAAACATTAGAAAATTGAGGAAAAAATCATAACCCTACATAAGTTATGCCAAAGTAAAAAGCAAATAAGAGGGAAAAAATGACCGTTTCTAATTTTATAGTTTTTTTTGAGGGGACTTTTTTATGCTACTGTATTACTATTTGCATTCATTTTGTCTTTTACGTTTCCCACTGGTTTCTTAGAAATCAGAATTTTAGGAAAACCTTAATGCTGAGTAAATCATGTAAAGTGAACCACAAATAATAACATATTCAATCCAAAAAGCAAAATATTGCTAAATGTAGTCACTTGTTTCTTTTTATCATTTTTCTACCTATTTTACGTTCCTTTTTTATGCCACATAATTACTATGTGAACTTTGGAAATAATCGGACTGATATATTATGCAATCTTAGACTTAATACCGGCAAATCTGGTATGAAGAAAGTCTTAGGGTGGAAAAGATTGTAATAACCAGCGTCTTCCTCCCCTTTAGCCTTAGGCACTGTGTACATGGAACAATAGGGTGCTACAATTATATATAAGGACTATCCTACAATATAACCCGTACCTCAATTATCATGCCTGCTGCAACATGTCCTACACACCCTTATACCAAAATTTTGCTACCGAAGCACATAGTTGGAAACTGCCCTTCGTAGCTCCCAAAACCATGGCATTATTCTAACCATTAATCCCTTTCCGAAATGGAGCGCAACAGTACCCAGATGTCGGACTCCCTCCCTCACCGCTGGAGCCCACATCTTTCCCAGGACATGTCGCTATTTTGAACAGCTGACATGTGCCTTTAACAGCCGCGGGTGGAATCGCGATCCACCCGCAGCTGTTAACTAGTTTAATACCGTTTTCAATCTAACAGCGGCATTTAATGCGAGCTTCTGAAAAGTGTGCCAGGAATCTCACCCATCGATAACCCCATCATGTGATCAGGGGTCACCGATGGGTTGGCATGACAACCAGAGGTCTCCAGTAGACCTCTTTGGTTGTCACTGCTGGATTGCTATGAACGCCCCTCCGGTGGTCGGCGCTCATAGTGAGTGAGCATTTCTGCTACATACATGCGATCTGATCATCTCCTGTATATAGCAGATCCGATTGGGTTATGGCAGCTTCTATTCTCCCATGGAGGCTATTGAAGCATGCCACAAGTAAAACAAAGTTTTTAAAAATATTCAAGAAATATAAAAGTTCAAATCAATCCCCTTTCACCCCATTCGAAATAAAACAATGAAAACAAAAAATCAAACATACACCTATTTTGTATTGCCGCGTTCAGAATCGCCCTATTTATTAATATAAAAAAAATTAACCCGATCGCTAAACGGCGTTACAAGAAAAAATGGCAAAATGCCAGAATTACGTTTTTTTTGGTTGCCAAAGGGGGACTTTGACTTGCCAAAAAGTCAAATGTGTCCACTTAAGTCTTTTCACTATTAATGGAGTGAGTAATTTCACCAATTTACTCTCTTTGGTCATTTCTAGATTCCCTAATTTAAGCCGGGGGCGAATCGAAGCTTGGGTTCAAGAACGTCATCATTACGCAACTACAAAACTTTTAAAATCTCAAAAATTGATTTATTTATTTTTTTGCAATTCAACTTTATCACCCCCAAGTAAAAGTACATGGGACGTGCGCTGTGCAAAAATATGCACTGGGGCTCATCACATAGCTGAAACCACAGCCCAACACCAACAACTCAGCACCATGGACAGAGAATCAGGTAACGTTAGGGACAGTCCCTAATATCTCCCTAATATTTATTGCAAAATTGGTTTCTTCTTATTATGGTTCTTTAGAACTAATATGCACTATTGGCATTTCTGTATTTGGTAAAATGTGCAGACGGGAGCACAAAATATATATAGACCAGATGTATGCAATATCCAATTACGGTAAGTGCCCAATTTTTAGGAGAAAAAAATAGAAGCAGTTAAAAATTAAATATATAACCATATAAAATCCAGCGAACAATGTATTTAAAAAAGTGTAAAACAATAAAATATATATAAAACAATATCAAATTCAGTGACCAATTTCTAAAAAAAAAAGTATAAAAGAGCAATAAAATATATATAAAACAATATCAAATTCGGTGACCAATTTATAAAAAAAAAAGTATAAAAGAGCAATAAAATATATATATTGTCTGCAGTGTGACTCCTAGAAGTGTGTCCTAGAAGTGTGAAGATTATGTAGAATTAAAACCAGATAGATGTATACAGGCTGTGCCCTGCTACCTGCCACCATCGCACTCTAACAAGCATCTATTCTTCCGACAGGTATGTTCACCCACCCAGCTCTCCTGCTGTCTGTCTATGAAGTGCCCATAGTACATCACCCAGCTTTGCACATAGACTTTCCTCTGCTCCTAGCTTTCACATGGTATGCCTTTCAGCTAACCCCAGCTTACCCTAGTGTTATTTATGACATTGTTTACTTATATTGCATAGCTCAAGTCTGCATAGACTTCAGTCTGCAGTGTGAAACCTATAAGTGTGTCCTAGAAGTGTGAAGATTATGTAGAATTAAAACCAGAATTGAGCCAGAAGGGAACTGAAGGTAACTGGACAGTGTCACTGTAAACAATGTTTCTGTTTGTTTTCACTTTCACCTCTATAATCCTTCACTTTCTGCTAACTCGCCTGATCCCTACACCAAGTAAGGAACTGTTCATCTCTTCTTCAATCCTCCCCATCCACCTCACCTCCTCCTCAAAACTGTTCCTTAACCCCTCTGTGACCTTAGACGTACTATCCCGTCGAGGTGCCCTGGGCTTATCTGACCCTGGATGGGATAGTACGTCATAGCCGATCGGCCGCGCTCACGGGGGGGAGCGCCGCCGATCGCGGCCGGGTGTCAGCTGCTTATCGCAGCTGACATCCGGCACTATGTGCCAGGAGCGGTCACGGACCGCCCCCGGCACATTAACCCCTGGCACACCGCGATCAAAGATGATCGCGATGTGCCGGCGGTGCAGGGAAGCACCGCGCAGGGAGGGGGCTCCCTGCGGGCTTCCCTGAGCCCCCCGCAGCAACGCGATGTGATCGCGTTGCTGCGAGGGTCTCACCTCCCTCCCTGCTCCCTCCAGCCCCGGATCCAAGATGGCCGCGGATCCGGGTCCTGCAGGGAGGGAGGTGGCTTCACAGAGCCTGCTCAGAGCAGGCACTGTGAAGGCTGCAGCGCTGCATGTCAGATCAGTGATCTGACAGAGTGCTGTGCAAACTGTCAGATCACTGATCTGTGATGTCCCCCCCTGGGACAAAGTAAAAAAGTAAAAAAAAAATTTTCCAAATGTGTAAAAAAAATAAAAAAAAATATTCCAAAATAATGAAAAAAAAAAAAAAATATTATTCCCATAAATACATTTCTTCATCTAAATAAAAAAAAAACCAATAAAAGTACACATATTTAGTATCGCCGCGTCCGTAACGACCCGACCTATAAAACTATCCCACTAGTTAACCCCTTCAGTAAACACCGTAAGAAAAAAAAAAAAAAACGAGGCAAAAAACAACGCTTTATTATCATACCGCCGAACAAAAAGTGGAATAACACGCGATCAAAAGGACAGATATAAATAACCATGGTACCGCTGAAAGCGTCATATTGTCCCGCAAAAAAAGAGCCGCCATACAGCATCATCAGCAAAAAAATAAAAAAGTTATAGTCCTGAGAATAAAGCAATGCAAAAACAATTATTTTTTCTGTAAAATAGTTTTTATCGTATAAAAGCGCCAAACCATAAAAAAATGATATAAATGAGGTATCGCTGTAATCGTACTGACCCGAAGAATAAAACTGATTTATCAATTTTACCAAACGCGGAACGGTATAAACGCCTCCCCCAATAGAAATTCATGAATAGCTGGCTTTTGGTCATTCTTCCTCACAAAAATCGGAATAAAAAGCGATCAAAAAATGTCACGTGCCCAAAAATGTTTTCAATAAAAACGTCAACTCGTCCCGCAAAAAACAAGACCTCACATGACTCTGTGGACCAAAATATGGAAAAATTATAGCTCTCAAAATGTGGTATTGCAAAAAATATTTTTTGCAATAAAAAGGGTCTTTCAGTGTGTGACGGCTGCCAATCATAAAAATCCGCTAAAAAACTCGCTATAAAAGTAAATCAAACCCCCCTTCATCACCCCCTTAGTTAGGGAAAAATAAAAAAAATGTATTTATTTCCATTTTCCCATTAGGGTTAGGGTTAGGGTTAGGGTTAAGGCTACAGTTAGGGTTGGGGCTACGGTTAGGGTTAGGGCTAGGGTTAGGGCTAGGGTTAGGGCTAGGGTTAGGGCTAGGGCTAGGGTTAGGGCTAGGGCTAGGGTTAGGGTTAGGGCTAGGGTTAGGGCTAGGGTTAGGGTTAGGGCTAGGGTTAGGGCTAGGGTTAGGGCTAGGGTTAGGGTTGGGGCTACAGTTAGGGTTGGGGCTAAAGTTAGGGTTAGGGTTTAGATTACATTTACGGTTGGGAATAGGGTTGGGATTAGGGTTAGGGGTGTGTCAGGGTTAGAGGTGTGGTTAGGGTTTCCGTTGGAATTAGGGTTAGGGGTGTGTTTAGATTAGGGTTTCAGTTATAATTGGGGGGTTTCCACTGTTTCGGCACATCAGGGGCTCTCCAAACACGACATGGCGTCCGATCTCAATTCCAGCCAATTCTGCGTTGAAAAAGTAAAACAGTGCTCCTTCCCTTCCGAGCTCTCCTGTGTGCCCAAACAGGGGTTTACCCCAACATATGGGGTATCAGCGTACTCAGGACAAATTGGACAACAACTTTTGTGGACCAATTTCTCCTGTTACCCTTGGGAAAATACAAAACTGGGGACTAAAAAATAATTTTTGTGGGAAAACAAAAAGATTTTTTATTTTCACGGCTCTGCGTTATAAACTGTAGTGAAACACTTGGGGGTTCAAAGTTCTCACAACACATCTAGATAAGTTCATTGAGGGGTCTAGTTTCCAATATGGGGTCACTTGTGGGGGGTTTCTACTGTTTAGGTACATTAGGGGCTCTGCAAACGCAATGTGACGCCTGCAGACCAATCCATCTAAGTCTGCATTCCAAATGATGCTCCTTCCCTTCCGAGCCATCCCATGCGCCCAAACGGTGGTTCCCCCCCCACATATCAGGTATCAGCGTACTCAGGACAAATTGGACAACAACATTTAGGGTCCAATTTCTCCTGCTAACCTTGGAAAAATACAAAACTGGGGGCTAAAATATAATTTTTGTGGAAAAAAAATTTTTTTTTATTTGCATGGCTCTGCGTTATAAACTGTAGTGAAATACTTGGGGGTTCAAAGCTCTTACAACACATCAAGATGAGTTCCTTAGGGGGTCTACTTTCCAAAATGGTGTCACTTGTGGGGGGTTTCTACTGTTTAGGTACATTAGGGGCTCTGCAAACGCAATGTGACGCCTGCAGACCATTCCATCTAAGTCTGCATTCCAAATAGCGCTCCTTCCCTTCCGAGCCCTCCCATGCGCCCAAACGGTGGTTCCCCCCCACATATGGGGTATCAGCGTACTCAGGACAAATTGGACAACAACTTTTGGGGTCCAATTTCTCCTGTTGCCCTAGGGAAAATACAAAACTGGGGGCTAAAATATAATTTTTGTGGGAAAAAAATTTTGTTTTATTTTTATGGCTCTGCATTATAAACTTCTGTGAAGCCCTTGGTGGGTCAAAGTGCTCACCACACATCCAGATAAGTTCCTTAGGGGGTCTACTTTCCAAAATGGTGTCACTTGTGGGGGGTTTCAATGTTTAGGCACATCAGTGGCTCTCCAAACGCAACATGGCGTCCCATCTCAATTTCTGTCAATTTTGCATTGAAAAGTCAAACTGCGCTCCTTCCCTTCCGAGCTCTCCCATGCGCCCAAACAGTGGTTTACTGCCACATATGGGGTATCAGCGTACTCAGGACAAATTGGACAACAACTTTTTGGGTCCAATTTCTCCTGTTACCCTTGGTAAAATAAAACAAATTGGAGCTGAAGTAAATTGTTTGTGTAAAAAAGTTAAATGTTCATTTTTATTTAAACATTCCAAAAATTCCTATTAAACACCTGAAGGGTTAATAAACTTCTTGAATGTGGTTTTGAGCACCTTGAGGGGTGCAGTTTTTAGAATGGTGTCACACTTGGGTATTTTCTATCATATAGACCCCTCAAAATGACTTCAAATGAGACGTGGTCCCTAAAAAAAAATGGTGTTGTAAAAATGAGAAATTGCTGGTCAACTTTTAACCCTTATAACTCCCTAACAAAAAAAAAAATTGGTTCCAAAATTATGCTGATGTAAAGGAGACATGTGGGAAATGTTACTTATTAAGTATTTTGTGTGACATATCTCTGTGATTTAATTGCATAAAAATTCAAAGTTTGAAAATTGCGAAATTTTCAAAATTTTCGCCAAATTTCCGTTTTTTTCACAAATAAACGCAGGTACTATCAAAGAAATTTTACCACTATCATGAAGTACAATATGTCACGAGAAAACAATGTCAGAATCACCAGGATCCGTTGAAGCGTTTCGGAGTTATAACCTCATAAAGGGACAGTGGTCAGAATTGTAAAAATTGGCCTGGTCATTGACGTGCAAACCACCCTTGGGGGTAAAGGGGTTAATATACAATCCTCTGTCTCCAAACACAGACAGCCCCCTCATGCCCTCTCCTGCTCCCACCTGCTAACACTTTCTCTGCTCCTTCTCACTGCTGGATATATCTCTGAAAATCCTGGTCCTCCTCACCACATTCCCACAGTCATTTCTACCTCCCATTCACGCTCTATCACAACCTTCCGTAACCTCTCTAACCTTATACCCATTCACCCAGCCCCCGCTTCCCCAGTCCCACTAACAGGAGCTCTGTGGAACGCTCGCTCTGTCTGCAACAAGCTTTCCTACATCCATGATCTTTTTGCTACTACCAAACTTTCCTTCCTCGCCATCACCGAAACCTGGCTCACCCCTTCTGACAGCCTCTCCTGCTGCACTTTCCTATGGTGGCTTCCACCTTTCTCACCCCCCCCCCCCCCTGCCCCAGCAGCAAACATGGCGGAGGAGTTGGTTTTCTCTTGTCAGATAACTGCTCCTTCACCCCAATCCCACTGCCACCCTCTGTTACCCTCCCTTCCTTTGAGGTGCACTCTGTGCGCATCTACTCCCCCTCCAACCTCCAACTGGCTGTCATCTACCGCCCCCAGGGCCAGCCACCACCTTCTTTGACCACTTCACCACCTGGCTACTTAATTTCCTTTCCGCAGACATCCCTACTATCATCATTGGCGACTTCAACATCCCCATTGACACTTCCCTCTCAGCTGCCACTAAACTTCTATCTCTCACTTCCTCCTTTGGCCTCACTTAATGGTCTTCTACAGCCACCCACAAAGATGGCCACACACTGGACCTCATCTTCACCCGCCTCTGCTCCCTATCTAACCTCTCTAACTCACCTCTTCCTCTCTCTGACCACAACCTTCTCACATTATCTTCCCTCTCCACTCCATGTCTACAATCCCCACCACACAAACTTTCACACCCTCGCAGAAATCTTAAACATCTTGACCTACATTCATTCTCTGAATCCCTCCTCCCTCTCACAGACATAAGTTCCATACACAATGCAGATGACGCTGCCGCTCTATATAACATCCCAATAGCTGTAGCTTTGGAATCTGCTGCCCCACTTACACATACCAAAGCTCGCAAAATCAACAGACAGCCCTGGCACACCAGCCTGACCAAAGAACTGAAGCGAGCTTCCAGGGCTGCTGAGCGCAGATGGAAAAGATCCCACTCCAACGAGCACTTCATCGCATTCAAACAGTCCCTCACTATTTTCAAGACCACACTCACCACAGCTAAACAAACCTACTTCTCATCTCTCATATCCTCCCTGTCTCACAACCCTAAACTTATTCAACACCTTCAATTCTCTCCTCCGTCCCCCAGCACCTCCCTCCCCACTCATCTCATCTGAAGACTTTGCCTCATTTTTCAAGCAGAAGATTGATAGCATTAGAGACAGTTTTGGTCAACAACCCCCAGAGCCCTTCCTCCCGACTTCCCAGCCCTCCACCTCCAAAACCAACTTCTCCACCATTACAGAAGATCGACTCTCCACTCTACTCTCAAGATCACATCTCACCACCTGTGCACTTGACCCAATCCCATCCCACTGCATCCAAAACCTCACCACAGTCTTCATCCCAACCCTAACCCATCTCTTCAACCTATCACTAACAACTGGTGTTTTCCCCTCAAGCTTTAAACATGCCTCAATCACACCTATCGTCAAAAAGCCCTCTCTTGACCCATCCTCTGTATCTAGCTATCGCCCTATATCACTTCTCCCTTATGCCTCCAAGCTACTGGAAAAATACGTCTACCTTGAACTGTCCTCCCATCTCTCTTCTTGCTCCCTCTTCGACCACTTACAATCTGGCTTCTGGTCACACCACTCCACTGAAACTGCCCTAACTAAGGTCACCAATGACCTCTTAACCGCCAAGAGCAAGCGACACTACTCTGTCCTCCTCCTCCTGGACCTGTCGGCTGCCTTTGACACAGTGGACCATTCCCTATTATTACAGACCCTCTCGTCCCTTGGCATCACAGACTTGGCCCTATCCTGGATCTCATCATACCTAACAGACCGGACATTCAGCATCTCCCACTCACCACCTCCTCACCTCGCCCACTATCTGTCGGAGTCCCACAAGGTTCAGTCCTAGGGCCCCTGCTCTTGTCCATTTACACCTTTGGCCTGGGACAGCTCCTAGAATCTCATGGCTTTCAGTATCATCTCTATGCTGATGACACACAGATCTACATCTCTGGACCAGATATCACCTCCCTACTAACCAGAATCCCTCAATGTCTGTCCACTACTTCATCCTTCTTCTCCGCTAGATTTCTGAAACTTAACATGGACAAAACAGAATTCATATTTTCCCCCATCTCCCATGACTCCCCCAACGAACCTATCCATTACAGTAAATGGCTGCCCACTCTCCCCAGTCCCACAAGCTCGCTGCCTCGGGGTAATCCTTGACACTGATCTCTCCTTCAAACCACATATCCAAGCCCTTTCCACTTCCTGCCGACTTCAACTCAAAAATATTTCACGAATCCGTTCATTCCTCAACCAAGAATCTGCATAAACCCTAGTCCATGCCCTCATCATCTCTCGCCTTGACTACTGCAACTTCCTGCTCTGTGGCCTCCCCTCTAACACTCTCGCACCCCTCCAATCTATTCTAAACTCTGCTGCCTGACTTATCCACCTGTCCCCCCGCTATTCCCCGGCCTCTCCCCTCTGTCAATCCCTTCACTGGCTCCCATTGCCCAGAGACTCCAGTACAAAACCCTAACCATAACATACAAAGCCATCCACAACCTGTCTCCTCCCTACATCTGTGACCTTGTCTCCCGGTACTTCCGTACCTACATGCAGCCTCCGATCCTCACAAGATCTCCTTCTCTACTCCCCTCTCATCTCCTCTTCCCACAATCGTATACAAGATTTCTCTCGCGTATCACCCCTACTCTGGAACTCTCTACCACAACACATCAGACTCTCGTCTACCATCGAAACCTTCAAAAAGAACCTGAAGACCTACCTCTTCCGACAAGCCTACAATCTGCCGTAATCACCGATCAACCAAACCGCTGCATGACCAGCTCTACCCTCACCTACTGTATCCTCACCCATCCCTTGTAGACTGTGAGCCCTCGCGGGCAGGGTCCTCTCTCCTCCTGTACCAGTTATGACTTGTATTGGTTAAGATTATTGTACCTGTTTTTATTATGTATACCCCTCCTCACATGTAAAGCGCCATGGAATAAATGGCGCTATAACAATAAATAATAATAATAAATAATAATAATATATAAAACTATATCAAATTCAGTGACCAATTTATAAAAAAAAGTACAAAAGCAATAAAATATATATAAAACAATATCAAATTCAGTGACCAATTTATAAAAAATAGTATAAAAGAGCAATAAAATATATAAAACAATATCAAATTCGGTGACCAAGTTATAAAAAAAGTATAAAAGAGCAATAAAATATATATAAAACAATATCACATTCGGTGACCAATTTATAAAAAAAAGTATGAAAGAGCAATAAAATACATATAAAACAATATCACATTCGGTGACCAATTTATAAAAAAAAGTATGAAAGAGCAATAAAATACATATAAAACAATATCACATTCGGTGACCAATTTATAAAAAAAAGTATGAAAGAGCAATAAAATATACATAAAACAATATCAAATTCAGTGACCAATTTATAAAAAATAGTATAAAAGAGCAATAAAATATATAAAACAATATCAAATTCGGTGACCAAGTTATAAAAAAAGTATAAAAGAGCAATAAAATATATATAAAACAATATCACATTCGGTGACCAATTTATAAAAAAAAGTATGAAAGAGCAATAAAATACATATAAAACAATATCACATTCGGTGACCAATTTATAAAAAAAAGTATGAAAGAGCAATAAAATACATATAAAACAATATCACATTCGGTGACCAATTTATAAAAAAAAGTATGAAAGAGCAATAAAATATACATAAAACAATATCAAATTCAGTGACCAATTTATAAAAAATAGTATAAAAGAGCAATAAAATATATAAAACAATATCAAATTCGGTGACCAAGTTATAAAAAAAGTATAAAAGAGCAATAAAATATATATAAAACAATATCACATTCGGTGACCAATTTATAAAAAAAAGTATGAAAGAGCAATAAAATACATATAAAACAATATCACATTCGGTGACCAATTTATAAAAAAAAGTATGAAAGAGCAATAAAATATACATAAAACAATATCACATTCGGTGACCAATTTATAAAAAAAGAAAATATATATAAAATATTTAAAATTTAGAATATTAGTTATAAAATGTAAGAAAATGTATACATTATACAAATTTAGTGTCCAAGTTAATGAAAAAGTATATGAAAGAGCACTAAATAAATAAACACTTTTATATAACAATTCAGCAATGAATTTACAGAAAAGCGTATATAAAAGAGCAATTTAAACATTAAAAAAGTTATATAACAAATCTGTCTTCAATCTATAGAAAAAAGTGTATATAAAGCAATAAAAATATATAAAAACACTAATATAACAATTCAGCATCCAATTTATAATTTTTTTTTACAAAAGCAATAATATGTAAAATCTACTTATATAATAATTCAGCATCGATTTGATGAAATAGTATATAAAAGGTGCAATATACAAAAAACAAGTTTATATAACATACGGTAACAATTGTGTCCAATTTATTTTAAAAAGTATATAAAAAAATTCATATAACAATTCAGCGTCCAAGTTATACAAAAAAAGATGTAAAAGAGCAATAACGTATATATAAAAAAAAACAAAAAATCAGTGCTCAATTTATGAAAAAATATAGAAGTACTGTGCTTGAAAATAAGGAAATAAGATAAAAAAAGTATTTTATATAAATTAATTCTATACATTAATATATAAAATAATTTTTCACTCTATTCCTGCAATAGAATATATAGAATATATAATAGAATACAGTATGTAATAGTACATTTGAGAAAACAGTTGGCACACATTAGTTTTCAGTTAGTAAACAATATAAAGACCATATACCGAAGAAATTAATAACTAAAGAAAAATAATTGGGTTCAAAAAGATTTAAAAAAAATAAAAAAACTTAACTAAAAATTGAAATAATTATATAGCATAAAAATAATAAAAATACAAGAAGATCTTAAGTAAGAAAGATGTAAAAAAAAAGATTGTTCTGCATGCAAAATAAATATTGTTAAAAAATGAATGATGTAAAAATGGTATACTGTGAAAATAATAGATGCAGAACTGAGATTTCTTCTATATTTCTTAGACATTAATGTCCCGCCGTTTGTCGTACTTACTGCAGACACTCAGCACAACGGTGCAGCACAGCAGGGCCCTAATTGGACCAGACCTGCTCATCCTGACGGTTGGATGTTCCCTTTTTTTTTTGGAGCACAGGATCCCTTCCCCATTGAGTCAGTGTCATATATAGAGCCGGCTCCGTAGGAGGAGATGTTACATCTTTTTGGCTTGTATCCTGGGCTGAGCCTGACAAAGCATGCCTCACGAGGGTGTGAGAGGCGCTCACGGAGCTGACACCCATGGGTGCGACTGTTTATGGCTCTGCTTTTATTCACATCCCAAAACAACAGGCAACCTAGCAGTTATAGGGTGAATCACTCCTGATGCTACTTTCTCCCCCCTCCTTCTCCTCATCCTATAGTTTTTACGTCCGTCCGTGCCTGTGTCATTCTGCGTACAACTGTCTCACCTTTTCCCTCCATCAATCTTCATTATCATCAACAATCTCACGGTTTCAATCGTATTATCCAGTTTCGATCATTTTTTTGTTGCATTTTTTTTTTTTTAATCAAATCTTTATCTTCTATTTTCTTTTACGTTTTTGCATATTATTCTAATTTAGTTTTGCATTTCTTTCAATCCAATTTTGTATTCTATTATTTGACTGTTTTTTTTCTTTTGTTTTTAGGATGTGTTGTTTTCTTTCTTAGTGTAACTTTTTTTTTACTTTTTTTTAATCAAATCCTTTCTAAGTTCTTTTACGTCTCTTCGTATTATTCTTCCTTGTTAGTTTTGCATTTCTTTCAGTCCAATTTCCTATTCTATTATTTGACTGTTTTTTTTTTCGTTTTTTTTTTTTTTAGGATGTGTTGTTTTCTTTCTTAGTGTAACTTTTTTTTTTACTTTTTTTCAATCAAATCCTTTCTAAGTTCTTTTACGTCTTTTCGTATTATTCTTCCTTGTTAGTTTTGCATTTCTTTCAGTCCAATTTTGTATTCTATTATTTGACTGTTTCTTTTTCTTTTGTTGTTTTTAGGTGTGTTGTTTTTTTTTTCTAAAAAAATAACTTTTTTTTAAAATTTTTCATATTTTGTGGGATATAATCAATTATTTTAATTCAGCTCAAAGACTCATTCATCATATTAGGTAATATTTCAATTTATTTTTTCTTATTAGACTTGTATAATGTCTGTTTTTTTTCTTAATATTTATTTTTCACATTCTCTCTCTGTCTCCCTAATTAAGAAACAAAATAAGCTTGATATGGACACACTAAAAGGTGTACTTTAATTACTGGAGGAGTGAACATTTTATTATTAATAGTATCTATATTATTTTTTCAGTGTTTTTGCTATTTTTATGCTAAAAAATTCTACTTTGTTTTTTTTAGTCTTTATATTACATTTTTTTATTTTTTTAACCATCCTTTGTAATTAATACAAATTTTAATGAATTTCTTTAATCAGCATTAAAAATACATCAAATGTCTTCTAAAGTGTAACCCCATGTCCTCTAACAAGCAATATGTATCACGCCGTTAAGCCTTCTGAGATAAAGACTCATCCAAATGTATCATAGGCATAAAGGTGAATTCACATGCCGTGGCATTGTTGCAGAAATTTTTGGAACTGAAAATCCGTTCCATTCAGTTGGCATTTGTGATGAAGGAGTGTACTTGTTACTCCGGTTTTCCGAGCATGCTCGGGTGGTCTAGTATTTTGGGCGTGCTCTGAGATTGTTTGAGTCGCCGCAGCTGCATGATTTGTGGCTGCTTAACAGCCTGAATACATGTGGGGATTCCCTAACAAATAGGCAATCCCTGCATGTATTCAGGTTGTCTAGCAGCCGCAAATCATACAGCTGCGGGGACACAAACATAATCTAAGAGCACGCCCAAAATACTCGAACACCCGAGCATGCTCGTAAAACCCGAGTAACGAGCACACTCCCTCATCACTATTTGGCATACTTGACCACGTCTTTGTTATAAATCAGTAGAACCAACAAATATCTCTCCCAACCCCCCCTTAAGACATGCATACAATGGGGAGAGGGATGTTACCCACTCCTAGAAACGTTTGGCATACGCATATCTCCTGGGTGAAAAAATGATCGGGTGTTGAAATTTAAAGGTACCGTCACACTCAGCGACGCTGCAGCGATATAGACACGTTCCGACCTAAACTAGATCGCTGCAGCGTCGCTGTTTAGGTCACTGTAGAGACGTCAAACACAGCAACTCCAGAACGATGCAGGAGCGATGCAGTGACGTAACGGCGACTCACTTATCGTTCTCGCCGCTTGTTAGCTCCATGTCAAACAGCCGGAGTGTACCGATCCGACACACATCTAGGGGCCCTATGCTCGTTGCTGGCGTCGTTGCTTTTGATGTCAAACATGACGATACACGCCGACCTGGCAACGAAATAAAGTTCTGGACTTCTAGCTCCGACCAGCGATGGCACAGCGGGATCCAGATCGCTGCTGTGCGTCAAACACAACGAGATCGCTATCCAGGACGCTGCAACGTCACGGATCGTTGTCATTCTCTTTGCAAAGTTGCTGAGTGTGACGGTACCGTAACATCCATTTTTCCCTTAATATTTCTGTGACGGAGGGAAAAGAAGATGACGGGTTTGGTTGGTTGACTTGTCTTTATATGTTTTGTCTCAGTGTCGACTGATCACTTCCAATAAAAGTCTTCTGCCATTTTATGCCCAAAAGCAATTTGGGGCCAAAAAGTCTGTAGGATCACAGTCTTCTGATCCAGATGATGATCACAGAAGGAAATTTCACTCCAACACAGCTGGCGTCAACTAGTGTTATCTTCATGCACCACAAAGTAAGTACATCAACAGCACAAAATAAATCCTTGGTCGTTCGTCCACTTAATAAAGTCACTCATCCCTTTCATCTCAATACCACCGCACTTCGTCCATACCATTCCTTATGGTGAGGATGACTCCCTTGGCACAGTTTTTTTTCTTTACAAGGCTCATTACACAGTCTAAACCTGGATGGCAGGGGCGGATGTAATGTGTGTGTGCAGCCTTGGGAGAGGTTGCCCAATTAATTGATGCCATACAATTCACACTACATGTGTTGTTCAATTCCACGTGAAGCTACACAAGAGGGAAGGAGCACTCCCCATCCTCGGCACTCTGACTGGGCTCAGTTCTTGCCAGTATTTTTCTTTTTAGCTGATCTAGGACTTAAACTCGGGACCTGTAATGTGGAGGACAGAAACTCTAACAGTGAGCCACAGACTGCACTGTGGGATATGACAACAATTTCTGCCTAAAGATCTAAATGGTATTCTTTTTTTTTTATTGATGTATATGTATTGTTATATACATTTCTCTCTATATACCAGTACATTGCAGATAAAGAAAAAACATTCTGTTAAAGGAATTATTCGGGACTTTGTTTTATTTTTTTTTCCCTGTGAGGCTAAGAAATCACAGGTAGCTTGTTGCTGCGCTGATCACTAAGCTCAGGCGGCAATTCTCCTGCTTTCTTTGACATCATGTTAACAGAGCAGTTATCCCTCTTCCACTGCGCTCTGTCGATGGGACGTCACATTGATTGACTGGTGGCTCTCCGCACTTAGGTAGCAGGGAGCCAGACATCGACGGAGCAGAATGGAACATCACACCAAGGAGGAGAATCACCGGCAGGAGAGGTCCTTGACTGCTCCGAGCCAGGAAAACCTCAAACAGGTAGTTATCCTCGAAGGGAGAAAAAAAACAAAAGTCACGGATAACTCCTTTTAAAGTTACTAAAAAATAACGGTGCAAAAAACAATTATGTTTCTGAGCCAAGTTAATGTAGAATTAACAAAAAAAAGTATGATGAGCAAAGGGTTCTACTGTCACCAGACTAACGTGTGAGATTTTTATCTGTAGGGTAACAGGGATTGGAGGGTTCATGAGACTAATGACCTGAATATGCAGCGTGTTGTGTTGAAAAAGATGTTCCTGAGTATGAAAGACAGGCACAACTCTGCATTCCCGTTGGCAGAAATCACTTAGGTCATCTCCTGGCTGTCAATCAGCCTAAATGGTGAATCAATCAAAATATGCCCTGAAATACGCAATGGTTTCTTCCATGATGTTCTCGGTAGTTAAATCATTTGGGATAAACATTCTAGAGCCGTTACTGATGTCCTATGAGGTTGGTCATACTGCTCGGCAGGGTGATTCAGACATGGTGGCCGGTTATACTCATGTACCACACATATAGTAGGGGATGAGTGTCCTTGGACATTATAAAGAATTTTAGACATTATTAGAATGAGTTGTGCAATTCATAAAGTCTCGCGTATGTTCATTTCGTCTCTTTTATTGCTTTTCATTGACAAACGCCCACTTGTAAAATATTCTAAATATAGTGTGAGGAAATTACAGTCATGATGAATGGTAAAGTATCCTGTAGGTAATTAGCCCGGTGACTAAGGAGATGCGGGCCGCGGTGGACAATAGTCATCCTGGGTCTCCGAGCATGAAATAATGGATCTGTCTTCATACCGTGCTATGAGAGAGAATCATACTGAGTTACAGAAGATGAGAAATCTAATTACGTGTTAGAAATGGGAAAAAGCCAAAAGCTGATGGAGATCCCGAGATGATGCTGCTCAAAGAAACTTAGAATCACGGCATGAATATCAAACTTTTCAGATCAGGATGCAGCAGCGATTGTGATCAGTGTCGCCTTCACAGGGGAAAATGTGACAACAGGTGCAGTGGAGAGGAAGGAACAGCAAGATGCCCTCCAAAAAGAGAATGGTTTAGATTTTGGCCAAACATTGTAATATTTTGTGACCGATTCTTCTCTAGCTTTGCATTTTGCTTGTGAGCACTCGCAGCTTGCATTCCTGTCCAGCTCATCCAGGATGGTGCATCCATACGTGCCATCACAGGAAGGTTTGTTGTGTTTCCCAGGACAGTCTCGAGAGCATGGAACAAATGCCAGGACATGAGGAGAGCCAGCAGAGCTGTAGAAGGTCATCAACCCAACCTCAGGACCAGTATCTGCTCCTGTGTGCGAGGAGGACCACTGCCAGAGCTCTACAACATGCCCTCTAAAGGCTAATGGCGTGTGTGATGAAACTGTCAGAAACACAAGCCTTGAGGGCCCAATGTCGTGAAGTGGGACCTGGGGTCACACCCAGCAACAGGCAGCTCAACTGTCCATCACCAGAGAATACAATATTGAGTGGGGCATCATTTTGAAATGTTGTTGGATCCTTGTGATATTTTAGGGCTAGTCCTCTCACCCTAAAGTGAGAAAGTTGGTTCTCAAAACTCACCAACTCAGCTACAACATCAGCTTTTTCCCACAAATGGTGTATAGTGCAGATAAATCATTATATGGCACCACCACGGCTGTGGAGTCGGAGCCCATTTTGGTGGAGTCAGAGTCGGTGTCATGGAAATTGAGGAGTTGGAGTCGAAGTTGGAGGTTTGGCTTACCGACTCCACAGCCCTGCTCACCACCTCTACTGTAGGTAGGAAACTGCTCACAGGAGATTGCTGGTGGCCATCTTCACCCTTCTGCCCATCCGGTGTCTGCTTCTCGGGCTCATACAGCAGTTTTCTTATTCACTGCCTGGGCTCCGTTCCGCTGAGTGAACCACGTGCAGACCACCCAGTAGTGTGATGCAAAATGTCTTTAATTCCAAATATTCACAAAGTCATCAGTAAAATAGCAATTCTAACATAAAAAGATTCAGTGTTACTCTGATCACATACACAGCTTGACCATTTGTTTCCCAGCTTCTTCTGGGAAATAATACATCATGACCCAGAAGAAGCTGTTGAAAGCAAAACCCAATGCGAGACAGTGATCAGTGCGCCAATGAATTCCATTATTGAACATACTTTTTTAATTATTTCTTTGTCGCAGATGAGAGCAGGTACTCACGTGTGACAGGCGTGATCGTGTCTGGAGACGATACAGTGAACGTTGTATTGCCCGCAGCATCATCCAGTGCAGATCAGGCAGTAGGTCAGTGATAGTTTAGAGCGGCATACACTACCGTTCCAAAGTTTAGGGTCACCCAGACAATTTTGTGTTTTCCATGAAAACTCAATACTTTTATTAATCAAATGAATTGAAAATCTAGTCCAGACATTGACAAGGTTCGAAAAAAAGATTTTTATTTGAAATAATAATTTTCTCCTTCAAACTTTGCTTTCGTCAAAGAATGCTCCCTTTGCAGCAATTCCAGCACTGCAGACCTTTGGCATTCTAGCAGTTAGTTTGCGGAGGTAATCTGGAGAAATGTCACCCCATGCTTCCAGAAGCCCCTCCACAAGTTGGTTTGGCTTGATGGGCACTTTTTTGGCACCATACAGTCAAGCTGCTCCCACAACAGCTCAATGGGGCTGAGATCTGGTGACTGCGCTGGCCACTCCATTACAGATAGATACCAGCTGCCGGCTTCTTCCCTAAATAGTTCTTGCATAATTTGGACGTGTGCTTTGGGTCATTGTCCTGTTGTAGGATGAAATTGGCTCCAATCAAGCGCTGTCCACAGGGTATGGCATGGCGTTCCACAATGGAGTGATAGCCTTCCTTATTCAATATCCCTTTTACCTTGTTCAAATCTCCCACTTTACCAGCACCAAAGCAACCCCAGACCATCACATGACCTCCACCATTCTTGACAGATGGCGTCAGACACTCTTCCAGCATCTTTTCAGTTGTTCTGTGTCTCACAAATGTTCTTCTGTGGGATCCAAACACCTCAAACTTGGATTCATCTGTCCATAACACTTTTTTCCAATCTTCCTCTGTCCAATGTCTTTTTTCTTTTGCTCATATTAATCTTTTCCTTTTATTAGCCAGTCTCAGATAAGGCTTTTTCTTTGCCACTCTGCCCTGAAGGCCGGCATCCCGGAGTCGCCTCTTCGCTGTAGACGTTGACACTGGCATTTTGCGTGTACTATTTAATGAAGCTGCCAGTTGAGGACCTGTGAGGCGTCGATTTCTCAAACTACAGACCCTAATGTAAATACCAATTAAGACAAACAATACACAGGGTGAACCAAATTACACCCTATGCCCATCAGGGGATATATATATTATATCGGCCCCGCACAATACCAATACAAATAACCTACAATAAACTTGCACAGAGACCTCATCATACAAAAAATGGATATGTTTTATTAAACCACATAACAAGAAAAATATTTAAAACACAGTTGTGATGGCAAATAATACTACATAAAAACACCCCAGACCAGAGGCAAGCATGTTACCTCCCAAATAACCAGCCGCCAAGAAAATATAAGTGGCTCATGAAAGGGAAATCTCATATGCCTAAACGGCACAATCACTGTGTATCTAAACGGCACAAATACCGTATGACCATATGACCCCAAACTATATTCCACTCTGGCAGCATAAGAACCAAGTATTCAAATAGCACTGGTACTATACCTCCGGTCTGATGGTGCCACCCCTACGCGCGTTTCGGTCCGTGTGCCTTCTTCCGGGGGAGTGGCATCATCAGATCCAGCATGCCCTAAAATACCCCAGCTGACCAATCACTATGCAACATATGTTTGCGTCCTAGGATCGCCGCCATGTAGCGGCGCGTGCGCAGATCACCCCATCAGGGTCCGAGTCATCACCAGCGTCATCGGGCAACCCCGCCCACGGGAACGCCCAAAGACGGTCACGTGAGCGCCAGCCCGACTGAGACGCCGGCAACGACGCACAACCCCAAGGAGAGAACACGCACGCGCACAGGGGGAGATCCCAGACGCACCAAGCCACTAACAAAAAGGTAAGTTTTTCCCCAACAACTACATACATCATACGAAAACATCAATAAGCATGGTGAAAAACATTGAGAATATTATAGTGAACAATATATCACGTCTAAAACATGAAATACATATATGGGAATTACAAAAAATATATACAATATTTCATAAACAATAATTATTATTGTACTCCTATCTAGTGAAAAAGTGCAAAGTGCAACAATTATCCCTATAATAAACATAAGTATAAACAAAAAAACAATCAGACAATATGTAATAAAGTGCAATATACAAGAACATGCTCAAAAATGATGTCCAAATGGACACAATACATGTATAAATATGACATTATATTCATTAATCACAATAAATATACAGTACAATAAAGTGCAAAAATGCTTGAACATGCTCATAGATGATGTCCATGCTCTCTATACTCTCAACCATCCATCCAAGAATTCAATTACGGGGAATGCAACTTGGTGGCTGTAAGTTTGAAAGAACAAAAATTAAAATCAGCATCCATATTATAAAAACAAGAAACCAATGAAACCAACATAAAAAACGACCATATTAAAGAAAAGGTGCAAAACTCAGGGTCTCATTTAACCCCTCTGGTTTAAGAGTCCGTAATTCCCATATCCATCGGGACTCTTTTTGAGCTAGATTACGACTCACATTACCCCTTCTTGGGCTTACAGGAATGCAATCAATACCCTTCACACGAAACTGGGAGGGATCACAGGCATGGTGCTGTTTAAAATGTCTGGGAACACTTTTAAGTAAATCCAAATTCTCTTCTTCTTTGGCAGCCAGGATATCCCTAACGTGCTCCCTTACACGCACTTTTAACGCCCTTGTAGTCAGGCCTACATAAATTTTTGGGCAAGTGCAGTAAGCATAGTAAACCACTGCACTTGTAGTGCAAGTTATCGTATGCGTGATTCTAAACTTGCGTCCATCCGATGACACAAAATCCGTTGCTTGTCTTGTTGCTCAGTTGTGCAGCGGAGCCTCCCACTTCTCCTTCCACTCTGGTTAGAGCCTGTTTGAGCTCTCCTCTGAAGGGCGTAGTACACACCGTTGTAGGAAATCTTCAGTTTCTTGGCAATTTCTCACATGGAATAGCCTTCATTTCTAAGAACAATAATAGATTGTCGAGTTTCACATGAAAGTTCTTTTTTTCTGGCCATTTTGAGAGTTTGATGGAACCAACAAATGTAATGCTCCAGATTCTCAACTAGCTCAAAGGAAGGTCAGGTTTATAGGTTCGCTAATCAGCCAAACTGTTTTCAGCTGTGCTAACATACTTGCACAAGGGTTTTCAAGGGTATTCTAACCATCCATTAGCCTTCTTACACAGTTAGCAAACACAAAGTACCATAAGAACACTGGAGTGATGGTTGTTGGAAATGGGCCTCTATACACCTATGAAGATATTGCATTACAAACCAGATGTTTGCAGCTAGAATAGTCATTTACCACATTAACAATGTATAGAGTGTATTTCTGAATCATTTAATGTTAGCTTCATTGGAAAAAAAACTGTGCTTTTCTTTCAAAAGTAAGGAAATTTCTAAGTGACCCTAAACTTTTGAACGGTAGTATATACTTGGAAGGGTATCCATTGTAAGATATTAAGGACATAACGGTCATACACTACAGATCACATTATGGGATGTTAGACACATGGGGTCATACACTACTGATCACATTATAGGATGTCAGGTTACATACAGACACGTGGAGTCATACTCTACCGATCACATTATGGGATGTCAGGATACATGCAGACACGTGGGGTCATACACTACCAATCACATTATGGGCATTATGGGATGTCAGTGGCTAAGCATGAGTTTTGACACAGAATATTTTAGCTTATGATAAAAATCCAGAGTAAAAATATTCTGGTGGGTCTGGACCTGAACTGAATGGCTTCTGTGTATAATCATAATCATCTATATATATAATTGTCTATGGTCCACTTCCGTCTATCTGTCTGTCTGTTTCTCTGTCAGGGAAATCGCGCGTCGCTGATTGGTCGCAGCCAGCTGGGCAGAACCAATCAGCGACAGGCACAGTCCGGCCTCGAATTGGCCCCTCACTATACCCCTCCAGTCATTGCCCCCTCCATACTCCACTTCACTCAGCGCCCAAATAGTGCTTTAGCAGTCCGTTAAAGCTGCTATTAACCCTGTGCGACCAACTTTTTACTATTGATGCTGCCTATGGAGCATCAATAGTAAAAACATATAATGTTAAAAATAATAATAATAAAAAAAATAATTATATTCTCACCTTCCGGCTTCCGCGCAGCCTTTCCCGCTCCTCACGACGCTCCAGTCCCAAGAATGCATTGCAGCAATAACTCCAGATGACGTAGCAGTCTCGCGAGACCGCTACATCATCACGGGTTATTGCCGCAAGGCATTACTGGGAACGGAGCATCGCGAGGAGCATCGATAAAGGCCTGGGCTGGATCCGGGGGCCGCCGAAAGGTGAGTATATAACTTTTTTATTTTAATTTTTTTAAAACAGGGATGTGGTGTTCACATTGCTATATACTACATGGCCTGTGTTATATACTGCGTGGGCTGTGTTATATACTGCTTGGGCTGTGTTATATACTGCGTGGGCTGTGTTATATACTACGTGGCTTTGCAAAATACTACGTGGCTGTGCAATATACTAAGTGGCTGTGCAATATACTATGTGGCTGTGCAATATACTATGTGGCTGTGCAATATACTATGTGGCTGTGCTATATACTACGTGGCTGTGCAATATACTACGTGGCTGTGCAATATACTACATGGCTGTGCAATATACTATGTGGCTGTGCTATATACTACGTGGCTGTGCAATATACTACGTGGCTGTGCTATATACTACGTGACTAGGCAATATACTACGTGACTGGGCAATATACTACGTGGCTGGGCAATATACTACGCGACTGGGCAATATACTACGTGGCTGGGCAATATACTACGTGGCTGTGCAATATACTATGTGGCTGTGCAATATACTACGTGGCTGTGCTATATACTACGTGGCTGTGCAATATACTACGTGGCTGTGCTATATACTACGTGGCTGTGCAATATACTATGTGGCTGTGCTATATACTATGTGGCTGTGCAATATACTACGTGGCTGTGCTATATACTACATGGCTGTGTTATATACTATGTGGGCTGTGCTATATACTACGTGGCCTGTGTTATATACTGCGTGGGCTGTGCTATATAGTACATGGCTGTGCAATATACTACGTGGCTGTGCAATATACTATGTGGCTGCGCTATATACTATGTGGCTGTGCAATATGCTACGTGGCTGTGCTATATGCTACGTGGGCTGTGTTATATGCTACGTGGGTTGTGTTATATGCTACAGAGGCTGTGAGACTCTTTCACCCGAGGCCTTCAAAAACCTGGAGCCGACCCTGGCTTCACTGATTGGTCACGCCTGGCCGGCCGCGAACACTAAGCGACAGACGCAGTCCGGCCGCAAATTGGCGCGGGATTTGAACCACGCTTCGCTAATTGGTCACGCCTGGCCGGCCGACTCCTGTGTATTCATTGCATTATTCTGAAACTTCATAAATAAACTACATACATATTCTAGAACACCCAATGCTTTAGAATTGGGCCACCATCTAGTAAATAAATAAATGAATAAAGCCTTGCAAATTAGTTGATGCTTGATGATTAGTTGATAAATCAGGGGTGGAGAATCTTTTTTTCTGCCAAGGGCCATTTGGATATTTATACCATCCTTCGGGGCCGTACAAACTTCGCCCACAAAGTAAATCCTGACTCTGGCACTGGTTTCAGGACGTGATCTTTCATTGCATGCCCTTCAGTGTTCAGTAGTGAACACTGTGTGTGTGTGCTAACAAAGCAAGAAGAAATTAATGAGCTTGTGGCAATCAAAATACAGCTCCTTGCCCAAGAATGCGGTCCCTGAGAATCTGCTCGGGGGCCTGATAAAAGGTCGAGGGCAATAAATGGCCCTGGGGCCTGAGGTTCCCCACCCCTGCACTAAGTGCTTCCCACTGTTTCCTTACGCCCCAGCTGTGGAGAACACCATGTTCACTAGCAGTATACATGTGTATATGAACATAGAGGATTAGGTGCATTCATGATATAGGATTTCCCGCGCTGTCATGTCCCCCTCCCCCACAGGTAATGCATCTACTTACATCACAGACTGTGACAGATCTGACAGTGAATATACTGTGCATTAGTCACAAAGGTGTCAGGACCTCACCAGTGTCAGAGGATCAGGTGGGTGGAGAACGTGGGAACCTTATTACTTAGGAATCTGGTGAACGTCACCTGGAGATTATACGGTTACGCGCACACAGGGTAATTTGAGGTTTTTGAGCAGAAATTGAACATAAACTCTCCAAATTGTCATAAAAAATAAAAAAACGCATAATAAAAACACGTCACCACTTGTACATTTATCACCCACTCCTGGTTTTGGCTTCCAAATACTGATGTAAAATACCGACCAAATACTGACCGTGTGCACGTGGCCTTAGATATTGTCATGTTGCTTCTTTTTCCAAGTGGGAAAAAAAAGCTGCGTGGAAGAAAGCAGCATTATTTGGTCTATGGACACTTAGTTTCCAGTGAAATAAGTAGGAGTTTTTCAAACAATATTTGAAGCAATTTTAATGCAGATTTTGGAGCAGAATCTGTTTCAAACTCTTTGCAAACAAACCCTGAGATCTGAAAACCTTGTCAAACACAACACGGGTTACTGAAGTTGATTTCTCTTGATCACCATTTCTTGTTAGGAAGTTAAAAAAAAGTTAAAAGTTGACCAGAGATTTCTAATTTTTCCAACAAAGTTTTTCAGGGCCACCTCTCATTTGAAGTGACTTTGGGGGGCCTCAATGACAGTAAATATCCAAAATTGACACTGTTCTAAAAACTACACCCCTCAAGGTGCTCCAAACCAACTTCAAGAAGTTTATTAACTTCAGGTGCTTCGCAGGAATTTTTGCAACATGGAAGGAAAAAATGAGCTTTTAACTTTTTTTTTCTCTCAAAAATTTTACTTTAGACCCAAATGTTTTTATTTTCACAAGGGTAACAGGAAAAAAAATGGACCCCAAAGCTTGTTTTGCTATTTCTCCTGAGTATGCTGATACCCCATATGTGAGAGAAAACTACTATTTGGGAGCACGGCAGGCCTTGGAAGGGAAGAAGCACCGTTTGATTTTTTTAACGCAAAATTGGCCGAAATTGAGAGCGGATGCCATGTTGCATTTGGAGAGCCCCTGATGTGCCTAAACAGTGGGAACCCCCCCACAAGTGACCCCAGACGAGCGGTGGACTCCGTGTCTCAGTGGACTTCTCCTATATCCAGGCGGTTCCCCTCCAGCTCCTGTCCTTATGCTGGCCGCCCTCTCTGGCATTACCTTCTACTACATACATTTCCCACACAAGTTCTATTTATAGTCTCTGTGTATACATGGAATCACTACCTTTTTTCCTAGCAGTCGTTTGACTGCATCAGGCACGACCCGTATCCCAACTTCTGGGACCTGTAGTCCCACAAGTAATTGTGTAGTTCTAATGGGAGGCTGGCAGGGCTAGTTATGAGAGATGGGAGGGTCAAACTAGCCACACACCCCCACACTCCCACCCAGGGGAGTGGTTACAGGTAGATAATGTGACCAGGGTGTGGGTCACATGGTTCCTGTGTGGTTCCTGTGTATGGATCCGTTTGTTCCATGTGCAAGGTCCTGGACGGTCGGTGTTGGAGTCTCCTGGCATTGGAGAAGTCCTGCAAGCACCCGAGACCATGGACTTTAATGGATGGTCAGTGTTGGATTCTCCTGGCGTTGGAGTGAAGTCCTGGAAGCACTGTAGAGTGAGTCCTGCAATAGCCTGTGTGTTGGATTGTCCTGAAGTGGGCTGGAGTCCTGGAAGCACTGCTGAGGCTATGGACTGAATGCTCGAGGGTGTTGGATTGTCCTGGGATGGGCTGGAGTTCTGCAAGCACCTGGTAAGAGTGTGAGTCCTGGAATGGTCAGAGTGTTGGATTGTCCATGGATGGACTGGAGTCCTGTAAGCACTTGGAAAGATCATGGACTGATGGCCAGTGTGTTGGAAGTGCCTGTGATTGGACTTCCTGGAAGCGCATGGAAAGGCTGCATCTACAGAGCCTGGGACGGTTTTTGTGTTGGGGAAGCTACAGTCCCTACTGTGGGTCTGGACTATCCGAGGTGCCCTGGTCACAAGGACGGTGATCCCAGTGAGGCAGTTTCCCTGTAAACCAGCACTGGCAGGAGTCAGTGTGTAGAGCTGAAGCTCCCGAGGTAATCCCTGGTATGGGATAAAACCTGTAATACACGGCAGAGACGTATCTGCCATTGGAACAGACTGTCGGGGTTTAATATGTTCCGTTGATGCATGTAATGAACTGTAATGGAGAGAAAAGACGTGACTACTGAATGTTTTGTAAAGCCACACGTGTTAAAGTAACAGACTTTGTGTAACCTGGCTTATGGTGCGGTTTATGACACTATAATAAACCGGAACGGACTTAATTTGTGTGAGAAATCGTGCCTGTATGCGTTATTCCCGTGCAAAGCGAGTGTCCCCCAAGACCCGAAGTAAGGGAAACGCTACAGGGCCCTAACTATCTCTGCTACCAAAGGTACCTTTAATGGTGAGAAGGTTTGGGCCTCGTGCCTTATTGTTCTCCTGTTGTCGCCTAAGCTGTCCCCTCCCCAGGAGACTTGGGACAAAAATGTTATTGTATAAACACGTAAGACAATCAGGGATAACAAAAAGTAACTAACATAGAAAACACTCACCAAAGGTAGAGCGGTATATAGGGAAGGGTAGGAATGTACAAACCAAATTGGGATTGGACAACGAGGAAAGCATACACCCAAAAACAGCATACAACAATCTTCAACAACAAAAGCGATCTCCAAAATAGCAGCTCCAGTGAGCCAGGAATTAAATATTCACTGGTGAGGAAGAGAAGGTCTGCCAAGATTTTATAGAGAGAGGAAATGACCAGTTCAGGAGCAGCGTGAGATAGAGTTGCATATGTTTACAACCAGCATAGAAAGGGTCGTTAACCTCTTCAGCACCAAAGGAAACAAAATCCATTTGATTTGAGGCACAAAACACACAGGCTAAATGGAAGACCTGCGATTCACACTGGGTAATGATTTTGCAACCCCAGATCTCCCAGGAGGACGTGACACATTAATGACGCTATGTGGTTGAAAACTACTTTTGAGGCACAGTGCAAAGCTCAGAAGGTAAGAAGTACCATAGTACCATATTGGAGTTCAGATTTTGCTGGAATGGTTTGAGGGTGCCATGTCACATTGGCAGAGCCCCTGAGGTGCCAGAGCAGCAGAGATCCCCCATATATGACCAAATTTTTATAAATTACAACCTCCGTGAATTCATCTAGAGGTGCAGTAATCATATTGACACCACATATGCCTCACAGAATTTTATACTATTGGGCGGTGAAGAAAGAATAATTACATTTTTACCACCAAAATGTTGTTTTAGCCCCAAGTTTTCCTTTTCTCTAAGGGCTAATGGAAAAAAATGGACCTCGGTTTGTTGTAAAAAAAAATTTCTCCTGAGTGCGCCACTACTCTACATGTAATCGAGAGCTTCTTTTCAGACAAATTGCAGAGCTCAGAAGGGCGGAAGCACCATAGTATAGTGTAGGTTTTATGTTATGATTTGCGGATGCCATGACCCACTGGTGGAGCTTCTGAGGTACCCGAACCCACCATAAGTTACCCCAATTTACAAATTGCACTTCTTGATGAATTCATCTAGGGGTGCAGTTATCATATTGACATCACGGGTGGGTCATAGAATTTTATACCATTAGACAGTGAAGAAAAAATACTTACATTTTTACCCCCAAAATTTAGTTTTAGCCCCAGATTTTACATTTTCACAAGAGGAAATGGGTAAATATGGCACCAAAATTTGTCCCACAATTTCTGCCGAATGCAGAAATACCCCATATGTGGCTGTATGGTATTGTTTAGCCACATAGTGAGACTCGGGAGGGATGGAGTGCTATTTGCCTCCAGAAGCATAGATTATGTGCTAGAAAAGCAGAATTGCCCTCAAGCGATGCCATTTTGGAAATTATACCCCTTTGAGAATTTATATACAGGTGTAGTGGTGATTTTGACTCCATTGTGTTTTCCAGAAACAACTGCCATTGTAGTGACCAGTACATTGTAGTGCCCAGTGTGTTATGACTAGCTCATGCTTCAGGAGACACGCACCCGTAAATTAGGTGGACTCTCATCAGTGCAGAAATGTTAAACACGTGGATGCTAAATGTGGTTTAGGCACACGGGCTCAGGAGGGAGGCGCACAAAACTGAGGTCGACTGCACTTTTATGTACACCTAAAAAACTGACACCGCCGGATCACAGGTCCTATGGCATCCACAGTGTTTCCATCTTCCTCATTATAGGGATTCTTCTGCCAGAGGTTCTGTCTGAATCACGTATTTCAGAGATTTACAAGGAAAAACCCCGATGTAAGTGCTCAGAGCAGAGAGCAGGATAAATGTGCGCAGAGTAACATAGTAACATAGTAACATAGTTAGTAAGGCCGAAAAAAAGACATTTGTCCATCCAGTTCAGCCTATATTCCATCATAATAAATCCCCAGATCTACGTCCTTCTACAGAACCTAATAATTGTATGATACAATATTGTTCTGCTCCAGGAAGACATCCAGGCCTCTCTTGAACCCCTCGACTGAGTTCGCCATCACCACCTCCTCAGGCAAGCAATTCCAGATTCTCACTGCCCTAACAGTAAAGAATCCTCTTCTATGTTGGTGGAAAAACCTTCTCTCCTCCAGACGCAAGGAATGCCCCCTTGTGCCCGTCACCTTCCTTGGTATAAACAGATCCTCAGCGAGATATTTGTATTGTCCCCTTATATACTTATACATGGTTATTAGATCGCCCCTCAGTCGTCTTTTTTCTAGACTAAATAATCCTAATTTCGCTAATCTATCTGGGTATTGTAGTTCTCCCATCCCCTTTATTAATTTTGTTGCCCTCCTTTGTACTCTCTCTAGTTCCATTATATCCTTCCTGAGCACCGGTGCCCAAAACTGGACACAGTACTCCATGTGCGGTCTAACTAGGGATTTGTACAGAGGCAGTATAATGCTCTCATCATGTGTATCCAGACCTCTTTTAATGCACCCCATGATTTTGTTTGCCTTGGCAGCTGCTGCCTGGCACTGGCTGCTCCAGGTAAGTTTATCATTAACTAGGATCCCCAAGTCCTTCTCCCTGTCAGATTTACCCAGTGGTTTCCCATTCAGTGTGTAATGGTGACATTGATTCCCTCTTCCCATGTGTATAACCTTACATTTATCATTGTTAAACCTCATCTGCCACCTTTCAGCCCAAGTTTCCAACTTATCCAGATCCATCTGTAGCAGAATACTATCTTCTCTTGTATTAACTGCTTTACATAGTTTTGTATCATCTGCAAATATCGATATTTTACTATGTAAACCTTCTACCAGATCATTAATGAATATGTTGAAGAGAACAGGTCCCAATACTGACCCCTGCGGTACCCCACTGGTCACAGCGACCCAGTTAGAGACTATACCATTTATAACCACCCTCTGCTTTCTATCACTAAGCCAGTTACTAACCCATTTACACACATTTTCCCCCAGACCAAGCATTCTCATTTTGTGTACCAACCTCTTGTGCGGCACGGTATCAAACGCTTTGGAAAAATCGAGATATACCACGTCCAATGACTCACCGTGGTCCAGCCTATAGCTTACCTCTTCATAAAAACTGATTAGATTGGTTTGACAGGAGCGATTTCTCATAAACCCATGCTGATATGGAGTTAAACAGTTATTCTCATTGAGATAATCCAGAATAACATCCCTCAGAAACCCTTCAAATATTTTACCAACAATAGAGGTTAGACTTACTGGCCTATAATTTCCAGGTTCACTTTTAGAGCCCTTTTTGAATATTGGCACCACATTTGCTATGCGCCAGTCCTGCGGAACAGACCCTGTCGCTATAGAGTCCCTAAAAATAAGAAATAATGGTTTATCTATTACATTACTTAGTTCTCTTAGTACTCGTGGGTGTATGCCATCCGGACCCGGAGATTTATCTATTTTAATCTTATTTAGCCGGTTTCGCACCTCTTCTTGGGTTAGATTGGTGACTCTTAATATAGGGTTTTCATTGTTTCTTGGGATTTCACCTAGCATTTCATTTTCCACCATGAATACCGTGGAGAAGAAGGTGTTTAATATGTTAGCTTTTTCCTCGTCATCTACAACCATTCTTTCCTCACTATTTTTTAAGGGGCCTACATTTTCAGTTTTTATTCTTTTACTATTGATATAGTTGAAGAACAGTTTGGGATTAGTTTTACTCTCCTTAGCAATGTGCTTCTCTGTTTCCTTTTTGGCAGCTTTAATTAGTTTTTTAGATAAAGTATTTTTCTCCCTATAGTTTTTTAGAGCTTCAATGGTGCCATCCTGCTTTAGTATTGCAAATGCTTTCTTTTTACTGTTAATTGCCTGTCTCACTTCTTTGTTTAGCCACATTGGGTTTTTCCTATTTCTAGTCCTTTTATTCCCACAAGGTATAAACCGCTTACACTGCCTATTTAGGATGTTCTTAAACATTTCCCATTTATTATCTGTATTCTTATTTCTGAGGATATTGTCCCAGTCTACCAGATTAAGGGCATCTCTAAGCTGGTCAAACTTTGCCTTCCTAAAGTTCAGTGTTTTTGTGACTCCCTGACAAGTCCCCCTAGTGTAAGACAGGTGAAACTGTACAATATTGTGGTCGCTATTTCCTAGATGCTCGACCACCTGCAGATTTGTTATTCTGTCAGGTCTATTAGATAGTATTAGGTCTAAAAGTGCTGCTACTCTGGTTGGATTCTGCACCAATTGTGAAAGATAATTTTTCTTGGTTATTAGCAGAAACCTGTTGCCTTTATGGGTTTCACAGGTTTCTGTTTCCCAGTTAATATCCGGGTAGTTAAAGTCCCCCATAACCAGGACCTCATTATGGGTTGCAGCTTCATCTATCTGCTTTAGAAGTAGACTTTCCATGGTTTCTGTTATATTTGGGGGTTTGTAACAGACCCCAATGAGAATTTTGTTACCATTTTTCCCTCCATGAATTTCGACCCATATGGACTCGACATCCTCATTTCCTTCGCTAATATCCTCCCTTAAAGTGGACTTTAGACAAGACTTTACATAGAGACAAACCCCTCCTCCTCTCCGATTTTTACGATCCTTTCTAAACAGACTGTAACCCTGTAAGTTAACTGCCCAGTCATAGCTTTCATCTAACCATGTCTCGGTTATTCCCACTATGTCAAAGTTACCTGTAGATATTTCTGCTTCTAGTTCTTCCATCTTGTTTGTCAGGCTTCTGGCGTTTGCGAGCATGCAGTTTAGAGGATTTTGTTTTGTTCCAATCTCCTCGCTGTGGATTGTTTTAGAAATGTTCTTACCTCCCTTCTGAGTATGTTTTCCTGGATCTTCTTTGTTCAAGTCTAATGTTTTTCTTCCCGTCTTACTGCGATCTTTGGGAGGCAGAATGAGCAAATCAACAGCAGGTGAACAATTGGTTTTATTTATTTTTTACGCCGTTCCTCGTGCAGTATAAGTGATTTGGCGACTTTCTTCTTCGAGTTGGTGTGATTACAACGATACCAGATTTATATCGGGTTTTCATGTTTGGCTGCTGTCATACACTAAAAGATGCTTTTTAAAAAAGTATATATATATTTTTTGCATCACCATTTTTTGATAGCTATAATTTTTCCATATTTCAGCCCACAGAGTCATGTGAGGGCGTTTTTTTTTTTTTTGAAGGGGGGGGGGGGACGAATTGACGTTTTTATTTGTACCATTTTTGGGCACATTACTTTTTTGATTGCTTTCTATTCAGATTTTGTTGTGAGGCAGAATAAACAAAAAACAGCAATTCAGGAATTGTTTTCTTGTTGTTTTTTAATGCCTTTTGATGTATGGTACAATTGATAAGGCAGCTTTATTCTTCTGGCCTGTATGATTACAGGGATACCACATTTACTGTATTTTTCGAATTATAAGACACTTTTTTCCTCCAAAAATGTTGAGGAAAATGGGGGTGCATCTTATAGTCTGGATGAACCTGCTCTGGCTGTGGATGGGGAGGTGGGGCAGTTACAACAGGGGAACAGGGGTCATAGGAGGCAGGCATAGGCTGCTGCGGCTTACTCCTGTGCCCGCTGCTAAAGAGAAATTAATATTCACTGCACTCCATGCCCATGGGAGGGGAAACCAGTGAATATTGATTTATCTTTAATAGCGGACATGCAGTGAACCGCAGCTGCCAGCTTCCTGCAGCTGCCGGGCTTTCATGTGTGCCCGCTACTTAAGGGACTGAATATTCACTGCTTTCCACTCCCAGGCTTGGAGAGAAGTGAATATTCACTTATCTTTAATAGCTTTTACAGGAGCAGCAGCTGCGATCGGCTGCGGCTAATACTGTGCCTGCTATTGAAGATCAATGAGAAAAGCTCTTGGAGGGGGAATGTGGAGGGGACACATACTTTGTCCACGGGAGTTATGGCTGTGGTTGAATAGGCCCCCTGATGCCAGCAGAAGCTTCAACTGGATGTGCATCCTTGGACGCACATCAAGTTGAAGTATATTGCAGCGCACAGACCTGTCAGGTCCATGAGCGGCAACATGCTCTGCTGACATCATGCGCTCCCGTAGCTTGTATGCCTAAGTAAGCAGCTGGCTTTAGAAGAGGACGCCATGTAGGAAAGCAGAGGGAAATTGAATATATTGCTTTATTTATTTCTAAAGAACAGCGGCAGAACGGGGAGCATATATCAGGATGTGGATATATATACCAGGGTGGGGAAAATTGTTGCGTCCAATGGTGGCTCAAGTGGATTTGTAGGACCACAATGCCACAGGACAGGGCCTGCCTAGGAAGGGGCATAGCTATGTGGCTATCAGGTGTTGATATGAGCTCCTGATGATGGAGACAGACTGGGCTGCAGGTAGCTGCCAGGTACAATTCCTAGGCAGAACCCGGGACTGCAGCTGCTTACCCCAGGGGTCAGGTTCTCTGACACTGATTAGGGTTATGTTCAGGCAGTCTAGAATACTGGACCAGGGACTGGCCACACACAGACTGGAGAACAATGTTCAGGCATTGGTGCCACTGGGACCAGTGGACTTTGGATTCAGGACTGACCTATCCAGGACCAGGGGACAACGTTCAGGCACTAGCCACCCTGGGACCAGAGATTCGGGTTCAAGACGCTGGCCGCATCGGGACCTGGGCACCTCACAACTGCACTGGTAGAATATCACACTACCTAATGACTTATCTCTTTGCTTGGCTACTCCCTAAGGGAGAGCGAGTCATATATACCGGATGACTTCCAGCAATTTCCTGGGAGACATCTTGCAGGTGAATGAATTATACTGAATGCCTCTTAGCTACAAGCTGAGGGTATTTACTATATGCGTGCTGCACCTTTAAGAGCAGTGGAGCGCATGCTAGGCGCGGCGTACATAGAACAGGAAGCAGAAAGCATGCCGAGGACCTATGCGGCAGAGATGGAGCGGGGTTGTAAGCCGGCATCTCTATATGGAGGGAGGACCATTGCACTACTGATATGGATATCAAGATGGGGTCCAATATGAGGGAAATGTCTACCAGGATAAGGCTCAGCCAGTATGGGGACATATATGCCAGGATTGAACACATATACCAGGATGGGGGGGCTGCTCCAAATCTTGCACTGGGGCCCCTCAGTCTCTAGTTACGCCACTGACTTTGTCCCTACAGTGTATTTGTATATGACTGACGACATCTTCTCTGTCATACAGATTTAGGGTTTCCCCCATTGCTCTCCCTTCCCCTCCCTTTCCTTATGTAATATGTTTAGTACTTGCATCAGAGGACATGAGCATGATGGATATTCGGTCCATTAGTCACTGTGGTGTCAGGGATAAGGTAGGTGGAGAATGTAAAGGGATTGATTGGGAAATATTATTATTTAGGATCAGGTGACTGTCACCTGGAGATTAATGGGAATTTATTTCTGCCTCTCCGGATTATGACATCACACTTATAATTACATCTATATTTATTGGACATTAAATAATAAAATTTCATAAAGGAAATGTGAAAAAAATTAATGGTAAAATGAATGACAGTGCGCTGCCCATGGGTAAGTGCCTTTGTATGAAGTGTGCTCCACTAATATAGTGTGTCTGGTTCATACATGGACATATGGATGGATGGATGGATTGACATATGGGCTGAGAGAGAGATGGATTGACGGATGACATGAGGAATGGATGGGTGGAGGAATGGATAGACTGGTTAGTAGAAGGATTGCTTTGCCATTAGCCATTATCACCGATTGAAAGTCTCCTGATCCTGATGAAGGATGGCCATCCTGTAAGTCCTGATTGTAACGTAGAGAACCCGATAGTCCAATCACTGAGATCTTCTCATTTACACCGTATTTTATTAATATGTTGAGTAACCCTAGTGATGGAGAGATATTTCCATCATTAATGATCCATGGTCATCTTAACTTTTTGTGGTGAAATATGTGTATATATATATATATAATATATATGTGTGTGTGTGTGCAGTGGACTACGTATAGATATATTGTGTTACTGGCAATAATGTAACATCTGTCTTGAAAAGCTGCATGTCGCACCCAAGTGTTAATATGTATTTTCCTGGGACAAGTAGATTGTCTCCAATCTCACCAGGGAGTCCTATGGGAACTTAGAAGAAAGGTAACATTTGGCACCTCCTAGGTCTTGGAAGAGAGATGTTAATTACGGCCTGATGGTATCTCTGGGAGAGCTGTTACACAAAGGATCTTAAGAGAAAATAATATATTCATTGGGAGGCGCGGCTGTGGTCCAATCAAAAACCAAGCAAATATGATATTAACCTGAGGGGGCGGTCTAGAAACCTGACCTCCAGACCATAGTTATAAATTAAGGCTGTATACAGAGAATTGTGTTCACATAATGGGGGCAGCCTGAGAAGCTGGTGTGATCCAATCTACATTCGTCCTACCCTCAGGGAGCAGAAAGCAACTACCAGTTAGATAATTTCTGTAAGTTTTTCTCCTGTTATTTTATACTGTTTTGCATAAGTTGTATGTCTTTTTATTATCATATTTTTATATCTTTTCTTACTGTAAGCGCTGAACCTTTTTCGTATTAAAGTATAAAACTTTAACAAGTTGAACCTTGAATGTTCTAAAAGAATCCATAGCCTAAGGTGTGTGAGCATTATGAGTGATAGACAATATTATTATTAATATTTTCGGGACTCATCGTCCGTGTATTTGGTGAGTGGTGGCAGCGTGTATGAGAAGGTGTGTGGCCTGAGTCGGTCGGTGTGTGATTTATGCTCTCATTACAGCATAGAACAGAGGTTGAATGCTGGACTAATTTAGGGGAGATAGATTAACACTTGCAGGCACAACCCCAAGTCACGTGTGAGAGCGGGCACGTGACGAATTAGTGACCCCACGGAGTTGGATTCCGTGACAATTGGTGGCAGCGGTGGGATAGAATTATGTGTATTAGAGCATTAGTGCATGGTTTAAGCAATTATTCCCTGTACTAAAGAATTGGTATCCTTGCGAGGAGTGCACCAGTTCTACAAGGTTCAACTCAGTGTTTACTTAGACATACTTGCAAACAGTTTCCCCTCCCTATTTTTCTTTTCTATCTTTTATTTGGCAAAGGCTGTTCATCGATATGGCAGCTCAGTACAAGAAGCAGAGCAAAGAGGCTCTGACCGGCCTCTGTGAGCAGAGAGGAATAGAGACAGCCGACAGATCCAGGGAGCGGTTGATATGTGCCTTGGTCGAGCAGGACATGGAGCAAAGTGCTGAAGCATCTGGCCAATGAGAGAGTCCACCTCACAGAGACCCAGCAATGCCAGCTCTTGCACCGGAGATACCTGCTGGAAATGCCAGTGCTGAGGAGCCTATGAACTGTACTTTACAAATGGACTTACAATGGCTGAGAACAATTGATCCCAATCTGCCCATGCAGTTCATTCTACAGCAGCGACAGGCTGAGAGAGAGGCTGCAGAACGCCGGGACTGGGCTGAGAGAGAGGCTGCAGAATCCCAGGACCGGGCTGAGAGAGAGGCTGCAGAACGCCGGGAGAACAGAGCTTTCCAGCGTCAGATGACTCAAACAGAGCGGGGTATCAGTCCTCAGATAACCCCCTCCCAGGACATAAATCCAAGGAGGCCACGTCTGGAAAACTTCCCTCTGAAGGAGAAGGATACGGACTTGGATACTTTCCTTTGGGGGTTTGAAAAAAACCTGCAGGCAGTACCATCTACCCCGTGAGCAGTGGGCGCAGTATCTAATCCCAGGGTTTAGAGGCAAAGCCCTGGAAGTTTTTGCTGACTTCCCACCAGAGCTAGATGGGAACTATGAGGCCATAAATGAGGCCCTGATTAGGAAATACAACCTAACACCAGAAGAAAGTTCCAGAACTTACAGCATGGATCAACTGACAGCTATGCGGATGTTGTGAGCACCTTGAGGACCACGTTCCACCAATGAATCAGGGGACTTTCTGTTAACAGTTTTGAGGACTTAACGGATCTTATGGTCAAGGATCAATTTCTGCACATGTGCCTCACGGATGTACGACAATTTGTGTGTGATCGGGAGCCACAAACTGCGGATCAGGCTGCAAGGATTGCGGACTGCTATGTGGCTAACAGGATGCCTGAGGTGCGGAAGCCATCGGGATTCAGCTGGGCAGAGGTAAGCCAAATGGGGACCCTTCTCCCTCTGCCGGCCGATCACCAGTGCTGTCCAAGCCCACCTTCTATGGGGCCCTGGGGAATAGACATTCTCTAGGCGATGTACGCCTGTGCTTCTCCTGCAACAAAGTGGGACATGTTAGCGCTGTCTGCCCTGATAGGGAGAAATGTCCAACTACCACCACAAAGCCTTCTGTGCCCCCACCGTCTGTCCTCTTTGTGGCTGGCTCTGATACGAGGGCTAATGAGAACTGTCAATCTGTCACTATTGGCAATAAAGTCACCACTGGTCTCGGACACTGCGGCAGAGGTGACCCTGGTGCATCCAGTCATGATAACCCCTGCCGATATCATACCAAAAATACTATGTCTATAACCGGGATTGGAGGGGTCAGCCCTGCCGTGCCCATGGCCCATGTGTACCTGGACTGGGGGGCAGGGAAAGGACTGAGAGAAGTGGGAATATCAGAGGCTATTCCCACCAATGTGTTGCTAGGCACGGACCTGGGGAGGATGGTGTCCCACTGTGTTCTTCCCTTGCAAGTAAATGATACAGAGATGGTGGAAGAAAGTGACCCACCTGAGATCCTGTGTGAGGAGGGAAAATGTCCCAATGCACAGGACTGTAAATATGTGGCAGCTGTGACCTGGAGTCAGGCTGCGTCTCAGACTAAGCCCCAGAGATTAGAGGTTGAGTCTCAGACAGAACTTCAAGAACAGGAAGCCCATACTGTGGTCCCAGAGCCTCCTCACATGGCAGACCCAACAAGGTCCCTGATAACAGACACAGAAGACTCAGCTTCAGACCAGGGCCTGGCAGTCACACTAGGCCAGGGCCTGCAGGCTGACAGTCAGAGCTTCCAGGAGGCCCTGCAGACAGATGTCAGTCTGGAAGAGCTCAGATGTCTTGCATACCAACCCCCTGCTGCTTCTGGCAAGGAGAGAGTATACTGGGACCAGGGCAGACTGTATACAGAGACTATCCCCACGGATACTCCTGAATCTTGGGACTCTGAAAGGCGGCTGATCGTCCCTTATCCATTTAAAGAACAATTATTGAGAATTGCCCATGAAATTCCTTTGGCCGGGCATGTGACGAATTAGTGACACCACGAAGTAGGGATCCGTGACACTTTTGATCATAGATCTAGAGGAAGAAAGCCAATATGTTGAGATATCTGCAGCAACATCCACTGTAGATGGAGCGCCCCCATGGAGCTGTGGGGTACTCGGTACCGGTCCTTCAATTCACAGGGGGATGTCACGGTGGCTGACCCGGTCCGTGGCCCTGGGACGTCCGTGTAAAAGGGAAAGGTCTTTAAAGGGATAAAGTTTGTGTTTGTGATGCCACCTGTGGTATTCGGTCAGGATGACCGACGCTGCTTTAAGGAGTCTGCTGGGGTGATGTTATAGCAGCTAGATGGTATACCTTCCCACAAGTGAAGTATATTCACAGGGCTTCCCGGTGTGTAGATGGTGGATGGTGAGAGGTGCAGAGAAGAACGAGGACACAGGATTGCAGTCTCTTTACCTTTACTGAAGACTTCAGCATCCACAGTCCAGGGCACCAGATCACAGGGCAGGCAGAGTCCGGCCGATTTGGAGGCAAATCCAGAGTCCCCTTGTCCAAGTGGAAATCAATAGCCTTCCTTTGCGCTGTAGTGGTGTGGTCCCTTACTGCCTATGGCTTCACATAAGGGTCTCACAGTTGTGATGTTTCGCTCTCTTTCCCCCATATAGGATAGGACAATACCCATATGACTGGTGGCTTGAGGCTGTTTATAGGGACTCTAGCACGCCCCGGCCACTGAGGGTGCCACCGTGCCTCCTGGGTGTAGGGGCGGACAGGTAACCTGCAATTAGCTGTCCTGCCGGTCTGGAGCAAAGCATAAAGGTCCTTACTCCCTCGGTGTTCCAGCTACCGGGCTTCTGCACCTCAGAAGGAGGCAGCCTGTGTAGGGCTGGTCCCCTTCTGGTATCATCTCCTTTGCTTTGCTTTCCTTGCACGCTCACTGCAATACAGTTCTGCCTTCTGAATGTCTCTTTCTGGGAACTGCAGCTCTGAGGGCATGCACAGCTCCTTTAACCTTCCATCCTCCTCAGACTCTGGTCTGGAACATTCCACCTTTCCCTACAGACTACCAGTTATATATATATATATGGGGAGTGATCTCATAAATAGGTGCATAAGCTCCCCCTGGTGGTCTGGAGTGTGAAATGTGTTGCATGTTTGTGATAACTGGATGCAGTTATCCTTCTTTGCCTCCAAACGTAGCATCACTCTCCTTGAGAGGAAAGCAATACCACTGTGACGACCAGGACCCTGGGGTGCCGCATAGACACGTCTGATCTAGAACATAAGGAAACTGTGAACGTCGATGACATCAAACAGCACTGAAAGAAGGTCTTGTCATCACCATAAATAACAATCTATTAGGCTATATTCACATTCATCCAAAATACAGGACAACATAGAGCAACGTGCCGCACTTTTTTGTATTGTAAAATCCTGGTCACCATGTGGAAAACTAAGTAGACTCATTAAAGTCAATACGGTCGGCCAGATGCCAATGGTGGCTACAACAAGTTAGATCCTATGCTACCATTATTCCTGTGTTTTTGTGCCTCATTCTGGGTCTACTATTGGAAATGTAATGGTGTCTCACTCTTCTAGTCAGATCCAGTTTAAACAACTGTATTGTGAAAAGTCATAAAACAGTAACACCTTTATTTTGTGCCATGTACATGATAGAGATGAACCATAGCTCCTTGTATTAAATGTAGAACAAAAGTCAAAACTTGTCATTCCAACTGAGCAGTCACCAATCGTTAATTATGGTCTTTGCACTTTTTCTTCACCTTATCTTCACCCCAAGCCAGATTGCTCTAGTGAATTATTCTGACTTGATAAAGATTTGAGAGACATGGCAGGTGACCTCTGAGTAGGAAGAATTGCGAAGAACATGAGATACATGGCAGGAGACCTCCCAGTAGGAAGAATTGAGAAGAACATGAGAGACATGGCAGGAGACCGCTGAGTAGGAAGAATTGAGAAGAACATGAGAGACATGGCAGGAGACCGCTGAGTAGGAAGAATTGCGAAGGACATGAGAGACATGGCAGGAGACCTCCCAGTAGGAAGAATTGCGAAGAACATGAGAGACATGGCAGGAGACCGCCGAGTAGGAAGAATTGAGAAGAACATGAGAGACATGGCAGGAGACCTCCCAGTAGGAAGAATTGCGAAGAACATAAGAGACATGGCAGGAGACCGCTGAGTAGGAAGAATTGAGAAGAACATGAGAGACATGGCAGGAGACCTCCCAGTAGGAAGAATTGCGAAGAACATAAGAGACATGGCAGGAGACCGCTGAGTAGGAAGAATTGAGAAGAACATGAGAGACATGGCAGGAGACCTCCGAGTAGGAAGAATTGCGAAGAACATGAGAGACATGGCAGGAGACCTCAGAGAAGGAAGATTTGAGAAGCACATGAGAGACATGACAGGAGAGCTCGAAGTAGGAAGATTGCGAAGAACATGATAGACATGTCAGGAGACCTCGAAGTAAGATTTGCGAAGAACATAAGAGACATGGCAGGAGACCTCAGAGTAGGAAGATTCACTTAGAACATATTATCTGCTTACACATCTCAGGATAAAGAACATGACAACAATTTGCTGTGGGAAGATAATTAGTAAATTATCCTGACTTGATAGAGACATGAGAGACATGGCAGGAGTTCTCAGAGTAGGATATTTGTGAAGAACATTAGAGACATGGCAGGAGACCTGGGAGTAGGAATATTTATGAAGAACATAAGAGACATGGCAGAGACTTCGGAGAAGGAAGATTCACTTAGCACATATTATCTGCTTACACATCTCAGGATATAGAACATGATAACAATTTGCCGTGAGAAGATAATTACGATTATATAAATGGAATTATGAAGGATAATACACTGCTCAAAAAAATAAAGGGAACACTTAAACAACAGAATATAACTCCAAGTAAATCAAACTTCTGTGACATCAAACTGTCCACTTAGGAAGCAACGCTGACTGACAATCAATTTCACATGCTGTTGTGCAAATGGAATAGACACAGATGAAAATTATTGGCAATTATCAAGGCACCCTCAATAAAGGAGTGGTTCTGCAGGTGGGGACCACAGACCACATCTCAGTACCAATGCTTTCTGGCTGATGTTTTGGTCACTTTTGAATGTTGGTTGTGCTTTCACACACGTGGTAGTATGAGACCGACTCTACGACCCACACAAGTTGCTCAGGTAGTACAGCTAATGCAGGATGGCACATTAATGCGAGCTGTGGCAAGAAGGTTTGCTGTGTCTGTCAGCGTAGTGTCCTGAGGCTGAAGGCACTACCAGGAGACAGGCCAATACACCAGGAGACGTGGAGGGGGCCATAGGAGGGCAACAACCCAGCAGCAGGACCGCTACCTCAGCCTTTGCGCAGGGATGAACGAAAGGAGCACTGCCAGAGCCCTGCAAAATGACCTCCGGCAGGTCACAAATGTGCATGTGTCTGCACAAATGGTTAGAAACCGGCTCCATAAGGATGTTCTGAGTGCCCGACGTCCACAGATGGGGGTTGTGCTCACAGCCCAACACCGTGCAGGATGCTTGGCATTTGCTACAGAACACCAGGATTGGCAAATTCGTCACTGGCACCCTGTGCTCTTCACAGATGAAAGCAGGTTCACACTGAGCACATGTGACAGACGTGACAGAGTCTGGAGACGCCGTGGAGAGCGATCTGCTGCCTGCAACATCCTTCAGCATGAGCGGTTTGGCAGTGGGTCAGTAATGGTGTGGGGTGGCTGTTATGTTTGCTAATGACAGGTGTTATGAAGGCAATCCAGAAACACAGTGTGCTTAGCGATCAGAGCGCACACAGTGATCTGACAAATACCCAAAAATACAAGAACGAGCTCTGAGACGTGGAAACTCTGTAGACTGCACACCTGATCCTATCCTAAACACAACTAAAAGCGGCTGTGGATTGCGCCTAACAACTACCTAGGCAACTCGGCACAGCCTAAGAAACTAGCTAGCCTGAAGATAGAAAAATAGGCCTGACTTGCCCCAGAGAAATTCCCCAAAGGAAAAGGCAGCCCCCCACATATAATGACTGTGAGTAAGATGAAAAGACAAAACGTAGGGATGAAATAGATTCAGCAAAGTGGGGCCCGATATTCTAGGACAGAGTGAGGACAGTAAAGCGAACTTTGCAGTCTACAAAAAACCCTAAAGCAAAACCACACAAAGGGGCAAAAAAAAACCACCGTGCCGAACTAACGGCACGGCGGTACACCCTTTGCGTCTCAGAGCTTCCAGCAAAACAAAAGACAAGCTGGACAGAAAAAAAGCAACAAAAAAAAGGCACTTAGCTATACAGAGCAGCAGGTCACAGGAACAATCAGGAGAAGCTCAGATCCAACACTGAAACATTGACAAGGAGCAAGGATAGCAGCATCAGGCGGAGTTAAGTAATGAAGCAGTCAACGAGCTCACCAGAACACCTGAGGGAGGAAGCTCAGAAGCTGCAGTACCACTTGTGACCACAGGAGTGAATTCAGCCACAGAATTCACAACAGTACCCCCCCCTTGAGGAGGGGTCACCGAACCCTCACCAGAGCCCCCAGGCCGACCAGGATGAGCCGCATGAAAGGCATGAACAAGATCGGAAGCATGAACATCAGAGGCAAAAACCCAGGAATTATCTTCCTGAGCATAACCCTTCCATTTAACCAGATACTGGAGTTTCCGTCTAGAAACACGAGAATCCAAAATCTTCTCCACAATATACTCCAATTCCCCCTCCACCAAAACCGGGGCAGGAGGCTCAACAGATGGAACCATAGGTGCCACGTATCTCCGCAACAACGACCTATGGAATACATTATGTATGGAAAAGGAGTCTGGGAGGGTCAAACGAAAAGACACAGGATTGAGAACCTCAGAAATCCTATACGGACCAATAAAACGAGGTTTAAATTTAGGAGAGGAAACCTTCATAGGAATATGACGAGAAGATAACCAAACCAGATCCCCAACACGAAGTCGGGGACCCACACGGCGTCTGCGATTAGTGAAAAGTTGAGCTTTCTCCTGGGACAAGATCAAATTGTCCACTACCTGAGTCCAGATCTGCTGCAACCTATCCACCACAGAATCCACACCAGGACAGTCCGAAGACTCAACCTGTCCTGAAGAGAAACGAGGATGGAACCCAGAATTGCAAAAAAATGGAGAAACCAAGGTAGCCGAGCTGGCCCGATTATTAAGGGCGAACTCAGCCAACGGCAAAAAGGACACCCAATCATCCTGGTCTGCAGAAACAAAACATCTCAGATATGTTTCCAAGGTCTGATTGGTTCGTTCGGTCTGGCCATTAGTCTGAGGATGGAAAGCCGAGGAAAAGGATAGGTCAATGCCCATCCTACCACAAAAGGCTCGCCAAAACCTTGAAACAAACTGGGAACCTCTGTCAGAAACAATATTCTCAGGAATGCCATGCAACCGAACCACATGCTGAAAGAACAAAGGTACCAAATCAGAGGAGGAAGGCAATTTAGCCAAGGGCACCAGATGGATCATTTTAGAAAAGCGATCACAGACCACCCAAATGACTGACATCTTTTGAGAAACGGGAAGGTCAGAAATGAAATCCATCGAAATATGTGTCCAAGGACTCTTTGGGACCGGCAAGGGCAAAAGCAACCCACTGACACGAGAACAGCAGGGCTTAGCCCTAGCACAAATCCCACAGGACTGCACAAAAGTACGTACATCCCGTGACAGAGATGGCCACCAGAAGGATCTAGCCACTAACTCTCTGGTACCAAAGATTCCAGGATGACCAGCCAACACCGAACAATGAAGTTCAGAGATAAGTTTATTAGTCCACCTATCAGGGACGAACAGTTTCTCTGCTGGACAACGATCAGGTTTATTCGCCTGAAATTTTTGCAGCACCCGCCGCAAATCAGGGGAGATGGCAGACACAATGACTCCTTCCTTGAGGATACCCGCTGGCTCAGATAAACCCGGAGAGTCGGGCACAAAACTCCTAGACAGAGCATCCGCCTTCACAATTTTAGAGCCCGGAAGGTACGAAATCACAAAGTCGAAGCGGGCAAAAAATAACGACCAACGGGCCTGTCTAGGATTCAAGCGCTTGGCAGACTCGAGATAAGTCAAGTTCTTATGATCAGTCAATACCACCACGCGATGCTTAGCTCCTTCAAGCCAATGACGCCACTCCTCGAATGCCCACTTCATGGCCAGCAACTCTCGATTGCCCACATCATAATTACGCTCAGCGGGCGAAAACTTCCTGGAAAAGAAAGCACATGGTTTCATCACTGAGCAATCAGAACCTCTCTGTGACAAAACCGCCCCTGCTCCAATCTCAGAAGCATCAACCTCGACCTGGAACGGAAGAGAAACATCTGGCTGACACAACACAGGGGCAGAACAAAAACGACGCTTCAACTCCTGAAAAGCTTCCACAGCAGCAGAAGACCAATTAACCAAATCAGCACCCTTCTTGGTCAAATCGGTCAATGGTTTGGCAATGCTAGAAAAATTACAGATGAAGCGACGATAAAAATTAGCAAAGCCCAGGAACTTTTGCAGACTTTTCAGAGATGTCGGCTGAATCCAATCCTGGATGGCTTGGACCTTAACTGGATCCATCTCGATAGTAGAAGGGGTACCCTAAAAATGAAACTTTCTGCACACCGAAGAGACACTTTGATCCCTTCACAAACAAAGAGTTAGCACGCAGGACCTGAAAAAAGATTCTGACCTGCTTCACATGAGACTCCCAATCATCTGAGAAGATCAAAATGTCATCCAAGTAAACAATCAGGAATTTATCCAGATACTCACGGAAGATGTCATGCATAAAAGACTGAAACACAGATGGAGCATTGGCAAGTCCGAACGGCATCACTAGATACTCAAAATGACCCTCGGGCGTATTGAATGCAGTTTTCCATTCATCTCCTTGCCTGATTCTCACCAGATTATACGCACCACGAAGATCTATCTTAGTGAACCAACTAGCCCCCTTAATCCGAGCAAACTCAGATAACAATGGCAAGGGATACTGAAATTTAACAGTGATCTTATTAAGAAGGCGGTAATCAATACACGGTCTCAGCGAACCATCCTTCTTGGCTACAAAGAAGAACCCTGCTCCCAGTGGTGATGACGATGGGCGAATATGTCCCTTCTCCAGGGATTCCTTCACATAACTGCGCATAGCGGCGTGTTCGGGCACGGATAAATTAAATAATCGACCTTTAGGTAATTTACTACCAGGAATCAAATTGATAGCACAATCACAATCCCTATGCGGAGGTAGAGCATCGGACTTGGGCTCTTCAAATACATCCTGATAATCAGACAAGAACTCTGGGACCTCAGAAGGGGTGGATGACGAAATCGACAAAAATGGAACATCACCATGTACCCCCTGACAACCCCAGCTGGATACCGACATGGAATTCCAATCCAATACTGGATTATGGGTTTGTAGCCATGGCAACCCCAACACGACCACATTATGCAGATTATGCAACACCAGAAAGCGAATAACTTCCTGATGTGCAGGAGCCATGCACATGGTCAGCTGGGCCCAGTATTGAGGTTTATTCTTGGCCAAAGGTGTAGCATCAATTCCTCTCAATGGAATAGGACACCGCAAAGGCTCCAAGAAAAACCCACAACGTTTAGCATAATCCAAATCCATCAGATTCAGGGCAGCGCCCGAATCCACAAACGCCATGACAGAAAACGACGACAAAGAGCATATCAAGGTAATGGAGAGAAGGAATTTGGACTGTACAGTACCAATGACGGCAGACCTAGCGGACCGCTTAGTGCGCTTAGGACAATCAGAAATAGCATGAGTGGAATCACCACAGTAGAAACACAGACCATTCAGACGTCTGTATTCCTGCCGTTCAACTCTAGTCATAGTCCTATCGCACTGCATAGGCTCAGGTTTAACCTCAGGCAGTACCGCCAAATGGTGCACAGATTTACGCTCGCGCAAGCGTCGACCAATCTGAATGGCCAAAGACAAAGACTCATTCAAACCAGCAGGCATAGGAAATCCCACCATGACATCCTTAAGAGCCTCAGAGAGACCCTTTCTGAACAAAGCTGCCAGCGCAGATTCATTCCACTGAGTGAGTACTGACCATTTCCTAAATTTCTGACAATATACTTCTATATCATCCTGACCCTGGCACAAAGCCAGCAAATTTTTCTCAGCCTGATCCACTGAATTAGGCTCATCGTACAGCAATCCGAGCGCCAGGAAAAACGCATCGACACTACTCAATGCAGGGTCTCCTGGCGCAAGAGAAAATGCCCAGTCTTGAGGGTCGCCGCGCAAAAAAGAAATAATAATCAAAACCTGTTGAATAGGATTACCAGAAGAATGAGGTTTCAAGGCCAGAAATAGCTTACAATTATTTTTGAAACTTAGAAACTTAGTTCTATCTCCAAAAAACAAATCAGGAATAGGAATTCTTGGTTCTAACATAGATTTCTGATCAATAGTATCTTGAATTTTTTGTACATTTATAACGAGATTATCCATTGAAGAACACAGACCCTGAAAATCCATGTCCACACCTGTGTCCAGAATCACCCAAATGTCTAGGGGAAAAAAAAAAAGTGAACACAGAGCAGAAAAAAAAAAAAAATGATGTCAGAACTTTTTCTTTCCCTCTATTGAGAATCATTAGTTAGGCTCCTTGTACTGTTATGTTTGCTAATGACAGGTGTTATGAAGGCAATCCAGAAACACAGTGTGCTTAGCGATCAGAGCGCACACAGTGATCTGACAAATACCCAAAAATACAAGAACGAGCTTTGAGACGTGGAAACTGCACACCTGATCCTATCCTAAACACAACTAAAAGCGGCTGTGGATTGCGCCTAACAACTACCTAGGCAACTCGGCACAGCCTAAGAAACTAGCTAGCCTGAAGATAGAAAAATAGGCCTGACTTGCCCCAGAGAAATTCCCCAAAGGAAAAGGCAGCCCCCCACATATAATGACTGTGAGTAAGATTAAAAGACAAAACGTAGGGATGAAATAGATTCAGCAAAGTGGGGCCCGATATTCTAGGACAGAGCGAGGACAGTAAAGCGAACTTTGCAGTCTACAAAAAACCCTAAAGCAAAACCACGCAAAGGGGGCAAAAAAACCCCACCGTGCCGAATTAACGGCACGGCGGTACACCCTTTGCGTCTCAGAGCTTCCAGCAAAACAAAAGACAAGCTGGACAGAAAAAAAGCAACAAAAAAGAAAAAGGCACTTAGCTATACAGAGCAGCAGGTCACAGGAACAATCAGGAGAAGCTCAGATCCAACACTGAAACATTGACAAGGAGCAAGGATAGCAGCATCAGGCGGAGTTAAGTAATGAAGCAGTTAACGAGCTCACCAGAACACCTGAGGGAGGAAGCTCAGAAGCTGCAGTACCACTTGTGACCACAGGAGTGAATTTAGCCACAGAATTCACAACAGGTGGCATTTCTTTGGAGGACCGCACAGCCCTCCATGTGCTCGCCAGAGGTAGCCTGACTGCCATTAGGTACTGAGATGAGATCCTCAGACCCCTTGTGAGACCATATGCTGGTGCGGTTGGCCCTGGGTTCCTCCTAATGCAGAACAATGCCAGACCTCATGTGGCTGGAGTGTGTCAGCAGTTCCTGCAAGATGAAAGCATTGAAGCTATGGACTGGCCCGCCCGTTCCCCAGACCTGAATCCAATTGAACACATCTGGGACATCTTGTCTCGCATCATCCACCAACGTCACGTTGCACCACAGACTGTCCAGGAGTTGGCGGATGCTTTAGTCCAGGTCTGGGAGGAAATCCCTCAGGAGACCATCCGCCGCCTTATCAGTAGCATGCCCAAGCATTGTAGGGAGGTCATACAGGCACGTGGAGGCCACAGACACTACTGAGCATCATTTCCTTGTCTTGAGGCATTTCCACTGAAGTTGGATCAGCCTGTAACTTCATTTTCCACTTTGATTTTGAGCATCATTCCAACTCCAAACCTCCGTGGGATATTAGTTGTGATTTACGTTGATGATCATTTCTACGTTTCATTGTTCTCAACACATTCCACTATGTAATGAATAAAGATTTACAACTGCAATACTTCATTCAGTGATATCTAGGATGTGGGATTTTAGTGTTCCCTTAATTTTTTTTGAGCAGTGTGTGTATGTTTGTTTATTTTTAAGTTTTGCTGGCAATGAATCATGATGAACAATATTCGTTAGAGATCAGAAATCTTGATTGCTGCCGGCTGCTTGTTTGCACAGGATTGGGTACAACCTACAACCTGTGGTGCCTGCAGTGTGCGGGTGATACCTATGCAAGTGCCACCACACCCATATCTCTTTCTGGCTCAGATACTCGCCCTGCGGCATAATGTAAATAAGGGATTAAAAAAGAAGCAAATGCACCCGAAGTGTATAATGTCCGGAGCTATATATAGTGAGGGAAGCACTGCTATTGGAAAAGGGGAATATCAATGCATCTAGAGGCACAGTACAGTACACAACTGCATTCACAATTCTGCAAGCTTCATAGTAGAAATTTCCCAGCATCCCCTGCCGGTTCAGTCTCTCCGCAAACCTGTTGGTGCATTCAGGCCAATGTCCAAATTGCAGTGCAATAGCGCGAGGGTAAGCGGTGCCAAATTTTCTGGGTGCTCAAAATTTCAGACAGTCAAATGATCCAGTTCACTAAGCAATGCACCTCTTCTTCTTCTGGGCTGGGGTTAGGGTTAGGATTCAGGATAGTGCTAGACTTAGGCTTAGGGCTAGATTAATAAAATAGGTACATTCAAATAAAAACACAAAACTGTAATAAAAATATGTATAAAAATGTTTAACTTTTAGTTTATAAATTGTATTGCACAGCTGGCATCTGTCGGTAACAGCAGTGAAGAGCGAAAAAAAAAGAAAAGTAAAGCAAAAAAAACTTAAAATACTGACTTGGAGACCCTTGGTGTAAGGTACTGTACAAGCAAAACTCAAAATACAATGTCGAAATTGCAGTTTTTTCCTGAATTTACTGCACTTGGAATTTTTCAGTAAATTATATAACAAGATTAATGGTGTCATAATTTGAGATGGGCGAACCTGAACAGTAAAATTCGGGCTCCATACTGAACACCTAGTGTCCATGCACGGGCCCTGAACACAGACTTCTCGAGAAAATCTATGTCACTGTTCGGGTTCGGAACCCCAAATACCGACTGTTTCCCACGCTGTCATCTATGTAACAGCATGAGAAACACCGGCGGCTCTGATCGGTGGTAGGTTAGCCACCACCAGTCAGAGAGAAAAGTTCCCACGCTGTCAAATGACACCATGAGCCAGCAGCTGTGACAGGTCACATAAAGGTAAGCGCTAGTCACAGGAGTCAGCTGATGAGACAATACTCCTTTCATCAGCGTACACCTGCTGTTGCTGATAACAGACGGAGCATGCGCAGCTGATGAGAGTATTCATCAGCTGGCACCTGTGCTATAAATAAATACAAAAATTGATAACCAGAGCAGACAAAACCGAAAGAACTTTTTAACGCAGCAGGGGTCACCGGGGATCATCCGCTGATGACATTTCTCACAGGAGCTCAGTGCTGCACACTGCAGGAGTGTGATTATGCTGCTTTCTCAGCGTGAGCCAGCAGGCATGGATAGTGCTCGCCTCACTGATGTGACCGCTATCCAAATAATCCGAATCTTCATCGTACAAATATGGATGATCTTCACGTCGAACAGGTGAGGGATATGGTTGTTTATTATTTTTCTTCTTTTACGGGGGACATGGGCATCACTGGATCAGGCGTAAAGGTGAGTATTATGGTTGTTTAATATTTTCTGTCCTTTCTGTCTTTTACAGGTGACATGTGCTTCAGTGGATTAGGCGTAAAGGTGAGTATAACTGTGCTATTTAATTTTTATTTCAAATAAAGGAGTCGGTATCATTATTTAAATTAAAGGATTTTATTCAAGGTGGGTTTTTTTACAATCTAACTATGGGGTTAGTAATGGGGGCGTCTTATAGATGCCTCTCCATTACTAACCTCTGGGCTTGATTATCCCACTTGCCACCGCACCAGGGCAAGTGGAAAGAGCTGGGCAAAGCACCAGAATTGACACATCTAATAGATGTACATTTTCTGGGGGTGGCTGTGGGCTGCTATTTTTAGGCTGGGTGGGCCAATATCCATGACCCTTTACCAGTCTGAGAATACCAGCCCCCAGCTGTCTGCTTTAGCTTGGCTGGTTGTTAAAAATAGGGGAACCCCACAAAGTTTTATAAAAATGGTGTCAGGACCCCACTATTCTTGATAACCAGCCATGATTAAGCGAACAGCTGGGGATGGAGCCCACAACTGTCGGTTTTGCCTGCGCTGGTTATCAAAAATAGAAGCAACCCCATGTCATTTTTTCTTTTATTTGTTTATTTATAGCACAGGTGGCAGATACTGAATACTCCCATCAGCGATGCCTACTCTCACTTTTGTCAGTGGCAACAAGCCTACGCAGATGAGAGTAGTATTCGATGCCTGTAACCAGTAGTAACCTTTTTTACTGCCAGTTACAGTTCTCTGACTGGCGGTGACTAACTTAACATCGATCAGATCCGCCGGTGTTTCTTGCACTGTCAGACAGATGGAGATGTCAGTGCTCAGGGTCTGTGCACGAACACTAGGTGTTCAGTATGGACCCCGAACTTTACTGTTTGGGTTCGCCAATCTCGAGTCATAACATTCGAAACTACAACTTATCCAGCAAAAAATAAACCTCATAAGGACATGTGGACAGAAAATAAAAATGTTATGACTCTTGGACAGAAGAGAAAAAAAAATATGAAAGCTCAAGGTGTGCCCAGTATGGATCACTTTATCCCCCAATTACATCTATTATATTTTTCACCTTCCTGCCATGGCCAATTTTTCATTCCTGCTGATGTCACGCTGATTGACAGTGAGGAGACGGCTATCAATCAGCATGATGTCGGCAGTGACGCACCATTGACAGAGCAGAGAGAAAGAGAAGAAGCTGCTCTGTCAAGAGCAAGGCAATTAACTTGTGTCCCTTAAAGCAATTTATGCCCCCCAGATCATGAACCATTAGCACACCTCGAGTTCCTTCCACTTGCCTGGAAGAGATTCCAAGAGCGCTAATGGTTCACAGTTTGGGACGGCACAAACAACTTGCCTTGCCCCTGGTGATGGCAACCGATGCTATAAGCCACTGTCTAACTGCTCACTTGCATAATAGTGAAGCTTTCAAAGGGGCTGTGCGTTTATAACTGGGCTGGCGCCAGCCACCAGTGCAAGGTGAGGTGAGGTTGGAGCAATATAAGAGGCCCATTCATGTATGGAGCATTTTATGGGGCCCAGCATATACTGGAGCATTATATGGGGCCCATCATATACTGTATGGAGCAATATATAGGGCCCATTATATATAGAGCAATATAATGGGCCCACTATTCTGAATGGAGTATTATGTGGAGCTCATTATACTGTTTGGAGCATTATATGGGGCTCATTATACTGTATGGAGCAATATATGGGCCTCATTATTCTTTTTCTAGCATTATATGGGGCTCACTATGCTGTATAGAGCGATATATGGTGTTCATTATACTGTATGGGGCAATATCTGCTGCTCATTATACTGTATGGAGCAATATATGGGGCTCATTATTCTGTATGGAGCACTATATGGGGTTCATTATGCTGTATGGAGCAATATATGGGGCTCATCATTCTGTATGGAGCAATATATGGGACCATTATTCTGTATGGAGCAATATCTGGGGCTCATCATTCTGTATGGAGCAATATATGGGGCCATTATTCTGTATGGAGCAATATATGAGGTTCATTATACTGTGTGGAGCAATATATGGGGCCATTATTCTGTATGGAGCAATATATGAGGTTCATTATACTGTGTGGAGCAATATATGAGGTTCATTATACTGTGTGGAGCAATATATGGGGCCATTATTCTGTATGGAGCAATATATGAGGTTCATTATACTGTGTGGAGCAATATATGAGGTTCATTATACTGTGTGGAGCAATATATGGGGTCCATTATATTGAATGGAGCAATGTATAGGGTTCGTTATATTGTATGGAGCAATATATGGGGCTCATTATTCTATATGCAGCAATATATGGGGCTCATTATACTGTATGGAGCAATATATGGGTCTCATTATTCTGTATGGAGCAATGTATGGGGCTTATTATTCTGTACTAGATTGTGGCCCGATTCTAACGCATCGGGTATTCTAGAATATGCATGTCCCCATAGTATATGGACAATGATGATTCCAGAATTCGCGGCAGACTGTGCCCGTCGCTGATTGGTCGAGGCAACCTTTATGACATCATCGTCGCCATGGCAACCATTATGACATCTACGTCGATACTGTGCCCGTCGCTGATTGGTCGAGGCCGCCAGAGACGCGGGATGTCTACGTCCTTTATGACATCATCGTCGCTGTGCCCATCGCTGATTGGTCGAGGCTTGGTGGCCTCGACCAATCAGAGACGCGAGATTTCTACATCGATACTGTGCCCGTCGCTGATTGGTCGAGGCCTGGTGGCCTCGACCAATCAGAGACGCGGGATTTCCAGGACAGGCAGACAGACAGACAGACGGAAAAACCCTTAGACAATTATATATATAGACTAGATTGTGGCCCGATTCTAACGCATCGGGTATTCTAGAATATGCATGTCCCCGTAGTATATGGGCAATGATGATTCCAGAATTCACGGCAGACTGTGCCCGTCGCTGATTGGTCGAGGCAACCTTTATGACATCATCGTCGCCATGGCAACCATTATGACATCTACGTCGATACTGTGCCCGTTGCTGATTGGTCGAGGCGAATTCGCGTCAGACTGTGCCCGTCGCTGATTGGTCGAGGCAACCTTTATGACATCATCGTCGCCATGCTGTACCCGTCGCTGATTGGTCGAGGCCTGGCGGCCTCGACCAATCAGAGACGCGGGATTTCCAGGACAGACAGACAGACAGACGGAAAAACCCTTAGACAATTATATATATAGATGGAGCAATGTATGGGGCTTATTATTCTGTATGGAGCAATGTATTGGGCTCGTTATTCTATATGGAGCAATATATGAGATCCATTATAATGTATAGAGCAAAATATGGGGTCCAATATATTGCATGGAGCAATAGGGCTCATTATTCTGTATGGAGCACTATATCGGGCTCATTATACTGTATGCAGCAATATATGGGGTTTATTATATTGTATGCAGCAATATATGGGGCCATTATTCTGTATGGAGCAATATATGGGGCTCATTATACTGTGTGGAGCAATATATGAGGTTCATTATACTGTGTGGAGCAATATATGGAGTCCATTATATTGAATGGAGCAATGTATAGGGTTTGTTATACTGTATGGAGCAATATATGGGGCTCATTATACTCTATGCAGCAATATATGGGGCTTATTATTCTGTATGGAGCAATGTATTGGGCTCGTTATTCTATATGGAGCAATATATGAGATCCATTATAATGTATAGAGCAAAATATGGGGTCCAATATATTGCATGGAGCAATAGGGCTCATTATTCTGTATGGAGCACTATATCGGGCTCATTATACTGTATGCAGCAATATATGGGGTTTATTATACTGTATGCAGCAATATATGGGGCTCATTATTCTGTATGGAGCAATATATGGGGCTCATTATACTGTGTGGAGCAATATATGAGGTTCATTATACTGTGTGGAGCAATATATGGAGTCCATTATATTGAATGGAGCAATGTATAGGGTTTGTTATACTGTATGGATCAATACATGGATCTCATTATTCTGTATGGAGCAATGTATGGGGCTTATTATTCTGTATGGAGCAATGTATTGGGCTCATTATTCTATATGGAGCAATATATGAGATCCATTATAATGTATAGAGCAAAACATGGGGTCCAATATATTGAATGGAGCAATAGGGCTCATTATTCTGTATGGAGCACTATATCGGGCTCATTATTCTGTATGGAGCAATATATGGGGCTCATTATACTGTATGGAGTACTATATGGGGCTCATTAACCTGTATGGAGCAATGTATAGGGTTCGTTATACTGTATGGAGCAACATATGGGGCTCGTTATTCTGTATGGAGCAATATAAGGGGCTCATTAATCTGTATGGAGCAATATATGGGTGTTGTGAATTCTGTGGCAGAGTTCACTCCTGTGGTCACAAGTGGTACTTTGGCTGATTCTCTCTGGGAGCTTCCGTTTGTGGAGGAAAGTGGTACTGCAGCTTCTGAGTTTCCTCCCTCAGGTGATCTGGTGAGGTCGTTAGCTGCTTCTCTACTTAACTCCACCTGATGCTTTGATCCATGCTTCCTGTCAATGTTCCAGTGTTGGACTTGTGTTTCTCTGGATCATTCCTGTGGCCTGCTGCTCTGCATAGCTAAGTGCTTCTTTGCTATTTTTTCTGTCCAGCTTGTCTATTTGTTTTGCTGGAAGCTCTGGGACGCAAAGGGTGTACCTCCGTGCCGTTAGTTCGGTACAGAGGGTCTTTTTGCCCCCTTTGCGTGGTTTTCTTTAGGGTTTTGTGTAGACCGCAAAGTTATCTTTCCTATCCTCGTTCTGTCTAGAATATCGGGCCTCACTTTGCTGAATCTATTTCATCCCTACGTTTGTCTTTTCATCTTACTCACAGTCATTATATGTGGGGGGCTGCCTTTTCCTTTGGGGTATTTCTCTGAGGCAAGGTAGGCTTATTTTTCTATCTTCAGGCTAGTTAGTTTCTCAGGCTGTGCCGAGTTGCATAGGGAGCGTTAGGCGCAATCCACAGCTGCCTCTAGTTGTGTTTGGAGAGGATCAGGAATTGCGGTCTACAGAGTTTCCACGTCTCAGAGCTCGTTCTATTATTTTGGGTTATTGTCAGATCACTGTATGTGCTCTGATCGCTATGTACATTGTGTTACTGAATTGCCTTTCATAACAGTACAGGAAGCCAAAAGTACTAATGATTCTCAATAGAGGGAAAAAAGAAGTTCTGAGACCATTTTTTTTTCTTTGCACTGTGATTTGTCTTTTTTTTCCCCTAGACATTTGGGTGGTTCAGGACACAGGTGTAGCAATGGACATTAAAGGTCTGTCTTCATGTGTAGATCAGCTCACGGCAAGAGTTCAAGATATTCAAAATTTTGTGGTTCAGAATTCTTTGTTAGAACCGAGAATTCCTATTCCTGATTTGTTTTTTGGAGATAGAACTAAATTTCTGAGTTTCAAGAATAATTGTAAACTGTTTCTGGCTTTGAAACCTCGTTCCTCTGGTGACCCAGCGCAACAGGTTAGGATCGTCATTTCTTTTTTGCGTGGCGACCCTCAGGACTGGGCATTTTCTCTTGCGTCAGGAGATCCTGCATTGAGTGATATCGATGCGTTTTTCCTGGCGCTTGGATTGCTGTACGATGAGCCTAATTCAGTAGATCAGGCAGAAAAAAATTTGCTGGCTCTTTGTCAGGCTCAGGATGAGATAGAGCTATATTGCCAGAAATTTAGAAAGTGGTCCGTGCGCACTCAATGGAATGAATCTGCGCTGGCAGCTATGTTCAGAAAGGGTCTCTCTGAAGCCCTTAAGGATGTCATGGTGGGATTTCCTATGCCCGCTGGTTTGAATGAGTCTATGTCTTTGGCCATTCAGATCGGTCGACGCTTGCGTGAGCGTAAATCTGTGTACCATTTGGCGGTATTACCTGAGATTAAACCTGAGCCTATGCAGTGCGATAGGACTATGACCAGAGTTGAACGGCAAGAACACAGACGTCTGAATGGGCTGTGTTTCTACTGTGGTGATTCCACTCATGCTATCTCTGATTGTCCTAAGCGCACTAAGCGGTTCGCTAGGTCTGCCACCATTGGTACAGTACAGTCAAAATTTCTTCTGTCCGTTACCTTGATATGCTCCTTGTCGTCGTATTCTGTCATGGCGTTTGTGGATTCAGGCGCTGCCCTGAATTTGATGGACTTGGATTATGCTAAGCGTTGTGGGTTTTTATTGGAGCCCTTGCAGTGTCCTATTCCATTGAGAGGAATTGATGCTACACCTTTGGCCAAGAATAAGCCTCAATACTGGACCCAGCTGACCATGTGCATGGCTCCTGCACATCAGGAGGTTATTCGCTTTCTGGTGTTGCATAATCTGCATGATGTGGTCGTGTTGGGGTTGCCATGGCTACAAGCCCATAATCCAGTATTGGATTGGAATTCCATGTTGGTGTCCAGCTGGGGTTGTCAGGGGGTACATGGTGATGTTCCATTTCTGTCAATTTCGTCATCCACCCCTTCTGAGGTTCCAGAGATCTTGTCTGATTACCGGGATGTATTTGATGAGCCCAAGTCCGATGCCCTGCCTCCGCATAGGGATTGTGATTGTGCTATCGATTTGATTCCTGGTAGTAAATTCCCAAAAGGTCGACTGTTTAATTTATCTGTGCCTGAGCATGCCGCTATGCGGAGTTATGTGAAGGAATCCCTGGAGAAGGGGCATATTCGCCCGTCGTCGTCGCCATTGGGAGCAGGGTTTTTTTTTGTGGCCAAGAAGGATGGTTCGCTGAGACCGTGTATAGATTACCGCCTTCTTAATAAGATCACTGTTAAATTTCAGTACCCCTTGCCATTGTTATCTGATTTGTTTGCTCGGATTAAGGGGGCTAGTTGGTTCACTAAGATAGATCTTCGTGGTGCGTATAATCTGGTGAGAATCAGGCAAGGCGATGAATGGAAAACTGCATTTAATACGCCCGAGGGTCATTTTGAGTATCTAGTGATGCCGTTCGGACTTGCCAATGCTCCATCAGTGTTTCAATCCTTTATGCATGACATCTTCCGTGAGTACCTGGATAAAATCCTGATTGTGTACTTGGATGACATTTTGATCTTCTCGGATGATTGGGAGTCTCATGTGAAGCAGGTCAGAACGGTTTTTCAGGTCCTGCGTGCTAATTCTTTGTTTGTGAAGGGATCAAAGTGTCTCTTTGGTGTGCAGAAGGTTTCATTTTTGGGGTTCATCTTTTCCCCTTCTACTATCGAGATGGATCCGGTTAAGGTCCAAGCCATCCATGATTGGACTCAGCCGACATCTCTGAAAAGTCTGCAAAAGTTCCTGGGCTTTGCTAATTTTTATCGTCGCTTCATCTGCAATTTTTCTAGTGTTGCCAAACCATTGACCGATTTGACCAAGAAGGGTGCTGATTTGGTCAATTGGTCTTCTGCTGCTGTGGAAGCTTTTCAAGAGTTGAAGCGTCGTTTTTCTTCTGCCCCTGTGTTGTGTCAACCAGATGTTTCTCTTCCGTTCCAGGTCGAGGTTGATGCTTCTGAGATTGGAGCAGGGGCTGTTTTGTCACAGAGAGGTTCTGGTTGCTCAGTGATGAAACCATGCGCTTTCTTTTCCAGGAAGTTTTCGCCTGCTGAGCGAAATTATGATGTGGGCAACCGAGAGTTGCTGGCCATGAAGTGGGCATTCGAGGAGTGGCGTCATTGGCTTGAAGGAGCTAAGCATCGCGTGGTGGTATTGACTGATCATAAGAACTTGACTTATCTCGAGTCTGCCAAGCGCTTGAATCCTAGACAAGCTCGTTGGTCATTGCTTTTTGCCCATTTTGACTTTGTGATTTCGTACCTTCCGGGCTCTAAAAATGTGAAGGCGGATGCTCTGTCTAGGAGTTTTGTGCCCGACTCTCCGGGTTTATCTGAGCCGGCGGGTATCCTCAAGGAAGGAGTAATTGTGTCTGCCATCTCCCCTGATTTGCGGCGGGTGCTGCAAAAATTTCAGGCTAATAAACCTGATCGTTGTCCAGCGGAGAAACTGTTTGTCCCTGATAGGTGGACGAATAGAGTTATCTCTGAACTTCATTGTTCGGTGTTGGCTGGTCATCCTGGAATCTTTGGTACCAGAGAGTTAGTGGCTAGATCCTTTTGGTGGCCCTCTCTGTCGCGGGATGTGCGTACTTTTGTGCAGTCCTGTGGGATTTGTGCTCGGGCTAAGCCCTGCTGTTCTCGTGCCAGTGGGTTGCTTTTGCCCTTGCCGGTCCCGAAGAGGCCTTGGACACATATCTCTATGGATTTTATTTCTGACCTTCCCGTTTCTCAAAAGATGTCAGTCATTTGGGTGGTCTGTGATCGCTTTTCTAAGATGGTCCATCTGGTACCCTTGTCTAAATTGCCTTCCTCTTCTGATTTGGTGCCTTTGTTCTTCCAGCATGTGGTTCGTTTGCATGGCATTCCAGAGAATATTGTTTCTGACAGAGGTTCCCAGTTTGTTTCGAGGTTTTGGCGAGCCTTTTGTGGTAGGATGGGCATTGACTTGTCTTTTTCCTCGGCTTTCCATCCTCAGACTAATGGCCAGACCGAACGAACCAATCAGACCTTGGAAACATATCTGAGATGCTTTGTTTCTGCTGATCAGGATGACTGGGTGTCCTTTTTGCCTTTGGCTGAGTTCGCCCTTAATAATCGGGCCAGCTCAGCTACCTTGGTTTTGCCGTTTTTCTGCAATTCTGGGTTCCATCCTCGTTTCTCTTCAGGACAGGTTGAGTCTTCAGACTGTCCTGGTGTGGATACTGTGGTGGACAGGTTGCAGCAGATTTGGACTCAGGTAGTGGACAATTTGACCTTGTCCCAGGAGAAGGCTCAACTTTTCGCTAATCGCAGACGCCGTGGGGGTCCCCGACTTCGTGTTGGGGATCTGGTTTGGTTATCTTCTCGTCATATTCCTATGAAGGTTTCCTCTCCTAAATTTAAACCTCGTTTTATTGGTCCGTATAGGATTTCTGAGGTTCTTAATCCTGTGTCTTTTCGTCTGACCCTTCCAGATTCTTTTTCCATACATAACGTATTCCATAGGTCATTGTTGCGGAGATACGTGGCACCTATGGTCCCATCTGTTGAGCCTCCTGCCCCGGTTTTGGTGGAGGGGGAATTGGAGTATATTGTGGAGAAGATTTTGGATTCTCGTGTTTCAAGACGGAAACTCCAGTATCTGGTTAAATGGAAGGGTTATGCTCAGGAAGATAATTCCTGGGTTTTTGCCTCTGATGTCCATGCTCCCGATCTTGTTCGTGCCTTTCATGAGGCTCATCCTGGTCGGCCTGGGGGCTCTGGTGAGGGTTCGGTGACCCCTCCTCAAGGGGGGGGGTACTGTTGTGAATTCTGTGGCAGAGTTCACTCCTGTGGTCACAAGTGGTACTTCGGCTGATTCTCTCTGGGAGCTTCCGTTTGTGGAGGAAAGTGGTACTGCAGCTTCTGAGTTTCCTCCCTCAGGTGATCTGGTGAGGTCGTTAGGTGCTGCTCTACTTAACTCCACCTGATGCTTTGATCCATGCTTCCTGTCAATGTTCCAGTGTTGGACTTGTGTTTCTCTGGATCATTCCTGTGGCCTGCTGCTCTGCATAGCTAAGTGCTTCTTTGCTATTTGTTGCTATTTTTTCTGTCCAGCTTGTCTATTTGTTTTGCTGGAAGCTCTGGGACGCAAAGGGTGTACCTCCGTGCCGTTAGTTCGGTACGGAGGGTCTTTTTGCCCCCTTTGCGTGGTTTTCTTTAGGGTTTTGTGTAGACCGCAAAGTTATCTTTCCTATCCTCGTTCTGTCTAGAATATCGGGCCTCACTTTGCTGAATCTATTTCATCCCTACGTTTGTCTTTTCATCTTACTCACAGTCATTATATGTGGGGGGCTGCCTTTTCCTTTGGGGTATTTCTCTGAGGCAAGGTAGGCTTATTTTTCTATCTTCAGGCTAGTTAGTTTCTCAGGCTGTGCCGAGTTGCATAGGGAGCGTTAGGCGCAATCCACAGCTGCCTCTAGTTGTGTTTGGAGAGGATCAGGAATTGCGGTCTACAGAGTTTCCACGTCTCAGAGCTCGTTCTATTATTTTGGGTTATTGTCAGATCACTGTATGTGCTCTGATCGCTATGTACATTGTGTTACTGAATTGCCTTTCATAACATATGGGGCTCATTATACTGTATGGAGCAATATATGGGGCTCATTATACTGTATGTAGCAATATATGGGGCTCATTCTGTATGGAGCAATATATGGGGCTCATTATTCTGTATGTAGCAATATATGGGGCTCATTATTCTGTATGGAGCAATATATGGGGCTCATTATACTGTATGTAGCAATATATGGGGCTCATTATTCTGTATGGAGCAATATATGGGGCTCATTATACTGTATGGAGCAATATATGGGGCTCATTATACTGTATGGAGCAATATATGGGGCTCATTATACTGTATGTAGCAATATATGGGGCTCATTATACTGTATGGAGCAATACATGGGGCTCATTATACTGTATGGAGCAATATATGGGGCTCATTATACTGTATGTAGCAATATATGGGGCTCATTATTCTGTATGGCGCATTATATGGGGCTCATTATTCTGTATGGAGCAATATATGGGGCTCATTATACTGTATGGAGCAATATAAGGGGCTCATTATTCTGTATGGAGCAATATATGGGGCTCATTATTCTGTATGGAGCACTATATGGGGCTCATTAACCTGTATGGAGCAATGTATAGGGTTTGTTATACTGTATGGAGCAACATATGGGGCTCGTTATTCTGTATGGAGCAATATAAGGGGCTCATTAATCTGTATGGAGCAATATATGGGGCTCATTATACTGTATGGAGCAATATATGGGGCTCATTATACTGTATGTAGCAATATATGGGGCTCATTATTCTGTATGGCGCATTATATGGGGCTCATTATTCTGTATGGAGCAATGTATGGGGTTCGTTATACTGTATGGAGCAATATATGGGGCTCATTATACTGTATGGAGCAATATATGGGGCTCGTTATTTTGTATGGAGCAATATAAGGGGCTCATTATTCTGTATGTAGCAATATATGGGGCTCATTATTCTGTATGGAGCAATATATGGGGCTCATTATACTGTATGGAGCAATATATGGGGCTCATTATACTGTATGGAGCAATATATGGGGCTCATTATACTGTATGTAGCAATATATGGGGCTCATTATACTGTATGGAGCAATATATGGGGCTCATTATACTGTATGGAGCAATATATGGGGCTCATTATACTGTATGTAGCAATATATGGGGCTCATTATTCTGTATGGCGCATTATATGGGGCTCATTATTCTGTATGGAGCAATATATGGGGCTCATTATACTGTATGGAGCAATATAAGGGGCTCATTATTCTGTATGGAGCAATATATGGGGCTCATTATTCTGTATGGAGCACTATATGGGGCTCATTAACCTGTATGGAGCAATGTATAGGGTTCGTTATACTGTATGGAGCAACATATGGGGCTCGTTATTCTGTATGGAGCAATATAAGGGGCTCATTAATCTGTATGGAGCAATATATGGGGCTCATTATACTGTATGGAGCAATATATGGGGCTCATTATACTGTATGTAGCAATATATGGGGCTCATTATTCTGTATGGCGCATTATATGGGGCTCATTATTCTGTATGGAGCAATGTATAGGGTTCGTTATACTGTATGGAGCAATATATGGGGCTCATTATTCTGTATGGAGCAATATAAGGGGCTCATTATTCTGTATGGAGCAATATATGGGGCTCATTATACTGTATGGAGCAATATATGGGGCTCATTATACTGTATGGAGCAATATATGGGGCTCGTTATTCTGTATGGAGCAATATAAGGGGCTCATTATTCTGTATGGAGCAATATATGGGGCTCATTATTCTGTATGGAGCAATATAAAGGGCTCATTATTCTGTATGGAGCAATATATGGGGCTCATTATTCTGTATGGAGCAATATAAGGGGCTCATTATTCTGTATGGAGCAATATAAGGGGCTCATTATTCTGTATGGAGCAATATATGGGGCTCATTATTCTGTATGGAGCAATATATGGGGCTCATTATTCTGTATGGAGCAATATATGGGGCTCATTATTCTGTATGGAGCAATATATGGGGCTCATTATTCTGTATGGAGCAATATATGGGGCTCATTATTCTGTATGGAGCAATATAAGGGGCTCATTATTCTGTATGGAGCAATATATGGGGCTCATTATTCTGTATGGAGCAATATATGGGGCTCATTATTCTGTATGGAGCAATATATGGTGCCCATAATACTGTATGGAGCAACTGATAGGTGCAATGTTCATGTCTTTACCGTCTACTTTGTTGGGTGTGCCAACAACTCCTTGTTTGGCATCATGAAGTGCTCATCACCAGATACATCTAGAATTGAGCAGGCTATCGGCCAGATCAGCTGGCACTAATGACTAATGAAGCATGTATGGGCAGTATAAATATATTACGGCATTGCAACTAGTTCCCCACCAAGAAAAACGGAGAAGCTCATGTACAAGCACAGAGACAAAGATGCAACTTTCATGCTGATACCATTGAGTTTTATTTACAAAAAGTTTAAAGCCCCTGAATCTGGGGATGAGGTAACATGGTGTATGTATACTGCAGTTATAGCGCCGCCCTTCTGGACATGTTCTGTGTGCAGCCTGCAATACAAACACAGAAGGCGAATATTAGGATTATTGTACTAATGCGTTTGTCTATTCTATTGGCAGGAGCGTCCTGGCTACCCGCTTCCCAGGCGGAGGTGCGCTCCTGAAGATCGACAGTTTGGCCCAGCAGCATGGTCATGCCACTAGTCCGACACGTGCACTCTCCATGCTTCCAGGAATGGCAGCTCTACCCCTGCTACATTACAAAAGTGCAGGAGCACAGGCACTGGCCAGGATTGTACGCTCTAGCAAGTTTCAGATCAGCTCTTACAAACTGGCCACTTCTGGTAGATTGCAGAGGTGGACGGTAACCTAAGCAATGAACAGTAAACTATGGAATTAAAAATCCCACCATTCTTGTGAAAGGAAGGGACTTTTAATAAAAAGTGAACCGCAAAGCTGCTTGTTTTTACCATCAGTATGCAATGTGGGACTAAGATCTTACAGGCATTTACTTGCTAACTACCTGCCTGTTCCGCCCTGCTGAGGTGGTGACTGTCCGGCTTTATTTCACCCTTCACCAACAGAGCAGCTTCTTCTCTTCTGCCCTACTCAGTCAACAGGACTTCACTGCTGCTGTCATGCTGATTGACAGCTGGCTCCCCGCAGTTAGGCAGCGGGGAGCCAGCTGGCAATCAGCACGACATCTGCAGTGATGCACCGCTGACAGAGCAGACTGGAAGAGAAGAAGCTGCACCGTCATCACTGGAAGCTGGAGAATCGCAGGCAAAACAGGCTCATGTCTGCTCTGAGAGATCTCTGCCTGGCAGAACAGCCAGGCAGTTGTCAACTACCTAATATACAAACAAAAACTGGCACTACGGACGTACCTAGAAGTGAAAATATCCCTCTTATACAGCATGCCCATGGCATACCACCAGGGACAAAACGGGACCAAAACTCCCTAACAATATAATGAACCTACAGAGAACAGGGAGCAAAATGCCCCAAGAATGGATCTAATACAAGAAGTAATCATATAAAAATATATAAATTTTATTAGAAAACAAAATATAAGACAAAACAAATAAATGGAATAAAGCAATCATTACAACTCTAGTATGCCCACAACCCCCCGAGGAAGCAAATTTATACGCGAAACGCGCGTCGGGGCTTCTAGGAGGACACTTCTTCTTTGGGCACCTATATGACATGGGTAAGCATTGGGACGGCGATTAATGTTTGTGGGCATACTAGAGTTGTAATGATTGCTTTATTCCATGGAGGCACTAATTGATGGTATCATGCTTGGTGTGTCTACATTACCCTGACATTTTACATATGTATATGCTGCTGCTATACTCTGCCCCCCCATTAAAAGGCACTGCTCCCGGGGGTTTTTGTAGGGCTGCGGTAGCATAGCCACTTTGTCTGTCCCACTACACGTCCCGCTGGTAGCACACAGGTGCGGGCTACCTACCCTATGCACATGTCACTTTATTTGGCATTGTCTGGTCGCGCCAATGTGCTTGTACATATGCCCATAGAATTGTTCTTCTTGTCTATCATCACCATACCTCTGTATTTATTTCTTTTGTCTTATATTTTGTTTTCTAATAAAATTTATATATTTTTATATGATTACTTCTTGTATTAGATCCATTCTTGGGGTATTTTGCTCCCTGTTCTCTGTAGTTGTCAACTACCTGCCTGTAAGCTCCTATCCCCCTTTAGGCACAATATAGCAACATATATTTTTTACCAAATGATGTAAATATAAAATATCTTTTTACTTATATTTAATGCAATTTTTCAAAAAAAATAAAAAATGGCGCTCACGAACATCACAATAACTCACTGGATGTTTTTTTTTACTACAGACCCCTCATCCTATTAGGGCATAGTCATGCAAGCATCGAACTGTTGACTATAGACCCTCTTTATAGTTCCTCCATATCTGGCCGCCCCATAGACAATGATTGGAGCGGAGGTCATGACCCCAGGTTCCCGGGTTCTGGAGCCGCATTCTTCCAGTCTTGGGGATGACCCTTTACACATTTGGACTCTCAACAAATCAGTTTAGGATGTTTAGCCCCCATAAACTCATCTCTTCGTCTACGTACTGACCTGCTTCCTACATGCTGCGTTCGGAGGTGTCCGCAGGCTCAGACATGGATCTCTAATGGATTGAACACAAACGAGAAGTCATTACTAGAGCCTAGTACGACCCATATAGAATAAAACCTCTTATACACCTGCAGAGAATTGCACCCAAACATTGTCAGGGAGGCGCCGCAGACTTTGTGCAACACATCATCTTTCTTTCCATTCATTTTGATTTTTTTCCCTTTTTTGTGTTATTTTACTCTCTTTTTTATACTCACCTGGAATGGCACAGATACATGGAGGATTTCCAATAATACCTAAAAAGCAAAAGCCATTCATGTGTTAATTTCTAGCATTTTTCCCAGCTTCCCCAGGGGTTGTCAATCACCATTATACACTCCCATTTAGAGACTATTTTTAACAACTGGACCTTGCATTTGACCTCAGAGGGAAATACTAGCAGTGAATATACTGTAGGACTTGACCACTTTTAGGTCTCCTTAGGTCACCAGGTCTAATATGGCTCTGACGGGGGTTGATACCAGATATATAGCTATAGTGGGTGACACATGGGCATTTGTGCCCAATCACCCCTCTGCACATAAGAGGATGCCAGTATTATAAATGCACATGGCTGTAAGGGTCTTTGTTATAGATTTTACATTGAGAGTTCACAAATTTTCGCTATTCAGATGTCCTAAAAAAACATAACTAATTGAGTTTGCTGACTCTTAACGAGAAGCTGTCAATTTATAAATATGTTTTTTTTTTAACCTGGTGTAAATGCCCTGAAATGCCGCTGTTCTCCTGAATCCGGCGATGTTTTTCTTTTCTTCCTGCGCCTCTCCGTTCCTGAGATAAGGCCTTCTCTTCCATATGTATATAAATGGTTTTTTGCCAAGTGGGTGTGGTCTTCAAATTTTCTTTGTGCTGATTTTGTGAACCATGCCCAGTTGGCTAAAAAGCCTAGATCTATATATTGGGAAGAAAGGGTCATATTTCAAGAACAGTGAGGAGCAAGAACAGAAGAAAAATAACAGAACAGAAACCTTTATACCAGGCTGAAAAAAAAAAATATATTTATGGTAAGTGACAGGTCATATTTAAAGAGAATCTGTCAGGTCTCTATCTGAAGGCAGCATGAGATAGAGGAGGAGACCCCGAGTTCGGTGATATATAACTTTCTATCATTTGCTTCTGCTTTTTTCTTGTAAAAAGCTAGATTCATGCAGAAAGCCTGTGAGTCCAGCTTCCTCCGCCCACACAGTTGGATACAGTCCGAGCTGCCAATCACTATGTGTGGGCGGAGAAAGCAGGACTCACAGGCTTTTTCTATCATTTTAATTTTACGTGAAAAGACTAAACCAAAGCATAGAAAGTTATATATCCCCGAACTCAGTGTTTCCTCCTCTATCCAATGCTGCTCTCAGATAGGAGAAATGAGAAATAAGATGAGTCTTATTTTTTTGGGTTAATTATTTGACCAAATTTGTAACTAAAGTATGAGAGAAATAATACAGCAGAGTTTGATGTGTGACAGGTCAGGATGTATTTACAGCTCCGATTTCAGGCTCGGCTTGTTTCAGCTTTTAGTTGAGTCATTTAATCTCTCATTTTATTTGATCTTCTGCCTTTTGGCACAATAACTCATGTCAATTCTTATCATGATCTTATTTTTTTTTTACTTTCTCTACATATACAGCAGTGACTGCTTTGGCTAAATTACAATTTCCAGCAAGCCCTGAGAGTTGAAGGTGGGAAATTGATTCTTCACCCCAAAACAGCGCCACACTTCTGTACAGGTTGTGTCTGGTACTGCAGCTCAGCCCCAATTATTTTAACATAGCTGAGCTGTAATACCAAATATAACCTACTGACAGGTGTGGCGCTGTTTCTATAAGTAAATTTTTCAAACCAAGAAAAACAACTTTATTATTATTTTGTCGGTCCCGCTCATATCCTTACCATTGGGGCACTGGTCTGGGCAGGGGTTGAACCCGGGTCCATTGACTATTGGAGGCCTGATTCCAGATGAGACGGGGACGTTAGGTTGTGAGTTAGTAAAGGCTAAACATAAGAAATGTGAAGTGCAGATAGTTATGTGAAATAATAGAAGACATACAACATAATAAACATATTGTGAGTCACTTCTATTGTCAGGCCACATCTCACCCCCGGGCTGTTGTGTGCCATGCTGCGCCCTGGTAATTTTATTTTAACCATTGTTTTTATTTTAATTGGATAGGACTAATCAACTTACTGGGGACGGATGTGTTAATTTCAATGCTGCCCTCTAGTGGCCAGTGTTGGTATTGTATCTATTTAGCTTAAAACTTAGTTATTGTCTAAACGGAAAAAGTTTTGAAAACTTTCTAAAACTCGTTTGGTTCCTGAATATTTGCAAGATCTTTTCTTGCTGTTGGTGAAAAAGTAATTTTTTATCATCCAGAAAATAAAAAAAATTGTCCTAAATAGGTCCAAGCATAATAAAGGCACCGCTCCTTGTTAATCTACAGGAAAAAAAAACTCCTGATGTCATTGAGGGCTCATTTTAACCCTTTTTACGCCTATGGCTTTATGGACTAATGAGTTGTGTGTACTACATATCACATGTCAGGCTTATTCTGCTGCTCAGTCCGTCCCCTATGATTTACACTGCAGCTCTGCTTGCTCTGATTGGCTTCTATGTATTTTGCACAAGCCCTGCACCAGCTCAACAGGACATCCAAGGATCAGAGGAGCCCCTTATTCTGCCAGTCACTGTACATCGTATTCCCAGTCATGTAATGTGGGCATTATAAGAATTATTATGTTTCCTTATCTATCGGAGCTCAGTTTTTTAAAAACAGGTTGAAAATAAGTGATATTTTCTTACCATGAATGGGGTAAGTGCTGATGTTTCTATTATTCACATTGAAGATTGCTGCAATATATAAAATGTGATGTTAAGCTTGAGTTCATAAATCTCAATGATTTTGGATTGGGGCCCTTTTACCCTTCAGATTTCCTAAAATTATGACTCAAGGACTTTATTGATTCTTAAAAATGATCTGTTATATCACAATCTGAAGGCAGCATGAGATAGAGGAGGAGACGCTGAGCTCGGTGATATATAATTTTATATCATTTGGTTCAGGTTTGCTTCTATAAAATCCAAAAATCATGCAGAAAGCCTGTGAGTCCAACTTGCTCCGCCCACACACTGTTTGTAAACAGTCAGAGCTGCCAATCACTATGTGTGGGCGGAGAGAGCAGGACTCTCAGGCTTTTTCTTTCATTTTAATTTTACGAGAAAAGACTAAACCAAAACATAGAAAGTTATATATCCCTGAACTCAGTGTTTCCTCCTCTATCCAATGCTGCTCCTAGATAGCAAAATAACAGATTCACTTGAAACAAGTTCTGTCTTACTTTTTTTCTTAATTATATAGCCAAATTTTTAGCTAAAACTTGAGAGAAATAAGACAGCAAAGTAAAGTTGTGCAATAAATCATGGATAAGGGTTTATTTACAGCTTCTATCTCAGAAAATAATATAAAAGCAATGCAACTTTTTATTACTACTTATTTTTCAATTCTGCTTGCTGTCAGTGAATAGAACACTATTGTTTTACACTCAGAGGCTGAAACACGCACCGATCAAGTCCTGTTTCGCACAGCTGGGCGGATTATTGAAGCTTGCACTGGTTTGCTTATGAATTAAGGGAGTCCTTATTCACTGACAGCAAGCAGAGGAATTGCAATAAGTACGTTAGAAAGTTGCAGAAAATTTTGGTATACCACGAGTTACATAAAAGTAGAAAATCTCTCAACAGAGACAGAATTCGACTTACGGCTGGTTCCTGTGACTGTACTTGGATGAGCGTCAGCTCTTGGGGTCACAGAGGGTCCTGCTGCAGCAACATTATGTCCAGTCACTGATCCTAGAAACAGGTCAGACGAGTCAAAAATTACCGATAGAATAAGGCTACTTTCACACTCGCGTTTTTAGCAATCCGTCGCAATCCGTCGTTTTGGGCAAAAAACGGATCCTGCAAAGGTGCCCACAGGATGCGTTTTTTGCCCATAGACTTGTATTAGTGATGGCCACACGTCGCGTTCGTCGTGCAAGGGATCCGTCATGTTTTGGCGGAACGTCGACACGAAAAAACGTTCAATGTAACATTTTTTCGTACGTTGCGTCCGCCATTTTCTACTGAATGGGCAGCGGATGCGTTGAAGTGCACAAGTTTCACAACGTGCGTCGGTGCGTTGGCCCCATACCAACGCTAGTGTGAAAGTAGCCTAAGTGTTCTATTTTGCCTAAACAGATCTGGCTGACAGGGTGGAGACAGTTCTGACAAGGGCACCTGTGGCCTAATGGAGGGCCTGCACATCTACCTAATTATCATTAAAGGGGTTGCCCATTCAATTTAGAAAACTGTCAGCATTCAGCTGACGTCTATTTGTCCCGCTGCCCAATATACATGGAAGCTCAGTTCGGATGAGCATGCATGTGTCCTCATTGGAAAGAGAGGCATAAGCACCAGACACCCTTTGGTGGCAGCTTATCTTCATGAAAACAACAGAATGAAATAGTGTGAATCCAATATGTCCGACTCGTCTTTCCTTGCTCCCCAAATTTGACCGGTGGAGTTGGGACACCCCAATTCATGGCAATGTTCTAACTTGGTGCATTTGACCAACATTTATCAAGTGTTTATAGCCTCAAATTAACTCTTTGAACAGATTCACACTAAAAAAATAAAGATCCTGAATAGCACGGGATCGGCTCCACCTTCGAGGTGAGTGTCTACTTGTTGACCTTCTGGACTTGGTCCATTGGAGGATCCTAATTCTACATTGACCCTTCACTGTCTCTAGTATCATGGAAAAGAAAGGTCTCCAGGATTGAGTTTCACATAACAACCTCTCTAGATCAAGAGGTATGGTTTCCTCTAACGCTCCTCAGCCACTCTGTCCTAAGGGTTAAGGGGTCTTTGTGCTTAAAGGAACCTGTAGGCCCATTAAGGAGACATAGGTTCTATCACATGCTTCCCACCAAAGAACCGTTGTCGGTAGGGGGCAATATGGGTCCATATGGAGGCACCATACAGCACACTGGGTGCCTAATGCTCCAAAATACACACTCCTTGGGCCTCAGTACAGACGAGCATGTGGTCTACTATTCTTAAAGGTGCCTTGTAGGTTGGTCATTAGATCATCATGTCTACCTGTGGTGGTGCTGGATGAGCCAGGGGTGGTGATAGAAGATGATACACCTGGAAAATAGTATTAGGAAAAGTAAACAATAGCATCAGGGATATGCTCAATGAAGTATGACAATGACATAGTCTACTTTTTTTGGGACTGTCGGGTAGCTAGAATTTGAGCAATTGCTTGGCGACTCCTAGGGTCAAGTGGCTGCCTACAAAGCCCTACTCTTCAGTTGTTAAAACCATGTACATGCCCAGAAAAGCCTACTTTGACCTTTCCCTTGAATGCACGGTGACTGGACTTTTTGGCGTCCGTCCCACTCTTCAAAGACATCCTGATAGGGAATTAGATTGTGAGCCCCAATGGGGACAGTGATGATGTCTGTAAAGCGTTGTGGAATATGATGGTGTCAATAAATACATTTTCGTGGCGGCATAACCTCTGCCACTCTCCTTTCCCATGCAAGGCATATCATATCTTCAATATGAAAATATGGTGGACTTCATGGACAGCTTCAGATAAGCCCCACGGCTAGGAGCTCCACTAGTGTAACAGTACCTATGCCCACCAAGATAAGCCTTTGTTCGTTGGGTGGACCAGCCTAGGTGTTGCCACAAATGCTGGATTATGATGTGAGGCTCATTTGCATTTTTAATTTAGACAGATTAAAACGACTGACACTGACAACCACAGTACATGAAGTGCCGATGGGTGATCAACTGCCCTGAGAAACTGAGCAACGCTAAGAAGTACTTGGCGTCTGCACAGGCCACTCATTGCGTGTCATCTTACGATATTCACAGAATATGTTACAAATATTTACAGTAAGGTAGCACCTATTTACCAAAAAGACAGAGCTCGGCTCCATCTTTAAGAAAAAAAAAAGAGTCATGATTGGACTTACATCTAACCACCACTAGTAGCGCTGTTGCACAAGTGTTTGTTATACAGATCTGCTGCTACCAGTGGTGAGAAGTGGTAGTGCAATATATTACTCTATTATTGTGCTTGTGTCTGGTGTTACATATAGTGATTTATTACGTATTATATTTAGGGTTCCTTCTATCTTTTAAAGATGAGAAAAAAAATGTGAACCCCCCCGGCCAGTTTTGCTTTAGTCATTAGATTGTGGGGGAATAATAAATGTCAGAGGAGCCCAGGATGCCGAGCAGAGGATGCACCACATGTCAAAAAATGAACCATGTGAATGAGATTTTAGAAATTTCACTCATTTTTCTGTAGGTTTAAAGATAAAAGTTCTCCTTGTGGAGAGCAACAAGTTAGTGTGAGGAAACTTATAGTCCATGAAATGCTCCTCTAGAATTTAAATATGCAAATCGCCTCTTCAGAGAGGAAGAGGACTGGAAATCTAGTGCTACCTATTAAAAAGTAGCAATCCTAAAACTGAATGTTGACCCTTTAAAGAGCCTTGCCACATGACTTAGGACTAGAAATCAAACCAGAAACTCCATTTGAAGACATATGTTTAGGGGGTGGTTGCCCCTCATCAGTGCAAAGCGGGAGAACTAATTTGACATGGCGACTCATTTGGCAATGTTCTTTAAAGGGCAGATATTGACTTTTTGGAGTGGTAGCCCCGAAAACTCGCTCTAAATTTCTAGTCCTCTTCCTCTCTGAAGAGGCAATTTTCCACATATAAATTCCCAGAGGAGCATTGAAAGCCCTAAAAGTCTTCCTACATCAACTTGTAACTCAAGAAACGTTTCCCTTTAGATTCCCTACCAGAGGTTTCTCATCCAGCCAAACCAGTTCTCTCTTGCTCTGCACTGATGATGGGCAAAAAACCCGAAACACGTGTCTGCAGGTAAAGATTATGGTTTCTTATCCTAAGTCATGTGATAAGGCTCAATGTTGACTTTTAGGATCGTTCCTTCTAGCAGGTGGCACTAGAGTTTCGCTTCTTCTAGCAGGTGGCACCAGAGTTCTTGCTCTTTCTCTCACAGAAGAAGCTTTCTATTTATTAATTTTCCTGTTATGCATTTTTTTTCCCCGCACGAAAAAATTCTATATGGTGAAGTTGCGTCAGTGTCTTGTTGACGAGTCAAGAACCCTCAATCCACGAGTGTCTGCTAGTCTCTGGCTTCAGTTCCTGCACTCTGAAATACCAAGCTACCCACCATTGCTCGGAGAGACTGGATGACTTGAACTGTTGTCTGGTCTGGAGGTGACCACTACGGGAGATCCTGTGCTTTTCACTCCTGTCACAGATACTACAATGAAAATTAGACCCAAATTACCAACAATCGGAAATATAGTATAACATACACAGTTCAACCTCTCAAGCAGGACTCTGGGACACCTTACCAAGTCTTGGGGCGTTAGAAGATACGAGGTGGCCACCAGCAGGTGTGGGAGCATTAGAGACACCGCCTGAAACAAAGCAAAAAGAATCGGTCAGCATAAACAAGCCACAAAAGACTGACCATCACTTCCAAACAGAAAATTGGTGCGTGCAGGTGCAAACTAAGAGTAGCCATCTCTATATGTAACCAACAAATAAAGTAGTCAAAAATTGAAAAAAAATGAGACAACTTAGCGCATAAATTGGCCAATTCATATGTGCCCGACAGCCGCGATAAGGCGATTCTTTTTGCTCAGTTACATATAGCGATGGCTTCTCTTAGTTTGCACCTGTACACACCAGTTTTCTGTTTGGAAGTGATGGTCAGTCTTTTGCTATTTCTATACATAGGCTTTCTGCCTTATCACTCCACCCATAAGCCTGGGGCAGGTTTAATAGCAGCAGGATCCTGTCTACCCTTATAAGTGTAGGCTTCAGCCTAGGAGAGGATTCACGTTAGCCAAGTTCCCAGCAAAGAAAATCGCCTTATCCCGGCTGCTGGGTATACATGAATTGGCCAACTGATGTGCTAAGTATTCTCATTTTGTTTGTGTTTTGATGAGCAGTAATGCAGATCAGATTTCATATATTTCATGTTTTCATGCTATAGCGCTACAGAGTGCTACTTTATTTGTCAGCATAAACAAGAGATTGATAAAAATGAATAAAGGCTGGATTATCTATATATCCAATATACAATCATTCAATATATGAGATATATACTGCGTTACTGTTTATAGAAAGCACTTATAAAACTGAGTTACTTTAGTGCACTACTTGGAAAAATTTGTGTGGGCCCACTGGACACAACAAGGCGACCTTTCATTGAATAGACTCAATTACTTTCTATCAGATTTCCCTCCCCCAAGCCCAGGCTTACACATTTAAAGGGCAGGTAGGATCCAGTTTTAACTAAAAACGGCCTTATGGCTTATTTTGATTTCACATATGAAAAAAAAAAAACGACTGAGTTTCATCACTGTTTCTAATCAGTGTTTCATCCGAGTTTCAGCAGTGTCACCGGAGTTGGTCCAACTTTTATCAGCTTTTC